>NW_022589706.1:61928019-62126296 GCF_004348235.1 Phoca vitulina | reverse complement strand
AAAGAAAGAAAGAAAGAAAGAAAGAAAGAAAGAAAGAAAGAAAGAAAATGAACAAACGAATGCATGAATGGAAGTCCCTAAAGTTTTTGCTCAGAAAGTTGGGCTATAGAACAAGTGACTCATTCTCAAAGTATTTTGAACTGTTGCCAGAAGATCCGCTTTCTTAATTTCATCCATAAATATCACGTGACAATAGCAGAACAAAATCTCCTTAATTGGAATTTATTAGGAAGAGCAGAGAAAAGGAAGAAATTTAAAATCTATGACCACGTAGAAATTTCCCATTATTAAAAAAAGAAAAAAAAGACTGCTAATATGACATTATTTACTTTCTTAATAGAAGAAGAAGTTGACCTTCTGGCCTCAGACTATGGCTTATGTCTATGAATTTTCTTCTAATGATGTAAGCAATTATTTGATGAGACCACTTTAGAAGGAAATGAGATCAGTACTAGGCAATAAATGCTTCTTTCTCCAAAGCAAATCTCATAAGAATTCACATATCCACTTGGAATTGCTTTAAAAAAAAAAAAACTGAACACATTAAAAAACCCAACTCTGATTTGGTCATCACTTCAGTGATTACTATGCCTTTGTTAGCTGAATGAGTTGTGCTGCCAAGATACATGATTTTGATCCAAAACTCCCTCAACAACGTATTAAAAATAGCAGACCGAAAATGAACGGAGCATAGGCAACCAAAGCCAGACAAGTGTTAAAGGAGTCACACTATAAATAGAAGAAACGAGAAAATCGAGAGAAAACAAGGTCAAAGCAACAACCAAAATGCTTTTCTTTAATACAGACCAAGATTCCCAGGTGAGAAAATGGGTTACTTCTTACATTGTTTGTTTGGGGTTTTTTTTTTTTTTTGGAAGGTTGCCGTGGTTTACACATTCGGAGATGGTGAGAGTTGGTTTTCTGTAAAGCAGCATTCTGTCCTGCAGTAGCGGTGTGTTTACAGAAGAAACACATGGCGACCTGCCTTCTCATGCTCCCCCTAAAAGTAGGACTACATTGTAGGACCTCAGATTCCCCCCATTGATAAATCCCTTTGAGAGTCTGTTAAATTATCCCTTTTATGTTCAGCGGTCAGAGTGGTTCAGAGTGGTGTGTTCTATGATGAAATTTACCACTCCACAACTTTTTTTTTTTAAGATTTTATTTATTTATTTGACAGAGAGAGAAACAGAGAGTACAAGCAGAGGGAGAAGCAGGTTCCCCGATGAAGGACTCGATCCCAGAACCCTGGGATCATGGCCTGAGCCGAAGGCAGCCGCTTAACCGACTGAGCCACCCAGGCGCCCCCTCCCCACTCTACAACTTTTACATAAATCTGCGTTTCCTGTTGAATACGGGGACTTCGCTCTGACTACAGAGAGTAGAATCGGGTATAGATTAACAGTGAGGAATATTCAGGACCTCAAATGCTTTTTTCCCCATCTCACTCCAAAACGGTGGACAGAGACTTCTGGAAAGTGTTCCTCTGGTTCCTATGAGTTTGCACTAGCTGGGCCTTGTGTCAGACTGCCTGGCTCTTTGCCCTGGCACTGAGCAGGGATTGTGTGCCCTACAGCTGCTAGAAGAATCCACACCTCTGCCAGCTCCGTTGTCTGCAGAAACACCCCACACTGGCTTCTGTGCCTCGGACGGGACTTCTGCACCAGGCAGGAAGCTTCCAGAAGCTCCTGGGCTCAGTTACCTGTCTCAGTTAGACTCAAGTGTAACGACATGAATATTTGATTTAATTTAGTAGTTGATGCTGTCCAAAACACTAGTCTGAGGGAGACATTTAGAATCTATAAATGTTCAACAATTCTGTTGTACATATTTTGTATTTAAATCATTAAAATTAGGTCTACAATTGAGGGAGGAAAATTCCTTAAAATTGCATATTCATTGCATTACAGCTGTGCTTTAATTTTTGTCCGGCAGAGCCCTTGGCTTTCATAGGGTGTCCTGGAAGGTATTGATGGAGACAAAGGGAGACCGAATGAATGAGGCTCTGGCCTTTGGAGACCCATCCCGGATTCAATACTGTTTTATGGACTGTGTTTTAGAGTTCTAAGGGAGGAAAAAAAAGAATTCCTTAGCTAAAAACAGAAAAGTGCTTGTGTGTGTGTGTGCGTGTGTGTGTATACACATGTGTATGTGTACACATATATATTACACGTGTTTATTTATAAAACCATTTGTTTTAGGGCTGTTTCATTTGCAACACACTGTAGCTATAAATTTAAGTGACTCTAAATGCAAACCCACTCTAGCTGAAATAGGAGGAAAAGATTTTATCGACTTTTGTATCTGGAAAGTCCAAGAGTTTTCTGGCTTCAGGCATTTTTGAGTGAAAGGTATCAAACTATATCATCTGGATAGGTCTCTCTTTTTCTGTCTGCTTTCCTCTGTGTTGACTTCATTCTCAAGAGGTATTTTCCATGTGATAGTAAAGATGACCCCCCTAGGATCTCTAGATCTGGGTAGTTCTTTCCGCGTGCAATCTCAGAAGAAAAACTCTATCTCTCTGTGTCCCTATTGCTCTTTCAGAAAGTCTCTGCTTGACACTCTTAGATCACATGTCCACCCTCGGACCAGAAAAAATCCTCTAACTCACCAGCCCTGGGGGCATGTACCAACCTCTGTGGCAGGGGAAGTGGCAGGGAAGAATATGGGAAAGAGAAGGATAACATTTACCCACTGCATCCGAGTAATATCAGACTTCAATTTGCTTCGTAATCATGTTAGGAGTTAGTTGGACAGTTAGGTAGTCAGGGCCAGGGTTCCCAACAAGAAAATATGGCGTCAGGACAGCTAAGATAAAACAGCACTGACATCCTGTTTTGCAGCTTAGACAGAACCACACTAGCATTCTGCTTTGCAGCCTTTTCAGAAATGACTTCTACAAAACGTCCCAAAATAAGGCAATTAACCACAAAGCATTTGTCACGATCACGGGCAAGGGGCGGTTAAGACATAAGCCCCCAGATGTCAGCAAAAAAACCCATCAGCACAGGGACATTAACTTAATAGGTAGACAGATACGTTACCAAAGCCCTGACTGGCACGACTTAGCACACCTGATTGCATAAGATAGTTCTGAAAAAGAGCTCATAAAAACCCCTACACTGGGGCGCCTGCGTGGCTCAGTCAGTTGAGCAGCTGCCTTCGGCTCAGGTCATGATTCCAGGGTCCTGGGATCGAGCCCCACGTCCGGTTCCCTGCTCGCCGGGAAGCCTGCTTCTCCCTCTCCCACTCCCCCTGCTTGTGTTCCTGCTCTCGCTGTCTCTGTCTGTCAAATAAATAAATAAAATCTTCAAAAAAAAAAAAAAACCCTACACTTAGAAACTCTGGGACAACCCTCTAGAGCCCCCCTTCTCTCCGAGAGCTTTATACTACAGCTCAGTAAACTTTGCCTTGCTGCCCACCACTCTTCGTCTGGTCTACCTCTTCATTCTTCGAAGCGGCGTGACCGAGAACCGCGGGCACTAAAGGCAGAGAAATCCCGCAACTGTAATATCACACCTCAGTTTTCAAAATGCAACTTGAAAGTGTAGGCCTAAAACATTTTCATATTCTTTATTAAAGCCAAATTAATATCCACCCAGGAAAGGGACCTAGTTATTAGAGGAGTCTATGTCTTAAATATGTCTTAAATACTTGTCTATGTGTAATTCGAAGAAGGATGTAAGGTTGAAAGCAAAGGTTGAAAAAAGATACACTCTGCAAACACGAGTCAAAACAAACGAGCAAAAACCAGGAGCGGCTCTTCCACTTCCCCTTTCTCTTCTCCTCCTCCTGAACAATTCAGGACTAAAGCTGTAGGCAGGGCAGAGTCGGGTAGACCTCACCAAGGTAGTGGGAAGGCCCCGGTGGATCAGGGCAGGTGTCAGAGTCCACGCACGATGATGCGGGCCGGGGGGGTGGCCAGCCTGATGGGATGCCAGAGAAAGACTACAGCATGTCACTCCTTGTTGCTCCTGCCAAAGATGCATAACATGGATCTGGTCAGGAAAACATCATGAAAAACGCACCCACATTAGAGGACATACTAAAAATAACTAGCCTGTAATTTTCAAAATTGCCAAGGTCGTGAAAGTCAAGGAGAAATTGAGAAATGATCACAAATTTACTCATTCATTTAGCAAATATTAAGCTTACTGTGTAGTGGAGAATGCATAAAACAAATACATAATGTTTGGAAATATGTGCTAAAGAAAGAAAGAAAGAAAAGCAAGGTCAGGGAATAGGAAGTGAGAGGGGCTGCTACGTTAGGTAGGATGGCCAGGCAAGGAGGGGATATTTGAGCAGACAAATGAAATTGGAAAGGAGCTTTGCAAATATCTAGGAGAAGAACATCCTAAGCTTAAGGAACAAGTGTCAAGATCCTGAAGCATGAATATTCTTATTGGCTTCAAAAAAAAAAAAAACACAAAAAGGCCAGAGTGTGGGGAGAGGTTGAGCAAAGGAAAGAATGGTAGAAATCAGGCTGAGGAGGTGATCAGTGCCCAGATCATATATAGCAAGGCCTTGGAGGTCAGGGTAAGATTTTGGATTTTATTCTCAGCGTGATGGAAAACCACCAGAGAGTTTTGAATGTGGGAGTGACATGATTCAGTTACAACTTAAAATGCTCACACTAGTGGCTGTTGACCAAATAGACAATTTTTTTTTTTTTAAGATTTCACCTATTTATTTGACAGAGAGAAAGAGAGCACAAGCAGGGGGAGCCTCAGGCAGAGGGAGAAGCAGGCTCCCCACTGAGCAAGGAGCCCAATGCGGGACTCGATCCCAGGACCCTGGGATCATGACCTGAGCCGGAGGCAGACGCTTAACCAACTGAGCCACCCAGGTGCCCCCCAAATAGACAATTTTGGAGCCAAGAGCAGAGGCAGGGAGATCAGTTGCAAGATTCTTGCTATAGCCCAGGTTGAGGGATGATGTTGGCTTGGGCTCAGGCAGTAAAGGTAGAAAAAGAGTAAATGGCTCCAAAAATGCAAAAGGGGAACATTTCAGAGGCAAATGTTTTGTTTTTGTTTTTGTTCTGTTTGGGCCGGCGGTGGTGGTGTGTGGTGCATGTACAGAACAGGGAATCCATTCACCTGAGTTTTCCCCAATTTCATCAAAAAGCACTTATTCATCCTCCACAGCTTGCTCAAATGTCCTCCCTCCCGCACACCTCCATCCCCTGCATTAATCACTTCTCCAGTCTCCTACAGCACTTTCCTCCTGGGACAAAAAAACAAAACAAAACAAAACAAAACAAAAAAACCCATAGGCCTTGCCACCCCCTCTTGTGCTCAGTGGTGGAGTCTCCACTTCCGGATTCTAAGCTTCTGTAATGCAGATTCCTGTCTTGGGCAACATAGAGCCTCAGGACTAACAGTCATATGCATTTCATCAACTGTGTGTCAAATACCTAAACAAAATCACTATTAGAAGCATTTTCCAAAAAGAGGTATTAAACCAAGGGATTTATTGGGGGGAGCTATGGTATCCCATTTGTCACTCCATTGGTGAACCAAACTACTGTAGAACCTACTGGATAGAACAGGGTTTCGAGGGGCGCCTGGGTGGCTCAGGCTGTTAAGCGTCTGTCTTCAGCTCAGGTCATGATCCCAGGGTCCTGGGATCGAGCCCCACGTGGGGCTCCCTGCTCAGTGGGGAGCCTGCTTCTCCGTCATCTTCCTCTGCCTGCTTGTGCACTCTCTCTACCTCTCTGTCGAATAAATAAATAAAATCTTAAAAAAAAAAAAAAAGAACAGGGTTTCGAAGCCATTCCCCTGCCTCATCCTGAGCAAAATTCTGGCTCTTCAGGAACAGTTTGAGAACCTGCCTCATAAACAACCAGCACTGAAAATTCCTTCCAGTTAGATAATTTGGTCCTCTTTTCACTTGTGCCTGATTTAGCAACAACTAGACCTCAGGGCTGCCCACATCAAAAGATGGTCGCTGGAATAAACAGACCTTAACCAAGGTCAAATCCTCAGTCGACTCAGCCATAAGCATTGCCAGGTGTGCGTTCCTCGGAGCTTAGGTTCACTACCTTCTCCCAGCCACGGAGCGCCATTCCACTGACACCGTATAATTGTATGAGTATACTTTTCTATAAACTCTTTCTAAGGAATGTTTAGGCATTTACTATCCCAGTCTTATCTGAAAAAAATTAAAGGCCACTATGAACTCATTGTGACGGTTTTGTCCAAACATGCTTCTTGATTTTTTTAATTTTCCATCTGCTTCAGTAGATTTCCATGAGCCCGGCCATTTGTCTTTCTTTATCATTGCTGTGTCCCCAGACCCAGGACGGTGATGGACACGGCAGGCACCAAATATATGTGTTTTACTTTATAAAGCCAGAGAAACAGTAATTTGAAAGCTTTCCCAACTCTAACCTGTGATTCCCAATTGATTTTTTTCGCTGGCAAGGATGTATCTTAACCAAGTCAAGGATATAATTTTCCAAGCTTTTCCCAAAAAAATCAAATTCACTTATTTTCAAGAGAAACACATAGTATATTTCACCTTGAGAGGAGACTGACTCTTTGGTCCCGCTCTTCCAGACCTCCCACTCCCTAATAACATGGGGTTCAAAGGGATCTAAAACATTTTAGTTCACCAAGATAGAACACGTGCTCTATTTGCGAAGTTATCCCAGGCATCTTTCCCAGATATAGAGCCAAGAGGCCAGCAAAGTAGCCAGAATCGCTCTATGCTTCCTACAAGGTCAAGGGGGGATTTTTGACCCCTATGAAGTGCCATAAAAGGCCTGGACAGGACCTCAGCCCAGGGTGTAACATGGGCATCACGAGAACTTGCAACTTACCACGATGCAGAGATGCCCTTGAGCCTGCAGCTACTTTCAGCTGCTTTCAAGCTATTCGGTTACTTATTCTCTCCAGACACTAAAAATCTAACCGCTTTTCCCGTGTTGGTCTGTATCTTCCTGTGTGCCTTCATCAGAGAATTTAATTTATAAATGGACAGTTATGATTCTGAAGGAGAGATTTTGCTCTCTATATTAAAATAATGGCTCAGAGAAACTTTTTTATTTAGAGTTGTTGCTTTCTCGAGTCTTTATGTCTACCAACATATAACCCACCCTCTTTTTATATGATAAGGGAAAATGATTTTGAATGCTTTCTTAGACTAGCAAGAAGGTTGTGACTACTCAGGCCAAAGACCGAGGGAAGACAGGCTAACCCAGAGACAGCCACAGAGCACAGAGGCTACCTGTTGGCTTTCTCACTGAGGGCATTGGCTACACCAAACAAACTGGAGCAGCAGTTTCCAGAGCATCAAGGGCCTAAGGAACAATAGAGAAAATTGAATGCCTGCGCAAGGTGAGATCTCTAGTCTCCAACTAGTGACCCTTCCCTTGAAGGTCGAATCTCAAAGGGGTACATCCTTTAAGGAAGAAGAAAGGAGAAATCACACACACCCCACTCCCAGATGCCAGCCAGGGAGGCTCGTTGTCAACCCTTAGTGCTAAGTGAAAGGGAAAAATAATTTTCCCCGAAGGATTTAAAATGACTTGCCAATTAAAAGGGATGAACTGCTTATAAACACAACAATATGGATGAGTCTCAAGCACATTATGCAGAGAATTCAAAACCACAAGATGGTTCTCATTTGGGTTTATAGGCTAAATTCTCACTGTTTACATGATGGTTCAATAAACCTCCCCAGCCAATAATTTAGTTTAAAGTGGTCCCAGATTTCTAATGCCCTAGAGCAGGGTAGGCAAACTATTCTGGGTGAAGGACCAGAGAGCAAATATTTTAAGCTTTGTGGGCCAATCAGCCACTGTTGCAGCTATAATGCGGAAGCAAACACGGACAATGTATAAATAAGTAGGTGTGGCTGGCTTACAATAAAATGTTATTTACAAACACAGGCAGAGAGCGGGACTTAGCCTATGGGCTATAGTTGGCTGATTCCTGCTCTAAAGGCCTAATGGATGATAAAAATCCATAGAAAATGACAGATCATCATGGGATATCTCTAAACACAAAACGAAATAAGACTCCATTAATGAGAAGAAGCGGGGGGGGGGGGGATGACTCCTACCCTCAAAAGATGTAAGATTTTGAAATTATTGGAAAAAATATAAAACCAATAAGCATAAGATACTTCAAAACTTATTCAAGAGTAAGTACATTTGAAAAAGAACCAAATATGGGGCACCTGGGTGGCTCAGTCGGTTAAGCGGCTGCCTTCGGCTCAGGTCATGATCCCAGGGTCCTGGGATCGAGCCCCACGTCGGGCTCCCTGCTCGGTGGAGAGTCTGCTTCTCCCTCTCCCTCTGCCTGCCTCTCTGCCTACTTGTGCTCTCTCTCTTATCTCTCTGTCAAATAAAAAAAAAAAAAAAAGAACCAAATATAACTCATAGAAATAAGAAATTTAAAAACTAAAATTAAAAAATCAATGAAAGAACAGTAGATCAGATAGAACTGAAGAGGGCATTAGTGAAATAGTACAACTAAAGATTGTCCAGAAAAAAAGTCTAGAGAGCAAAGAAATGGAAAATATAAAAAAGAGTTTAAGAGACATGTAGGACAGAATAAGAAAGTCTAATATTTGTTTAATCAGACTTCTAAAAAGACAGGAGTGGGAAACTGAGACAAAGACAATATCTAAAGGGATATCTGAGAACTTTTGAGAATTGATAAAAAATATCAATCCACAGATAAGAACCCAGACTGTCACAAGCGAGATAATTAACAAGAAATCCACACCTATATACAACAGAGTGAACTTGTGCAATAACAAAAACTAAGAAATGATTTTAAATACACTAGAAGAAATATTACCTTCAAAAAAATCATAATCAGGCTGGTAGCTGACTTCTCAATACCAACTACAGAATGATCTTTAATGTGCTCAGAGAAAAATAACTCAATCTGAACATAAACTTCTACATCCAGCAATAACTTTCAAGAATGAGTATAAAATATACTTTCAGAAAACAAAAACAGGCGTTAGCCATTATCAAACTGTGATCCCAGATGGTAAAATTAAGAGGTGAGGAATAACAAAAAAAGTGGTAAAAGTGTGGGTAAACATTGACTGTATAAAGTAATAACCATGCTGCTGCTGATGACAACTTGTGGGATTATGTAAGTAACTAAAATTCATAATATCATATAAATTGGTGGAGGGGTGGTGGTGAATGATTGGAATTCAAGTCCTAGGGTTCTTGAATTGTTCAGCAGTGTAAGGATAGTGATCCAATTTAGACTTTGATAAGTATGAAAGATGAAATTTATAAGGTAACCACAGAACAAATAGAAATAAGACCATTAACCTCTAATTTAAGTAGAGAAAATGGGAAAGGGAAAGTAGTAAGCTCAAAAGAAGACAAGAAAGGAGAAAAAATGAAAGAAAGGAAGAAAGAAAAAGTACAAAATAAAATAATAAAAAATAAATCCAAATATGTTATTACACTAAATATAAATGCTGCTCTCCTACACTGCTGATAGGTCATGTAAAATGGTACAACCTTTTTGGAAACAGTTTGGAAGTTTCTACACTAAAGTTAAACATTCTGGTATTCTACTATGGAGAAATCCTAATTCCTACTAAACATACCAACTAGAGAAAAACTCTTGTGTATACCAGGAGACATTTACAACAAAGCTAAAAATAACACTACTGTCCATCAATAGTAACAGGAATAACAAGTTGTGACTTTTCATGCCTTCTAGGATATACAGTCATTCATATTCTACTTACTGGCCCGAGTAACATGTATCCGGGGTAACACTGGGAAATAAGTGTGCAATTTATCATTGTCCTTAAAGTGTACCTGCACACTTTTATATACACTTGTGTGTATTCTATAATCTCACAATAAATAAAAAAGAAGATAACTGAGAATCAGAGAAGTGTCAAAGGCTGCAAAGCCTGTGAGTGCTAGAGCCACAATTAGAAAATGTCTTTGTGACTCTCAATCTCAACATCTTAACCATTATTCCAAAAAACAACATCAAATACTACTAGCATCGATCCACTAGAAACCAGTGTTAAATAAACAAAAGCAAGCCCACAGCTTTTGTCAAGATCCTTACCAGGGCCCCTAGTTTTCAGTACCGATCCTAAACGCCAGCTTTGCCCCACCTCCTATCACATCCTCCTCAGGCCTGGCAGAAAGCCACATCTCAGAGACAAAGACTGAGAGCAACTCTGGCCAAAAGGCAGTCCTCGTGACCGCAGAACATTATCTATAGTCACGAGAAATGAAGAACCCTTGAGTTATCAACAGAATGCCCGAAGTGCAACATATGCACAGAAGGGATGATGGCAAACCACCAACACAAAGCTGAATGTGCCTTGGAAAGTCTGCTTATCCAGGAAAACTTCCCTCACGACTGTTCTTTGCGCCAGACTAAGATCCGGGACTATTTCCCATGCTTCGAGTATATTTACTGTTTCCTACCATGGTTGCTCATCCAATCCAGGATATTTCAGAAAATCTTGGCATTCCTAGAACCCTGTGTCTGTAAATATGACCAGGACAGAGTTGGAATTTAAAAAGGCAAACGTGAGGCTCAATGAATGAATCTATGCAAGGGTTAGATGAAAGGTCTTATTCTCATGTGATTTTTCTACCAAATTCTGCCTACCCTTGATATCCCGTTATAACTACAGATGACTCAGAAGTTTAGAAGACTAAACTCTGGGTAGAGTATTTCTAAAGTAGGTGTAAAATAATATTAGGGAAGACAAATGCAAAAACAGGATTTCTAGGGAGCATATGCTAAATCTGAGCAATATTTGCTTTCTAAGAACATGTTTGCGGAGGCATGGTAATTCCCCAAACAACTTGAAAACTAGTTGTATAAGTCAAAGACCTACAAAAGTTCTTATTGAGATAGCATTAGATTTTCTTTTTTTTTTAAAGGAAGGTTTCTTTTTTTATTTTTTTAAGATTTTATTTATTATTTGACAGAGAGAGACACAGCAAGAGAGGGAACACAAGCAGGGGGAGTGCGAGAGGGAGAAGCAGGCTTCCCGTGGAGCAGGGATCCCAATGCGGGGCTCGATCCCAGGACCCTGGGATCATGACCTGAGCAGAAGGCAGACGCTTAACGACTGAGCCACCCAGGCACCCCAGCATTAGATTTTCTAATGACTTTGTGATAGCATTATTGTTTAACAGTGCTCTTGGAAAGATACCTCTTATTGGTGTCCAAACAAACAGCCGTTAGTTGTCCTATCAGCTTTTCCAAGAACTGGGCTAATTAATAAAGTGGCTTTATTAACTCAAGTTATATTGAATATGAAAAGTTAAAGGGAAAAAGAACTCTCTGAGAAAAAAAACAAGACAAAGAGTCACCCCAACATACATATTTGAATTTGCTGATTTTCAGTCAAGATCAAAGGGAAGAATCAGGGCCCCTGGTGGCCTCAATGAGTGGAGCATGCAACTCTTGATCTCACGGTGGTGGGTTCGGCCCCCATTGGGTGTAGAAATTACTGAAAAACAAAATCTTTAAAAAAAAAAAAAGATCAAAGTAAAGAATCAAAGGGTAAGAACAAAGGGAAAAAGAATGGGGGAAGCATAAGAACAGAAGAATAGCTGACTATTAGGGTAATCTGTTTACAAATGTTCCTTTGGGATCAAACCCATCTGGTTCCATCAGAATATAATTGATAGGGCTATGCTAGACATAACCTATAGTCAATTAAAAGAGAGTTGCCTGAGTTCACCTACAAATTAAGTGAAGTCTATGACTTGCTCAAGGCAGAGTTCACAGGGTCAAAGTCCAGATAACTAGGTTTAAAAAAAAAAGAAAAAACAAACCAAAACTAGCTGTTCATGTTCTCATTTCCCAGACGTTCCAGTCCAATAAAATTCAGCTATGTCATTGATATGAAAAACAAACAATCCTTGTTTATAATAAGAAAGAATTTAACTTACCCCAAACCAGAAGAGGGTAGAGGAGAGGGAAAACAATGCAACACACATTTAGAAATATAGAATTTATTTATATTCACTGTAAGACAGTTTCACATTTTGTACATGGTTACCAGAAGAGATATAACACTCTCAGAGTTTAACATGGCATTATATTGCTATCAAACATTGCTTATGCTGTGTGAGTTGGGAAACACTTATCTTCCCCTTTAAAAAATTTAAGGCTCAGTTTCCAAAAAGTAATTTTACCACTTATTTTTCTGTTTAAGAAACTGGGAACATTCTGAAATAAACCTCAAAGGGGTGGAGGGTCAGGGGCAGCACACACACCTGGCTCATTCATACTCCCACTGAAGACAATGTGATTTGTTGTTGTTAAAGGCCCCTCCTGTTTGAAAATATGTTTCGGCACAAAACCAAATCAGTAGATGGGAGAGGCACTAGATGTAGATCTTTAGCGTACAAACAAGGAAAACTTAAAACTTTATCACCAGCTGCCAGCTAAAAAGTGTTTATTCAAAATTCGCCTACCCATAAATGCACACACACAGTAACCTGCACTCACTTTTCTTTGGTACAGCTTACCAAATAGTAGTTCTCTTCTAACACACTAGTAAAAAAAAAAAAAAAAAAATTTACATTTGTTTTCAACTTTCAGATCAAGTGGCCACAAATCTGTCCTTTCTCCTAAAGAACGTCCTCCATTTTTCTTTTCGATCTTGCAGAAGGTAACCGTGGAGGTAACCTTGAACTGATGTATAATCTCTCTGTTTAAGTGATTGAAGGGGGAGGTGAGGGGAGAAGGAGTGAGAAAATTAATCATGTAAAGAGCTTGGGGGATTTTTTTGAGAATTACCATATCAACGAGTTCGAAACACAGTGAATTCCGAAAGTGTTTTAGAAGCACTTTTTCCTGCACAAGTATTTCGTTCAATCAACGATGACATCATCATTTTACAAAAGGCAGGATCTGTTTAAACTCAGTAAACTACCTTACAATTCATGAAGTTAATGCTATAACAACAACAAAAGCTGAAAAGGGCCCCCAGTGGGTTCTGCCTCTGGCATAAAGAGGTAGAGACGCTCCATCCTGTAGAAGAGATTAACAACAACAAAAAACAAAACCAGTAAAACAAAACAATACTCCACTCCCTCACCAGAAAAACCCAACACATTCCATTTCTAGGGGCTGGTTCTGGGAAGCCAAATTTTATCACCAGGGTAGCATTCAGTCCAATTCAAAGAGATCCATTGCCCACAATCATCTTGCTGTAATTCTTCTGCTGCTCTTCCTTGAAGGTGTCCTTCACCTTTGCTCTCTTCAGCCCTCCATCCCTGGGGATAAAAAGGCAAATAAATAAAAGATACTCCCAATGATGAGTTAAAAGCATTAGCTGCTAACACACGGTCGTGCCACGACACTTAGTGGCTGCCTGGTCAGCACTGGGGCAAAGAACAGGGGATTGGAAAGCAGAAAGACCAAGATTTCAGCGTCTGTTCTACCAGTCACCACATGTGTATTACTTTGGGGAAGGAACAGTCTCTCTGATGCTTGATTAAAATATAGAATAAAAAAATTAGGGGCACCTGGCTGGCTCAGTTGGTTAAGCAACCGACTCTTGATTTCGGCTCAGGTCATGATCTCAGAGTCGTGAGATCAAACCCTGAGTCAGGCTCTGTGCTGGGAATGGAGTCTGCTTGAGATTCTCTCTCTCCTTCTGCCCCTACCCCCGCCCCCCGGCTCGCACTCTTGTTCTCTCTCTCTCTCAAAAAAAAAAAAATAATAATAATAATAAGTTAAAGAAATAAAATAAATAAAATATAGAATAATATCTCCACTCAGTTCCTTTTTAGAAGTTAGGATTGCTATATTCAAATATTTGGACTTTATATTAAAACTAGGATTGTTTGCCTATCCTCTTCCCCAAGAAAAGCAAAGTATTCTTTCCTTTCATCTAATCAACCTATGTCTTACTAGAAAATCATCTGGGACATTTAAAATATACACACAAGTAATGGTAAGGGTACTGTATATGTATGAGTAAATTACTTAAAGATAAATGGGCTAATCATTATTCAAATCTAATCCTATGCCTACCAAGTTGTATTTTCATTCAAAGCACTATATATTTCAAGTATTTGTAATCTTCCATATTCCAAAACAGACTCAGAATAAAAACAAACAACAAAATCATAAATTGCATTTAATTAAGCAGTGGTTAGTGCCTATGTAAGCAGCATTCCTTAATTCAGAGCCTGTGAATCTTTGAACTCTGTCCAGGATGGTGAAAACACAGAGCTGCCTGGGTTATAAGGACTCTGCATGCCTTTCCTTCTTCGGACAACACAAAGAAACAACAAATTGGAAGCTCTGGGAGGAGACTGGACTATAAGGGGCCACAATGTCTCTCCTAATCTAACGTTTTTGATTTTGAATTCCTAGGAGAGCATGGATGGTGAACTTGCTTACTTCATACTGTGCCTGTTTAATTTTAACCCAGTTAAGCACAAATGTTTACCAAGTGCTCTCTGATGATGATGAATGGATCATAGGTTAGCCCATGAACTCAATGCCATGAAGACAGAACTTGACCTACAAACAAACGGCTGCCTGAACCACTGCAATGTTCTGGCTTCTAGAGTCAAATCCAAGACACAGCCCACCAGTAAGTCCTCAACTTAAAATAGACTACAGTCCACACATCTTCCAGGGGCTCAGCTGTAGGAAATTTCCATGAAACAAGGTTATAAATTGTTGTTAGCTCCCCAGAATTGTCCCCAAAAGCCTCTTTTATCCAAAGGAGCTGTCTTTAACTATTCACAGCATTTATGTGAATTCTGAAGAGTCAGAACTAAGTGGAGGAGGGAGAGGTAGAAGAAAGGCCATTCTTTCTTTCCTAAGGTCCAGGCCAAAACTGACAAAAAAGTTAGCAACGTTTGCCCCTGAGCATCCTGACATGATTTTGATGCAACTCACCTAAGCACTCAGAAAACTAACACTGTTCTGAGTACTCCAACTGTGACATGCCCCCTCTAGAGACTTTAAAGTTTTACCCAATTCCCCTTTGCAGTGGCAGCAGATCTGAGTTCCTAAGGAGGCCAGCAGCCATATATAAAAGCCTGTTTGAGATGATACAATCAAGTTCCCATTTAATCTAGGAAAAAAACAATGTAGACATGTTCATTCATACCCAATGTGTGAATGACAGATACACCTGGAAAGGCAGTGAGTCTTTTTTTTTTTTTTCCTAAAGAAGAGGCTAGGTAATTAAAAGTAATCTTTTATAACAAAATTACATATGGCCCGATATAAGGGAATTGAAAAACTCTGAGGATCGTCTTTTTTTTTTAAGATTTTCTTTTTTAAAGATTTTATTTATTTATTTGAGAGAGAGCACAAGTGGGGGTGAGGGGCGGTGGGCAGAGGGAAAGGGAGAAGCAGACTCCCTGCTGAGTAGGGAGCCCGACATGGGACTCCATCCCAGGATCCTGAGATCATGACGTGAGCTCAAGGCAGATGTTTAACCCACTGAGCCACCCAGGTACCCCCTAAGGATCATTTCTGACAGATTTTGCTTAAGCCAATCTGATTGAGATCTGTACTGTGGCTGACTTGGGTAGGCTGTTATCTTTCAAGGACTTCTTCCTTTCTTTGGTTTATGAGGGTACTGATCCAAAGCTCCAAGATTTTCATATGGCTTTGGGGCAGGAGCAGGGCTGAGAAGTCAGGTGAGAGAAAGC
This sequence comes from Phoca vitulina, assembly GCF_004348235.1. Taxonomy (NCBI): domain Eukaryota; kingdom Metazoa; phylum Chordata; class Mammalia; order Carnivora; family Phocidae; genus Phoca; species Phoca vitulina. The sequence goes on along the minus strand of NW_022589706.1, from coordinate 62,110,641 downwards.
AGGGTAAAGAAATGAAAACAATGAGCAAAAAAGAGGAAGCCAGATCCAGAGTGAACTTGGATCACTAGGGCATTTATAAACTAGGACCTGTGTAAGCCTGTCATTTGATGATGCTATGATGTCTGTAACTTAGTTTCACATATTCCAGCTTAGGTAGTGTGATACAAATGTTAGTTTTAACCTATTTTGACCCTAATCCTGATTTTAGGGCCAGTCAAGTAGCCCTAAATCAAGGACTCATACTCTGGGGATGGTCAGCCAGGCACTGAATTAGAAGACCACCCTCCAAAGGTGCCACTCTAAGGCTTCAGTTGTCTTTGTCTTCCAACAACTTCCCAAACCTTGTTAATTCACAGAAGGAATTTTAGAAATGGGTTTTCGCTATAGAAATTAGTGGCTTCCTAATTAGCATAACGGATACCAGAAACAAGTTTCTTGGGTGAAATTGGTTGTACTCAAGATATATGAATGGATAAAATAGTCTAGAGACATTCCCCACCCCTGCATAAGGGAGTGTGAGAATCCAGTTAGCTCTATTGCAGAGGCTTGATTCCTGAGCAGTCCGGAGTCCCACTGGAGGTTTACACGTTCTTGGTTGAACAGGCAGACAGCCTGACTCAGCCAAATCTTGCTCCTAGAGCATTACTATAATTGCCTCCAGTGAACTTCTCATGCAGTGTTTTCAAAACACCAAAAAAAGATAAACAGAGGGACTTTATTAAACTTACAAGATTTGAAGTATGATTAATCTCCCATTATAACGTAGATATAGTTAACCCTCACTGATACAGACTAAATGTTTATGCACCACCCCCCAAATTCATATATTGAAGACCTAACCCCCCAATATAGTGGTATTTGGAAATGGGACCTTTGGGAAATAATTAGGTTTGATGAGGCACTAATCCTCAAGGTAGGATTAGTGCCCCTATAAGAAGAGACACCTGTGAGCCTGCTCTCTCTTCTCTCCCTCTCTCCCTATATTCACACAAAGGCAAGAAGGTGGCCATTTGCCAGCCGAAAGGGAGAGAGAGCTCTGACCAGAAACCGACCTTGCTGGTACCCTGATCTCAGACCTCCAGCCTTCAGAACTGTGAGAAAATACATTTCTGTTGTTTAAGCCGCCCAGCCTGTGGTAATTTGTTATGGCAGGCCGAGCAGACTAATACACTCACCTACGTGCAACCTTCCTCAAACAAGCAAAAAATTAAATCCAGGGTTTCCATAACGAAAATATTTTACTTATTTCCTTCCAAGTTTTTAAGTTTTCTTCAATAGAGTTACAGCCAGCGTTAAGTATGAACAAGACCCTTGCTCCCAGGGTCCATTCCCCACCCCCAAATCCATTCTCACTTTCTTCTTCAGTAAAAGAACCTTCAGTTTTAGCTAGATATATGGCCTTCCAGAGCAAAGACGGCATTCGCCAGCCTTCTTTGCAGCTCTTATCACATAACTTGAGGTCTAGCCAATGGGCAGAGGTGGAAGTGTCCATCCCGTGCTCGTAAAGAGACGGGCGTGTCCCTGTTTTCATTCTTTCCTGCCAGCCATTCTCGATGTGGAGTAGCGCTGAAGTAGGCATCCTGGACCCTGTCATGGAAGCACACTGAGGATGGGAGATCATAGAACGACCTGTTACGCCAGCCTGCACTGGCCATGTTTAAGCAAGAGGGGTAAACTTCTACCTTCTTTAAGCCATTGTCCTCTCATGTAAACCACTGTCCCTTTCCGTTAAACCTCTGGCTAACCAGCACAACCAATGACATTATTAAAAGTGATTTTTTAATTAAAAAAAATGATAGTACTTCTGAAAAAGGTCTTACCAGGGAAGCTCAGTCAATCCTCCTTGCACAGCAATGGCAGACTTAACCCTGTTAGCAAACTGGACGGCGTCTTCTCCTTCCTGGGGAAAAGAAAATTATGCACATCCTGGGAATAGAGTTTTCAAATAATTCTTAAAATAAATATATCATAGTCTCTAGATTTGTTTGAAAATGTAAGATTCAGGGGCGCCTGGGTGGCTCAGTCGGGGTCATGATCAGTCGGCTGGGGTCATGATCTCAGGGTTGTGGAACCCAGCCGCACATCAGGCTCCGCACTGGGCATGACACCTGCTTAAGATCCTCTCTCCCTCTGCCCCTCTCCCCCACATGCGCATGCCCTCGAGCTCTTTCTCTCTGTCTCTTTAAAAAAAAGGTAAGAGTCACATTTTAGCTCAGTTCTATTCTCAATCATAGCAGATATCATTTGTTCTATCAAGAAAATTAAGTACTGTATTGTTTAATTTCGTATCATGTATATATATTTATTATGCTCTTTATTAGTCTTATCCAATATTTAACATTCCATAATATCTGTAGGTTCACTAAACCAATAGCAACTATAAAAACTATTATGGAAAAGAGTCTCTGAATATAAAATAGCCTGATTTGAAGAAACCTAAGTACATTTTATTTTATTCATTTCAGACAGAGAGATACAGAACGAGAGAGAGAGCAGGAGCAGTGCGGAGAGGAAGAGGGAGAAGCAGACTCCCTGCTGAGCAGGGAGCCCGATGTGGGGCTCGATCCCAGGACCTGGAGATCATGACCTGAGCCAAAGGCAGACACTTAACCATCTGAGCCACCGAGGCACCCGTTTTTTTTTTTTTTTTAATGACCCATTTGCTGAGAAGGTACAAAGGAAGTCCAGCTCTAGCTAATGTGAAGAAAGGAGGCACCCAGGATTTCAGGTAAAAGTTTTCTCGCCTTGATCTGACTGGATAAAGCACCAAAGACCAGTTGTTATCTATGGATAGATACCTCTCTGGTCATCGGGGGCATGTACCACACGTCACAGACGATGGCCCAGCTGGTCATCATGCGAAGCAGGTAGCTCACCATGTTGTATTTACTACTGTTCCAAAATGCATCCCCAAACTGAGGGTTGTACTAAGAAAAAAGAAAAGAAAATACATTCCAGTTATGAACGAAGTGGTGACCTTTCTTATCCATGTCAGTGTTTCCAAGGTGACAAGCCAAACATCTCTATCAGACCCCAAGAGAAAGAGAAGCTACTTGGCTTGATAGAAATGATCAAAGAAGTAAACCAGGCCAGCTAACTCCTCTGACCTGAGCCCCAGAGTGTTGCAATATGAAGGTTTTCCACCTGAGTCTGAAAGATCTGTCTCCCCACTTAACTCAAGGTGGGTGAAAGTAGACACGGTAACTGTTTTGCTTATTACTGTTTTGTCTTCGATACTTAATACAATGCCTGGCACTCAATCCCCTGGTACCTATCAAGCAAACAGGGCAAAATGTAAACAGTTGGTGAATCTGAGTAACGAGTACACAAATGCCTTGAGGAAGACCTTACACACAAGAGGTCTTCAGAATACAATGTTGGCTAAATATCTCTAATATAATGACATCACAATTTTTCCACCAACTAACTGTACAACTGTGAGGCAAATTACATAACATCTCTGAGACTCAGTTTACAAACTGAGAAAGTTTAACTAAAGTTGTGGTTTCTAAACATTTTGGCTTAGCAGCAAATTGCAAATCATTTTCTTCAAATTACATCTAATGCAGAATTCCAGTATATAAAACAGATTTGAAAAAAGAAAAAACAGGGGCGCCTGGCTCAGTCGGTTAAGCAACTGCCTTCAGCTCAGGTTATAATCCCAGAGTCCTGGGATCGAGCCCCACGTGGGGCTCCCTGCTCAGCAGGGAGCCTGCTTCTCCCTCTCCTGCTTTCCCTGTTTGTGCTCTCTCTCTCTCTCTGTCCTTAAAAATCTAAAAAAAAAACAAAAAAACAAAAAAAACAGATGTAGAGAAAAGGGAACCCTGGTAAGGGTGTAAATCAACACAGCCACTATGGAAAACAATATGAGAGAGTCCTCAAAAAATCAAAAACGGAACTACCATATGAACCAGCAATCCCGCTTTGGGGTATATAACCAATGGAAATGAAAACAAGATCTTGAAGAGATATCTGCATCCCCATGTTCATTGCAGTGTATTATTTACAAGAACCAAGATCTGGAAACAACCTAAGTGCCTGTCAACAGATGAATAGATAAAGGAGATGTGGTATATATATATATATATATATATATATATATATATATATGCATATATATATGGAGTATTATTTAGCCGTGAGAAAGAAGGATATCCTGACATTTGTGACAACACAGATAGACCCTGAAAGCATTATGCTAAGTCACGTAAGTCAGACAGAGAAAGAGAAGTACTCTAGAGTATCATTTGTATGTGGAATCTAAAAAGCTGAACTGACAGAGAGAATAGGAGTGTGGTTACCAGGGGCTGAGGAGAGAGGACAAGTTGGAGGAATCGGGGAGATGCTGGTCGAAGACTACAAACTTTGGGTTCTAAGATAAATAAGTTCTGGGGACCTAATGCACAGCATGGTGACTATAGTTCGTAATACTGTATTATATACTCGAAAGTTGCTAAGAGAATAGATCTTAAATGTTCTCACCATAAAAAAGAAATAGTAATTATGTGATTTGATGGAGGTGTTTGCTAAAACTATGGTGGCAATCATTTTGCAATATGTAAGGGTATCAAGTCAACATATGGTATACTTTGAATTTACATGTCATTTATATTTCAATAAAGCTGGGGCAGGGGAAAAGGTATACAAGTGCTTGTTATTCTTACAGATTTAAGGTTGAGGTTATATCAAAATAAAGTTACCTAGTCACTGCCCTTTTGGGGGGCCAGGGAGGGGCATCTATTTTACCTTAATTGCAACTGGATGTATGGTTCCTCCAATTTCAAAGCTTCCCTTTTTAAACATCATGACTGAAGTGTTATTGATGCAAGTCCCTGCAGAGGGGTGGAAAGGAGGTGGTGAATATTTTTAAAGGTGGTCTTTTTTAAATAAATTTTAAAAAGGAATTATTTTGATATAAAATAATCTAAAATATTCAAATCATAGAAAAATTATAGTTTACTATCATTTCGTGAAATAGATCAATCCCCACTTAAGTATGTAATTCAACAGCTCTAAGCAAGTTTAATAAACTTTTACTTTGTTATTGAATGCTCTAGAGATATAACTTCGGCATAACAGGTGACAATTTCAATACTTTAAAATAAGGACCTTTGAGGGGCCCCTGGGTGGCTCAGTCAGTTAATCGTCTGCCTTCGGCTCAGGTCATGATCCCAGGGTCCTGGGATCAAGTCCTGCATCAGGCTCCCTGCTCAGCGGGGAGTCTGCTTCTCCCTCTCCTCCCTGTTTGTGCTCTCTCACTATCTCCATTTCTCTCTCACAAATAAATAAATAAAATCTTTAAAAGATTAAAAAATAAAATAAAATAAGGACCTTTGAAAAATTATGAACAGTACCTGTCCAAGTTCATTACCCAGAAATGACTTTTAAGATCAAAAAGGCACGATGACTTCCAAAAACAAAAAACAAAATCAAAAACAAAACACCATGACTTCCATCAAATGTCAGAAGAAAGCAAGGGATTACTAGCTCAGAAAAGGGCAGCTCATTCCTATGGGACAGCAGAGATCTGGACTAAGAATGCCAATTCTAGAACAATCCAAGTCCTCATACACTTTTTTTTTTTTAAGATTTTATTTATTTATTTGTCAGAGAGAAAGAGAGAGAGCACACAAGCAGGGAGAGCGGCAGGCAGAGGGAGAAGCAAGCTCCCTGTTGAGCAAGGAGCCCGATGCGGGACTCGATCCCAGGACCCTGGGATCATGACCTGAGCCGAAGGCAGACACTTAACTGACTGAGCCACCCAGGTGTCCCTCCTCATACACTTTTCACGCTTGTTGTTATCAACTAAGGCTTGGTATGCAGTCACCCTTTCTTACCTTCAGGAAAGATTAATATGGGTAGTTTTTTCTTATCAGCAATGTGTTCTTTTAGTCTGTGAAGAAAAATAAAGGATCAAAATGCTACCTTTATAAAGGTAGACGTGTGAGTCCTCTTTGGTCTTCTTTACACTCTACTAGCACAAATATAATTGTATAGCAAGAAGGAGGGAAAAAATAAGACATAAGTAAAGGAAATCAACTCAAGTTGGCCCCTTTCTAAAAAGCATAAGGTCATCTGAACTATTTCAATTTCTCTAATTTCACAGTGAGCGATCTTCAGTGCTTTCTGCCTACTCTTAAAAAAGAATGCGGGTAGTCATGTGACATGTGCTCTGACACCCCCATGTCAGGAGGTTTGTGCCCTTTTCCATGTACTTATATTTTGTCATCTGAAAAATGGGAATACTGATTGCCGGACCAGTCTGCTTCGTGGCCATTAAGTATAAAGAAACTCCTTAAATGAGTAGGGCTCAGCTTTCCTGTGACACAGACACCATAAAGCTGAGAACGCGGCTTAGGTCCTGCCTTCCCTGCAGCCAGCCCTGTATTTCCAACTGCTCACCAGAAGCTGGTAGCTCGGATAGAGATGTCACAGCTGTCAGTATCCCAATGCTAAATAATCTCCAACTGCGGAATAGTTTTACTGACCTTAAACAGATTTCAACAAGTACTTTTCATTTTACTCTTTTTTTTTTTTTCAGGGGCACCTGGGTGGCTCAGTTGGTTAAGCATCTGCCTTCGGCTCAGGTCATGATCCCAGGGTCCTGGGATGGAGCCCTGCATCGGGCTCTCTGCCCAGTGGGGAGTCTGATTCTCCCTCTCACTCTCCCTCTGTGCGCGCTCTCTCTCTCTCTCTCAGATAAATAAATAAAATCTTAAAAAAAAAAAAAGCATAGCTCGCCTTCATGTTTCTAGAAGCAATAACCCAAGGGCCTTCGGTTAAAGGCCTCAGGCAAAAAGCTGTTTCCCAACAAAGGCTTCTGGTAGCTCATCTCTATCCCAAGCCCTAGAAGTTCCTTCTGTTTCATAAAAAGCATTAGCTCTGTCTGTCTCTAGATGGACTTAAGTGATAACAGACATCCAGCAAACAATCAGCCATCTCTTTACTCAGCAAACAGTTACCAATTATTTAACTTTCAAGGTAGTAAGTTTTAGTTCTGAAAACTCAGTGACTGGACTATACCTAAGCCACAGCAATACAAACGTATGGGCCTTCTAATCTCGTATTTCCCACTATGACTACAGACTTAAAATTTTTAAGAACGTAGCTAAGGTGATTCAGCAGAAAAAGCTAACCACAAATAAAGCTCCATATATTTTAGGTTTAATCCTTAGTACTGCCCTGTCTTCTTTGGTGGGAAGGTCAAGATTTATCAGAATTTATCCTACCCCAAAGGATACTGAGTAATGTAACTGCTTACCTCTTAGTGACCAAGTGTCGATCCTTCATTTCTGAGCGTTCAAACCAGACATGTGGACAAGCCTTGACCATAGCTCTCTGAATAACTCCCATCAATCCACCATGGACCTGGCCAACCTAAAGTACCATGAGAAAAAAAAAGAAACATGTAAAGGCACAGCGAGGCAAAGAAAGCTTTTTTTTTTTTTTTTAAGTACCAGCAAGTTCTTTTTTTTTTTTTTTTTTTTTAAAGATTTTATTTATTTATTTGACAGAGAGAGACACAGCGAGAGAGGGAACACAAGCAGGGGGAGTGGGAGAGGGAGAAGCAGGCCTCCTGCGGAGCAGGGAGCCCGATGCGGGGCTCGATCCCAGGACCCTGAGATCATGACCTGAGCTGAAGGCAGACGCTTAACGACTGAGCCACCCAGGCGCCCCTTAAGTACCAGCAAGTTCTTATTCCCCACCAAGAGAAAAGATTGGCTTTCTTCTACTGACTGAAGTTCTTAGTCTAATCAAAGGACATGAATGGCCAAATGTAAGCAAAAGGTATTCTTTAATAGCACCTTTGAATTTTAAGCTTAAAATGTTGCTACACTAGTTATACTCTAGCTTTAAAAAGTAGAAGTCTCTCAGCTTAGTCAAGATAAGATAAATGCAAGTTAAAACTACACTGAAATACCATTTCTCACTCATTAGACTGAAAAGGACTTAAAAGCTTAACAATGCACCCTAAGCCAAGCCTATGGAAAATGGCACTCAGGGGCAGCTGGGTGGCTCAGAAGGGTAAGCGTCCGACTCTTGATTTCAGCTCAGGTCATGATCTCAGGGTCTTGAGATCAAGCTGGGTGTGGAGCCTGCTTAAGATTCTCTCCCCGCTCTCCCTCTGCCCAGCCACCCCCCACCCCGCCCTGCTGGCACTCTTGAAAGAAAGAAAGAAAAAGAAAAAAAAGAAAGAAAGAAAGAAAGAAAGAAAGAAAGAAAGAAAGAAAGAAAACAGCACTTATACATGGCTTGTGATGAGGGAGATTATAACACCCATAGAAGGCAATTTGGCAGTTATCTATCGAAACTACATACACATTTATCCTTCAACTCATTAATTCCACTTCTGGGAATTTACCCTGAAGATATACCTCCAACGAAATGAAAATACATATGCACAAGGTTTTAACTGTAACATTATTTGTAATTTCAAGATATTGGAGACCATCTAAATGCTAAACATAAGAAATCAGATGAATAAACGATCCTATGTACACACAACAGAGTGCCATGCAGCTGGGAAAGGAGCAAGGTTGATCTCTACGACTGATAAGGAGTGATTTCCCAGAGTTACTGGGTTGGGGTTTTTTTCAGTTGGGGTTTTAATTTTTTTTTATGAGTATAGTTGACATACAACATTACCCTAGTTTCAGGTGTACAACACAGTGACTGAACAGGTATCTGTATACATCATGCTATGCTCACCACTCAGGCAATATTGCTTAAGTGAAAGAAGCAAACTGCCAAAGAGCAAATATAGCATGCTGCCCTTTGTGTAAAATAGAAAGGGAAATATATACATATATTTATTTCTACAAAAAGAGAAAAAATCCAAAGCAGTGAAGTTGGAGATCTACAAGGGGAGGAGGGAATGGGGCAAAACGGACGTGGGCGGAAATGACACTGTTATGAGTAGACCTTTATTGTTTAATTTTGACATTTAGAAGCATTCTAATAATAAATCAACAAGGATGGGACTAGCAAACCGAACGCAAACTGAAGGAAGGGGGGAAAAAATCTAAGACATGTACAAAGATGGTATTTGACCACACACCCTCCATCTCTCCTCAAGGAGAACTGCAAAATACCCTGGATTTTTCTTTTCTTTTTTTTTTTACAACATTTGTTTTTGTAGTAAAACAGGTGAAGCAATTCTGAAACAATTTTAGATGTATCATTGGATTGAAAAAATAGGTAAATATGTTGATATTGTTGAGAGCCAGGATATTCACCATAAATAAAGGGAGATACAAATACGGATTGGGAAAAGCAAGAAAGAACCCTATGAATTGCATGAATTGGTACAGACCCAAATTTCCAATATTATATTAATATTAGAAATAAATACTCAATATCATTAAAAATATACATAATTTATACACATTTTATGTAGAGAGACAGAGAGAAAGCCAGCACATGAGAATGCAAACGATAAAGCAAATGGAGCAAAATGCTACCAACAGGTAGATGTGATTAAAGGGCATATGGATGTTTATTATTACAATTTGTCTATGACTTAGAAAATACTTCTAATTTTTTTAAAAAGTAGAAGTCTTTGTTTAGGAGGAAAAAGGACTCTGAAAAGACCCTGAGAAGAGATCTTGAATATTCTTCAGATATATAGTTTGTGTTTAGCCAAAAGAGGCCACATGTGACCTTTGGAAGTCAGCAATACAGTTTCCTCCCATTTCTGCCCTCTCTGCCTCAGATTTAAACCTAACTGGCTTTCCATGTCTATCACTCCACCCACTGGAAATTTAGCAGGGGCTACGTTTTTCTAAACTTTCTGAATACAATAAAAAAGCATAGAAAATTCCAAAAAAATTCTGAGGACTCAGTCACCAATGAGTTGTATTCAACTTTTTGTTGACCAGTACACAGAATGAGTATGGTCCCAGAAACAGAAAATCATAATTTGGCAAGTTGGTTAAAATGCCCAAACCTCTGCTTTCTTATCTGTAACAAAGTATCAGCCCAAATCTCACTGGATTACAGGGAGGTCACATATAATGTATGTGGAAGTGCTTGACCACATAAATGCAAGGAATTATTACATACACCCAGAATGGTGCCCGGTGTATGTAACAATCCTACTAAGGATTGTTAACAGGAGGGTCCTCGAGTGGGCTTTTAAACAAAATCATGCTTGTATGATGCACAAGTATGTCACTGTTTTTCTTAAGAACGGGTACATAACTATTAACTGATTCCTAACCTAAAAAAGGTTAAGAACTACCAATTCCCGTAAGTCTTTTCCTAGAAGTAGTTAAAGCTTCCTTGGATTCAGACAAAATAATGGATTAAAATGTGGTTGCCCAAGAGATATATATCTGAACTTATATTTTAGATGGATTAACTATCTGGCAATAAATTAGGAGTTTTTACAAAGGCCTTCAAAACCCCCTCAATGACTGAGAAAGGCAACATGGTCTATATATTTGTCTTTCTTGCTTGATCTTCATTAAAAAGTCTGATTTTTTTTTTCAATTGTATATGATTCCCTGAAGGAAGACACAATTAATTGGCTGGTAAGGGATTTGCACAGCTCTAAGGAGGAAGACTTTAATGTCTCAAAGTGTTATTTATTAAACATTGCGGGGATTTTAGAAGCAAGATAGAATCAACCTTGCAAAGTCCTATCAAGCTCAAGTATGTCTACATTTCGGTAAGTCAAAATTTTTACTCCCTTTTTTTAAAAGACTGATCCATTTATTTATTTTTATTTTTTAAAGATTTATTTTTTTTTTAAATTTTTAAGTCATCTCTACACCCAGCGTAGGGCTCAAACTCACAACCCCAAGATCAAGAGTCACATGCTCCACTGACTGAGCCAATCAGGCGCCCTAAATTTTTTACTACCTTAGATATAATGGCTACTTTCCTCCTTTTTCTTGCACCACATAGTGTTCATTTCATGTATTATATAACTTATTCAGCTACAGTAGTAGCTAGTAACCTAGTCACTTCCTAATATAAAACTTTCTAATGTGTGCCAAAATAAATCAAAAGTTTGAACAATCCACAAAAGATACAATGACTTGAACTATCACTGAGCTGCTCTTACCATAGCATAGCATCCATCCGTGGTCAAGATCAAAACATCTATTGGGGAAGTGTGGTTGGCAACACAAATGCCTCCCTTCTGGGGTCTGTACTGCCTGCAATTACAAACAGTGGTAAATACTAAACCTGGAAATTTGTCATTATTTTGCAGAACAGCATGTATAGATTCATCTTATATTGCTTTAAAAAGTACATGAAAAAAATATAGTTTCAAAGTATATGGTCCCATCTTAAAAAGGTTATCTCCAGGCAGTATGATGGGAGTGGGCTAAGAGTATAGGAAGGGGCCGATGACTTGCCCTTTATATATATTTACACTGGTTTTTTGTAATGATCTATTTTCCTTTTATAATGAAAAAGGATAATTTAAAAATATTAGACTGAGTTACAAAGATTCCGTAACTTTAATATTGTGATATGCAAGTTTCACTTATCTTAAGTATTTTCCTATTATTTCAGGCTTCATAAGCATCATTTTTAGTAGTTTCACAGTGACACACAGAGTAAATTTACTATAGTTTCCTCCCTCCTATCCTCTTAAAGCAGAGGTTGACAAACTTTTCCTATTGAGGGCCAGATAATAAATATTTTAGGTTTTGCAAGCCAGCCAATCCCTGTCAAAACTACTGGACTCTGCTGTTTTGGCACAAAGGTAGTCACAGACAATATATAAATGAATGAGCATGGCTATGTTCCAATAAAACTTTATTTACAAAAAACAGATGGCAGGCCCCATTTGGCCTCTAGGCCCAGAAGTTAGTTTGCCGACCCTTGTCCTAAAGTTCAACCAGTATGTGACACTAATTAAGCAAAGTAGTCTTCATTGGCCCAATACAGAGAAGAAAGAGAACCAAATGCATAACAACTTTAGCATGCTTTCCTTAAAATTAGAAGCAATTCTATATATAATAAGTTGTGAACTCTCTATGTAATTAAATCACCTTTTCTGTAGATAGTATCTCTTCTGATCACAGTTCTACCAAAGCATTTTCTTCTACTCCTCATCCCCAAAACTCACAGCTCAAAGAAAAAAACATGTAATTTTAGAAATTTAAGGGGTCTTTTATGTCGGTAACACATGGTAAAGCCAAAGGAGATAATGTCTCCCTTCCACAAATGAGACAGAAAGATCCAGTCAACAAAAAAGAGGGGCTTTTCTAGAACTTTTGAAACAATGAAATTAAATGTAAAAAAATAAAATTGGGTTAACAGAAAAGTAATTCAAAAGCAATCAAAATTACTTCAGTCAGCTAATACCTTCAGTTAGCTACCATTCTCCTCTATGGTTAGGGGTGAGGGAAGCCAAGTGTGGTGTTATGCCTTAAGGCTCAGTTATGGAACTTCAGAAGTGGCGGGACGGAGACCAGAAAGCAGGTCTCAAGGCTTAAAGGCCCATCCTCCTTCCCCCCACACTACAGGCCTGTCAACTGCATCACTTTTTACATCGACAGACCCAGTTCACACCCTGACTCTGCCACGAACTAGTCACGTGACTTTAGACAACCAGTCCCAGAGCTCCCCCACTTCACCTGCAGGACAACAGCGCCTGTCACGGGGGATGACCTAGGAGAAGCATGGGCCTGGCCTGCACACCAGAAATGCCCAATTATTAAGTGTCATTACATTATTATGTGGTTCCTTTGGCAAATGGATGGCTTTTTAAAGATTTTCGTGCAAAACCATCATGTCTATGACACTCTAAGCAGCAGGGATGAACATACTGGAAGTACGCTGACTTCCCCCGCTTCCTGCACCCACGGCTGTCAGTGGCAGGCTGGGTTTACGAACAGAAAGGCAGATGGAAGCCCGCAGACACTCACCTGTTATGATAATGAATGGTGCCGGAGAGGGCTCGCACACAGATCCGACAGCACGTCAGGTGGACCAGTTCACTCAGCCAGTTTTTGAGGCTGAAAGAAAGAGAAAACAGTTCATGGCGCAGTCGTGGGCCCTCCTAGGAAACAATACAATAAAAGCTTCGGTGTGCTCCTTCCCAGCGGCATACCCTGTTCTGAAACACAAGCACAGTTGACTTCTTAAGGTCTCATTGAGGCGCTTGGGACAAAACTCCAGTGGAAAAATAGCTCCCACCCGACAAGACTATCACGATAAACTCCTGACCACGAGAAGCTGAAGCATCTTTGGTCTCAGCCCGGTGAGCCTGACCATGTGTAAGACTCTCTTGCTTTCCGTGAGTCCCTCGGTCTGTTTTCTTTCTTTCCTTCATTTCCCCTTTGAAAAACAAGTTCTCACCATATATAGGAAAGTGTGATGGCAAATCAAATACAGACTATGGATAATGAAGTAAGCCAAATTTTAGTGAGTGTGTCGAGGCCATAAATTTGATGCAATACATAGGGATCAAATATTCTTCTTGTGGACACAGCTAAGCAAAGTGACAATCCTATTTATGGCTGAGTGGAAGGGAACATTTCACCTGCTATCTGGCAGCTGTCCAACCAGTGTAGTTCCTATAACCAACAAACTGATCCCAATGAAAGCCAAGGTGACCCTGAAAAAGAAAAGAAAAGGTAATGCAAAAGTTAATCGCACAGTAAGGGGAAAAGGGAAATAACCTAAATGTTCATAAATAATGAGACTGCAAATAGTTTTATGCTATCTACAATATGGAATATGGTGCTGCCATTAAAAGAATTGGGTAAATCCATAGATTCTGACATGGAAGAATGGTCCTGGGTACATTTTGAGAGAAAAAAAAAAAGCAAAATAAATTTCAAAATAACATGTAGAGTGTGATACCATTTTCGAAATAATAGCATATAACTAGTTTATAGATGCACAGAGAAGGCCTGGAAATTTATTCACAAAACTATCAAACTCAATCTATGTAATCATCCAAGGGTTAAAAGGCTAGTGAAAAGAATAAATTAAAAACACTTGCCCTTTTGCTTTTCTGAATTATTTTAATGTTTTTAAATATACTCATTATTAACTTCTTGTATATACGAGAAAAAAGGTTTATGTTGTCTGAAAGACTCATGTCAGGTTGAAAGTAGTTATCTTATTTTGTCCAGGATACACTGGTGGGCATAGTATGATTGTAAATGTCTTCCAAAGGTCTAAAAATAACTTGTTCTTCTGTGTTTTTTAATGACAGGGGGAGGTACGATTCAAATTTTTCTCAAAGGAATTTAAAATTTAGAGTAAATTTAAACATCTGCCTTCAGCTCAGGTCATGATCCCAGGGTCCTGGGATCGAGCCCCACATCGGGTTCCCTCCTCAGCGGGAAGCCTGCTTCTCCCTCTCCCATTCCCCCTGCTTGTGTTCCCTCTCTCACTGTCTCTCTCTCTGTGTCAAATAAATAAATAAAATCTTAAAATGTAGAGCAAATAGCAAGAAAGCTCTTTCATAATAAGAACACCAAATTATAGCACCACGTAGAAACCCTTTAATGCAAATCTGTTGTCCCTTTGTATGTCCATGGTAACTCAGAAGTTAGTAACAAGGTGACTGACAATACCTCTAATCCCACATAGACACCTTCCATTTTTGAAAGGTGCTTTTAATATTCATTCGAATCACTTCAAAAAGAAAATACTTAGTTTCAGAAATGTACGCAGAATTACACAAAAAGATGAAATTTAAAATCTTTCAAAATAAATGGGGCTTCCTTATAAACACATTGTTAAGGTGTTAAGCCTCATTAAAGTCTTAAAAAAAAAAAAAAAAAAACCTTGTTAAAGTCTTGGTTTAAGACCGTGTGACAGAGCAATCTGAAGGCCAGATTCAGTTTTCTTTCCATGCCATATTTTCATGCTAACCACTGAACAATAACTAAATCACTGTTCAATCTCATCCACCAATTATGCAAAAGTTTTAAAACATTTTCCTACCTTGTCCTAATGAGAATCATTTGTTCCGAACACACTAAATCAGAAGGGGTTACATTTGAACATGTTTAACAATTGGGTTCAAAACTATTGAAAGTTTTTATTTGCTAGATTAACAGGCCAAAAACTTCTGGTTTACAGTTTAAGTGAGCCAACCTGAGAGCTCTCATAGATGTCATAAGTTTTCAGCCAGTCTGTTTTTTAAGAGTTTTATTGAGATACAATTTACCTATCATACAATTTACCCATTTAAAGTAGTCAGTGGTTTGGGGCATATTCACCGAGTTGTACAACCATCAACATAGTCAATTTTAGCACAATCTGCTTTTTGACTGTTCACTTTGTAGCAACGGCTCATCTTATAAAGCATTTACAGAGCAATTCTTTCACACTAAAGAGGATGTACTAAGAATAGGAGTCTTAATTCTTCTATTGCCTTCTTCTTGGGTGCTTACATTACTGGATTATCCTACATCTGTGGTTTCTTTGCAAGAACCTACTATGTTACTTCTTTAGTTTGCGAGCGTTATGAGCACTAGTTTAATCTAAGTAGATAATAGAATCATAACACCATTTGCTGGCACCCACAGCAGGTGAAAGCTAACTGACAAACGAGAGCGTCTCAAATACTCGGTCTTGCAAAAATCCTCACTCTTCCCTCAGGTGGCCTTGGATACAGTGCCTGACTCATGGGCCAAGGACAGATGTAAGAGCTAATCTAAATAGTCAACTTTACTGAAGTTGCATTTCTTTTTAGGAATAAAAACAGAATAAATGGAAGCTCTAATTATAAATAGCCTAGAAATGCCTACTAAATAAAAGCTCAGATATTTCCTTCATGCATACCGACAGATAGTCTTGCTCATGTTCAGAGTACATGAACCCCCCACCCCCCAGTTGGGGAACACTGGCTTAAGGTTCAAGCAAAAGTATATGTGAAACCCTGAATTTCACTTTGTTATCACAGCTGAAATGATTCCCAAAAGACATACCATGCCCCGACTGGCAAACTGGCAACATGGGCAAAAAAAACAAAAAACCAAAAAAATACAGAAAGAGCTTAGAAATATGCCTTTGCCTATACTTAAGCAATCTCTTCACTTGTAACAAATCTAAATGAGGCAAGTATAGGCCACCCTAGGGATGGTCAAATGGTTTCAAGTCATGTGCCAATTTGAGGTGGCTAATTCATTTGCCCGGACAGTTCTATTGAGAGGGTGCCAAGGCTATGTCCAGGGAAATGAAGCAAGACCATCAACAGCAATATTGTGACTGGTATACATGCCTCCTACCTGCCATCACCATGCTGGACACACCTTGGCCACCAGTGCTCCATCCCACTGCCCAGCGTCACCTCTGCTACTCTTACGTTCCCCACGGTGGCTCCAGTAAACTGCACTTGAAAGTACCTCCTCATCAGGCGGCATTCCAACTCAGAACCAGAAGGGGACACAGGTGCCGAACTTTTTTTTTTTTTTTAATTAATGTATAATGTACTATTTGTTTCAGAGGTACAGGTCTGTGATTCATCAGTCTTACACAATTCACAGCACTCACCATAGCACATACCCTCCCCAGTGTCCATCACCCAGCCACCCCATCCCTCCCACCCCCCTCCACTCCAGTAACCCTGTTTGTTTCCTGAGATTAAGAGTCTCTTATGGCTTGTCTCCCTCTCTGGTTTCGTCTTGTTTCATTTTTCCCTCCCTTCCGCTAGGATCCTCTGTCTTGTTTCTCAAATTTCTCATATCAGTGAGATCATATGATAATTGTCTTTCTCTGACTGACTTACTTCGCTTAGCATAATACCCTCTAGTTCCATCCACGTCATTGCAAATGGCAAGATTTCATTTTTTGATGGCTGCATAATATTCCATTGTAGATATATACCACATCTTCTTTATCCATTCATCTGTTGATGGACATCTAGGCTCTTTCCACAGTTTGGCTATTGTGGACATTGCTGCTATAAACATCGGGGTGCACGTACCCCTTCGGATCCCTACATTTGTGTCTTTGGGGTAAACACCCAGTAGTGCAATTGCTGGGTCGTAGGGTAGCTCTATTTTCAACTTTTTGAGGAACCTCCATACTGTTTTCCAGAGTGGCGAACTTTTTTTTTTTTTTTAAAGATTTTATTTATTTATTTGAGAGAGAGAATGAGACAGAGAGAGAGCATGAGATGGGGGAGGGTCAGAGGGAGAAGCAGACTCCCTGCTGAGCAGGGAGCCCGATGCGGGACTCGATCCCGGGACTCCAGGATCATGACCTGAGCCGAAGGCAGTCGCTTAACCAACTGAGCCACCCAGGCGCCCTAGAGTGGCGAACTTTTAATAAGAAAAGTGAATCATGATGGAACTAGGTGGGACAAACTCCATCTTCTAGACGGCTCTCTCTCGGGTGGTAGCCATTCTCAGTAATTTTTTTCTCTCCTGTGCAACTGTGAACTGCTGCAGACCAGCGAGGAAAGGCAGTTATAGTTTGGTTGACACTCTGGTGAAGGCAAAACCGTAAATCCTCTCTTCTTTTTTCCAACTTCCCTTTTCCATCTATCCTCAAATGATTTATGACTGAAAGAACAACATGGATCCAGACTGGCATATATTCCATTCTGAATACACAACTTCACCAGGGGGAAAAAATGTGAAAGGAGAATAGATACTTGGTATGTTCTTGGGGAGGTCACACTGGGTGGTGTTCTGCAGGTAGGAAGGGGCGAAATGAGTGCCATAATACTCTCGTGAGACCATTACATACATGGTTTAAAAAGAAAGCTGAACCAAGGATACCATCAATTACTGGGCAGGAGACATACCTCAGGGGTAGTAGGACACAGTAGCGTACTAGGACGCCCAGCACCCACACCATGGTGAGCCGCAGACTGATGTACTGGAAATTTATATTGGTCCTTGTGAGGAGATTCCATGACACAAGCTCCTCTGAGGAGAACCTCTGGGTCACTTCATCTTCCACAATGGCTTCCAAGCCCTTCTTGGAGAAATAAAACACGTCAGACAGCTCAAAGTCCCTTCCTCGCAGACCAGAGAGCCCTTTTTCCATGGGTGATTCATCTCTTTGGATAATACCTTAAAAGAAAGCATCAGGACATGAGAAAATGCCATAGGACACAAGAACTGACCAACGGGGCAACTTTGTGCAGAAGATGGTTCAACAATTTAATGGGTAACGTGAAGCAGATTTCAAAAATAAAAGACAAGCAACTGCAGTGGGAAAAGACGTGGAATCAGTCTACATAAAATGACCTCTACCCAATGACTTTAATGCATTACAAAGAAATTTGGTCCTCAATAACCCTTGTCTTGTTGCATTGCCTCCTTACACACCATTCAGGAAAGAAGTTACAGAACAAACTCTCTGCAAGTATAGATCTAGACTGCGTAAAAATAAAACCTTCTGTTTTCCCCTGATAAAAACCATAAAGCCAAAAGCAAGCAAAATAGCAAAAGGTATTTACCACAAATAGCAAAAGGCTAATTTTTTTAATATGTAAAAATGATTTAATAAGAAAATCAGTCTCAAGGTCATGAACTGAATTCATAGAAACATTAATAGTTAATAGACCAAAACCTCTTACTAGCAATCAAAGAAATGTGAATTAGACAAAGATTGGCCTATTTACATCAACAAATCAGCAACATTTTTGTTTAATGATAAAGTTCAACGACACAAATAAGTATTTTCACGCTCAATTTGTGTGAGCGTGGAACTAGTAGCAAGTTTGTCAAAATCCCTTTGGCATGAAGAGGTTAAACATAGGTTTGCTGATGATTCAATAATTCCAATTTTAGGAATCTATCACAAGAAAATAATCAGAAATGTAGGCAAGAATGTTTACTGTAGCATTTTCCATTATGATCGATCCAGACAAGATACAATGCATCTAATAAATACGGTAGTTAATAAATACCTTAATGTTAAGTGAAAAAAGGCAGGATCTAAAACTATAGTTTAACTTTATGAAATAGATATACATAGAAAAAATGTCAAGAAGGCCACATTAAGTGGTCATCTCTGGGAAATACGATTAGATTTTCTTCTTTACGCTGTTATTGTCTTTCCCATAAAGAAAATATTTCAAAGATTTTTAAATAGCATAAATTTGTAAATTGAAAAAAATGATCACTGCCACCCAGTTCTGACTACTAAAAAGAATCATAGATGAGAAGATCTTTAAATAAAGAGTGGCTATATACACAATGACATAACTATCCAATCGTCCCTCTGGGGCATGTCGCAAAGGAATTTACTTCCTAAATTAGAAAAGTCTTTCCTTTTGAGATGGAGACTAAGATATTAAATTCCCTGAAAGAAGATCCCCTTTGATTTTCTCACTTTCCAGTTTACTAGGAAATCAATGAGAGTAGAGAGTGCTGTATTACCTATCCCCTGGAGAACATGTATGTGCATCCATAGAAGGAGAGGTAATAATACATCATTTTTTTTTTTTGAAGGAATAGCAGCATAATGCCCTGGAGTGGAAAGTAAAGAGGACCTGGAGTCCAAAGTCAAGTTCTGCTTAGGACAGCCACCAGCTCTAAGACTATGTGTAAGAAATAAGTCACCTAACTTGGTGTCCTCCTTTATAAAATAGGAGGTGGGAAAATCTTTAGTTTATTTACAGGGCTCAAATTTCATGATTTTACTTTTGGGTTTTGGGGGTAGTTTTTGTTTGTTGTTACCAACATGAAAATCTAATACCTTATCACCTTAAGAATTAGAGCAATAAAATAAGCTCTTGAATGATTAGATTATCTTTTTCTGTCATCAAGTCTAAATGGTTTAACCTTTCCTCACCCTCTCTGAAAAGGATTTGATTCCTATTAGAGGATGAACCAAGACGGTGTCGCTGCTGAATTACCCTCTTGCTCTGTGGACAGCTGCAATACCTCCGAGCACGTTACTCAATCCAATTACTGGCCAATATTCAGCAGCGCAAGAGTTTCATTATTTAGCAATATATAGGGTTTTATGGTTTTTTAAGTCTAGAAGGGGAGGGAAGAACAAATTATTCGGCAAATCTCAGAATGAAACACACTGGAAACAGTGGACAGCCCTTCTAAAAATAACCTTTTTCAGAGGGGTGAGAGATAAGAATGCAAGTTCAAGTTGCCTCATTATTTAACTGAGCCAGGACAGAAGAGATCTGTAAACAGGGGCCAGCCCCCAGCCCCTGCCCACTTGATGTGCAATATTCTCTCTGCCCCCTGACCTACTTAATTCTGTGTAACTCAAATAAAATAGAACTCAATTTTATATTTTTGTTAAGCCTCTTTCAAAGGTATGTGGGTAACTTCAATGCCTCTAATTGACGAAGGATTAATTTCCAGAATATATTAAGACATAAAAAAAAGTAAAAATATATATATATGGCAAACAATTCATAAAAAGAGTTAAGCCCCCCCTTAATGACTACACATTTTAAAAGATGTTCAACTTCACTATCAGCAGAGAAACACAAACAAAAACAACAATGAGGGGGCGCCTGGGTGGCTCAGTCGTTAAGCGTCTGCCTTTGGCTCAGGTCATGATCCCAGGGTCCTGGGATCCAGCCCCGCATGGGGCTCCCTCTCAGCGGGAAGCCTGCTTTTCCCTCTCCCACTCCCCCTGCTTGTGTTCCCTCTCCCGCTGTCTCTCTGTCAAATACATAAAATCTTTAAAAAAAAAAATGAGGTACTATTTCATACCCATAAAGACTGATACAAATTTTAAATTGAGTCATATCAAGTGTTGGTGAAAATTTGGCCAATTGTAACGTAATTAGTATAACCATACTGGAAAACAATTTGGTACCATCTAGTAAATGTAAAGACATTCATAGCCAGAGGCCCAGCAATTCTACTTCTAGGTATAGCTCAGGAAGATTTTTGTTCAATAATTTCAAATATAAGAAAAGTTGCAACGAGAGTTCACTTTACCCAGATTCATGAATTGCCAACACTTTGTCACATTTGCTTTATTGTTCTATCCCTGGACGTATAAAATGATATTTTTTTCTGAACCACTTGAGAATAAATCACAGATCGTGCCCTTTGCCCCTAAATATTTCAGCACTTATTTCCTTAAGACACGGGGTTTTACTTATTTAATCACAATGAAATTGTCAAAATCAGGAAAGTGGACATTACTGCAAAACTAGCATCGATTGTACAGACCTTATTCAAATTTTGACAATGGTCCCAATAATATCCTTCGTATCATTTTTTTCCGGCCCAGGGTTCAATCAAGGATCTTACATTATACTTACATGTCATCTCTGTAGTCTCCTAATTATATGAAAAAGTTCCTCAGCTTTTCTTTGTTTTTTTAAGACACTGACATTTTAAACCAATAATATGTTATGTGTTAATTAACTGAATTTAAATAATAAGTAAATACGGGAAAAAAGACATTGCCATTTTTTAAGAGTACAAACCATTTATTTTGTAAAATGTCTCTTACTTTGGGTTAATCTGATGTCTCCTCATGATGAGATGCGGGTTGTACACTTTGGGCAGGAGTACTATATAAATGATGTATCCTTCTCAGTACATCACACTGGGAACATGTGATCTGTTTGTCCCATGATTGATGACGTTTAACTTTGATCACTTGGTTTGAGGTCATTAGTTATTACTAGGTTTCTCCCCTGTAAAGTTACTATTTTTCTCTTTTTGATTAGTAAGTGGAGAATTATTACCTATAAGTATCTATAAAGGAGAGATACTTTGAGACTACGGAAATATCCTGCTCCTCAAATTTTCACCCAGTGGTATTAGCAGCTTTGATGATTCTTGCCTGAATAAATTGGTACTATGTGTCTTTTTTTTTAAGATTTTTTCTTATTATGTTATGTTAGTCACCATACAGTACATCATTAGTTTTTGATGTAGTGATCCATGATTCATTGTTTGCATATAACGCCCAGTGCTCCATGCAATACGTGCCCTCCTTAATAAGATTTTATTTACTCATTTGAGAGACAGAGAGCACAGGAGCAGGGCGGGGAAGGGCTGAGAGAGAGGAAGAAGCAGCTCCCCACTGAGCAGAGAGATCCCAGGACCCTGAGATCATGACCTGAGCAGAAGCCAGATGCCTGACCCACTGAGCCACCCAGGCGCCTCACTATTTGTCTTTTAAAATGGTATTTTTCTCCATTCCACCTTAAAAAAAGCTTTTCTGTTATACTCTAGAATTCTTATATAATTGTGCAAAAGTAGACATTGTTTGCAATAGCAATCTAAAGGTACAATAGATAAATGGGTGCATAGCAATATATACAAATATCAAATCATTATGTTGTACACTTAAAACTAATATGTTGTGATTATACCTCAATAAAAATAAATAAAAAAACAAAAGGAAGCTCATATAAAAAAAGAGATGGACACATACACTGCATACTACGCAAGAGCTAAAAGAAATTAACTGGAACATTTACCAACTTAGGTAATTTGCAAACATCAGCATGAACAAACAACTCAGGATGATTGATATGTGGAAGGTGATGTTTTTATAGAGCCTGAATAATGCAAAACAATAAATATTATGTGTTGTTTAAGGATACATACAAGTATAGGGGGAGTATGAAAATATGCACAAAAATAATAAACATGAAAATCAAAGTAGTAGTTTCAGGGGTTGACAGGGTAATGGAATCAGGGAGCGATACACGGAAGATTTTAATTGTTTTTATAAAGTTTTATTTATTAAACTAAGTAGTGGCTACACATGTGCTCTAACGGCAACAAAAAAAGTTACATGGAACTGACAACTGTTCCTAAAAGGAAAATCTGTATTGTCAGAGAGCTGGTGCCAGCTTAGGAGCTCTTTCATAAGGCACACAAAATCTGAAAATGGCTATTATTATAAAATTCGATGTCAAAAGAAGCACTACTGAATACATAATATTACTTCCTTCCCTAATTATATTGACTATTGAGGGTCAGAATTACTGATTCAACTTACCCTAAGCATACCTTCTGAGAGAAAAAAAATATTTAATTCCGTCAACATATAGGGGACACTCACTATGTATCAGGCATCAAAGTACAGGTTAGAAAGAAAAAGAGGAAATATTTCTTTTGGCATCAAGAAATGTTCGTAAGTAGACTAAGTCTTCAAAATATAGATATAAATACAGATCAGATTTAACTGGCACAGACACTGTTTTGATATCAGTTTTTACTGTCATTAAGGAAACCTAGTTTTATCACTAACAAATTAGTCCTGACCCTTCAGAGCGATCCACATTTCTTAAATTGATAAAACCCTGACTCTAGGCAACATTTCCTTTTGTTTCATAAGTCGGGTTCAAAACAGTAAAGCCATAAACATTTGAACTTTGTCCTTATACCGAATGCTCTGGTGAACCCGACAGGGTCCATACTTGGATGAAAATAAAATGAGAAAAACTATCTCTTTCTCATATGAGAGATTAATTACACAAGCTGCCCTGTGCCCTATGCCTTTAGCAAGTCATGGTACATAAATAATACCAGTTTACATGAAAAGCCTGTTAAAAGAAATAGAGGCCGAAGTTAAAACCATCTCAAATATAATTAACTCTAAATTAGCTGAGTGAACTCTTGGAATGACTGCCCATTTATAAATCACAGTAGTTTTGCCATCCTCCAGATGTAAAGCATGCTTTCTACGTCAGCAGTTAGGGAAAATTAGGGTCCACTACAGACCAAAAGTGTATACAATAGGCTTTACATAGAGGAGCTGATCCTTAACCTGCCAATGGGCTGTATTCCAAAAGTCAGAAGCTCGGAGTTCAAAACACACTCTCTCCTGGAAACTTTGATTGAATTAAGCCCAACTAACCCAAAAATATAGGTGATCATATAGTAGTAGTACATGAAATATAAATCTCCTTTAGCACTGTTTCTACCAGAAATTTTTTAATTAAATCTGGTTTGGAATTAACAAAAATACACTTCCTTGTCCTGTAGTGACTTAGAGGGGGTATTTGGGAACTTTCAGGGGTACTGGTAATGTTCTATTTCTTGATCAAAATGAGAGGCACATGAGTAAGTTCACTTTGAGAAAATCCTTAAGTTGTACATTTATAATTTTACATTCTTGCCTGTGTCTGTTAAGTTTCAATTTTTAAAAAATTTTACTTGCGATCTGCTGTACAGTATTGCCTATACTTAACAATATTGTATTAAGCACTTAAAATTTTGTTAAAAGGATAAATCTCATGTTCAGTGTTCTTACCACAATTTAAAAAAAAATAATCAAAGGAGGCAGTATCTGTAAATCCCTTTTCAGTGATTTATCCACTATAGGATTAAATAAATACTTCTTCCATTATAAAAAAAAAAAGTTCATACCCCCCTAAGCAAGTGGGCAGAGAGGAGTTTATCTGTGGGGGAACCAACCACTGGTAGTGAAGGCCTTTTCCTGGTGTGAGGAGCTCCTCTGAGGGGCTCTGGTCCATGGCAAGAAAGCCAGGCCTACATTTCTACCCTGACCATGCCCCAAAACCCTTCCTGACCCACCAATGTGATTAAAGAAGAGACCAAGGTAAAGTAGTTGTAAAGATTAACTGCATGGGGCTGGGGGGCGGGGAGGGGGGGACCAATGCTGCTGGCTTTAAGAACAGAAATATTCAATGTCAAGCTCCAGAGGAACAGACCCACATTCAAGCAATCACTTGGATGTAGTTAGAGACTGAAAGGTCTTTACACTATTCACACAACTAAGGGCCTAGGACGGATCCCCCAGACCAGCAGTCCCTGTCCTTGTTCTTGTCCATCAATCATCACACAGATTAATACATCCATCAGTCCATCAACTACATAGTCACCTAACTGCACAGCTTTCCAGCCCTCTTTTTGTCACCTTTGTTCACAAAAATTTAGCTGTAATGGTGCAAGGCTAAACTCTAAATACAACATGTGCAAAAAAGTCCTTGGGCCATTAGTCAAGCATAATTTCTGGCATGTAAATTAGGCAATTTGACTGTGCTTATTTCGCAGTGAATCCTTTGTGTTCCTGATTACCACTGCTCTCCTTCCTAAGTACTTTTTTAAAAATCCAGTTTATTGCTATTAACTTAGTTAAGTGTAACAATGGTGTCAGGGTTATATTTAAAACAAAAGTCAGTTTTTTGAGATGTATACACTGAAGTACTTGAAGGTAAAATGGCATACTATCTAGGATTAGTTTTAAAATGCTTCCATAAAAGGATACACATTAAGGTGAGAATATGGTGTTTCTGATCCCTTATCTGTATTCTCTAATTTTCTATATTGCTCACATACTGCGTCTATAATTAAAAAAATTTTTTTAAAGATTTTATTTATTTATTTGACAGAGAGAGACACAGCCAGAGAAGGAACACAAGCAGGCGGAGTGGGAGAGAGAGAAGCAGGCTTCCCGCTGAGCAGGGAGCCCGATGTGGGGCTCGATCCCCGGATGACCTGAGCCGAAGGCAGACGCTTAAGGACTGAGCCACCCAGGCGCCCCTGTAATTAAAATTTTAATTAAAAAATACTGGCACAAAGGAAAAACTGAAAAAAAGGATAGATGATGTAAATTCTTGCTGAATTTGGGTGATGGGTATAAGGAGATTAATTGTACTATTCTCTTTACTTCTTAAAAATGAATGCTATATTTTAATTTTTTTATTTTATTGTTATGTTAATCACCATACATTACATCATTAGTTTTTGATGTAGTGTTCCATGATTCATTGTTTGTGCATAACACCCAGTGCTCCATGCAGAACATGCCCTCTTTAATACCCATCACCAGGCTAACCCATCTCCCCACCCCCCTCCCCTCTAGAACCCTCAGTTTGTTTCTCAGAGTCCATAGTCTCTCATGGTTCATCTCCCCCTCCAATTTCCCCACTTCATTCTTCCCCTCCTGCTATCTTCTTCTTTTTTTTTTTTCTTAACATATATTGCATTATTTGTTTCAGAGGTACAGATCTGTGAATGAATGCTATATTTTAAAAAAATCTATTTCTGAAACTCATTTGAGAAGTCAATTTAGCTGGAAATCAATTTCCTCATCTAAATCAAAAGCATTCATTCATTTAATCAGTCAGTCAGCCACGGTAGAGAGAGAGCCAGGCACGAAATATAAAGGAGGAAAAAGGAGCTGAACTCAACAGCTCTCAAGCACGGCTGTGCATCAGAAATATCTTCGGGAGGCGCCTGGGTGGCTCAGTCAGTTAAGCGTCTGCCTTCGGCTCAGGTCATGATCCCAGGGTCCTGGGATCAAGCCCCACATCAGGCTCCCTGCTCAGCGGGGAGCCTGCTTCTCTCTCTCCCTCTGCTGCTCCCCCTGCTTGTGTTCCCTCTCTCGCTGTGTCTCTCTCTGTCAAATAAATAATAAAATCTTTAAAAAAAAAAAAAGAAAGAAATATCTTCGGAACCTATAAAAAACACAGATGTCAGGGCCCAATCCCAGATCAAGAACAAGAATGTCAACTACATTTTTAAAAATATACATGAATGGGGGGCGCCTGGGTGGCTCAGTCGTTAGGCGTCTGCCTTCGGCTCGGGTCATGATCCCAGGGTCCTGGGATCGAGTCCCACATCGGGCTCCCTGCTCAGCGGGAAGCCTGCTTCTCCCTCTCCCACTCCCCCTGCTTGTGTTCCTGCTCTCGCTATGTCTCTCTCTGTCAAATAAATAAATAAATCTTTAAAAAAATAAAATAAAATAAAAAAAAATTAAAAAAAAATAACATTCAGTACAATACTAAAAAAAAATATATATATACATGAATGGATAAAAAACAAAACTATAAGGAAATACAATTAGTTCTGAAGCACAGGGTAGTTTCAAGGAGATAAGCACAATGCTTTTTCCTTGTAGTTACACACATAAGTTCAAAAACACTTCTAACCTAATGACACTCAGAAAGAAAAATATTAGGGGGGTGCCTGGATGGCTCAGTCATTAAGGTCTAAGCGTCTGCCTTCAGCTCAGGTCATGATCCCAGGGTCCTGGGATCGAGCCCCGCATCGGGCTCCTTGCTTGGCGGGAAGCCTGCTTCTCCCTCTCCCACTCCCCCTGCTTGTGTTCCCTCTCTCGCTGTGTCTCTCTCTGTCAAATAAATAAATAAAATCTTAAAAAAAAAAAAAAGGAAAGGAAAAATATTAGGTTTTTTCTGCATAAAAAGATTTCATATGGGTGATTTTTAATGTTCTTATTTATACATCTACAATGTCTCCTTTTTCGATAAAGTGTATGTATTATATTACATAGTGAGAGAAAAGCACTTAAAGTGCGATTTTTTTAAAACCGAAATGAGATACTACTACGTACCCACCAAAATGCTTATCATTAAAAAGGCCCCAAATGCCAAGTGTTGAAGAAGCTAGGCAGCAAGTGGACAGAACTCACACGTTGCTCTGGGTGTACAACCCATTTTGGATTACCAGTTAGCAGTTTCTTCTACAGTTAAGCATACACTTGCTTACCCTATGACTTTCAATTCCCCTTGAGGTATGTCCTCCAGCAAAACAAGCAAATAGGCTCACAACAGTGATCATAGCGGCTTTACTCCTCATGGCTAAAAACTGCAAACAACCCAAATGTCGATCAACATGACAACGAATAAACAAATGATGTATTTGAATAAAGGAATTCCACAGCAATTAAAATTCACTGAGTCGTGCAACAACATGGAGAAATCTCATAAATATGCTACTTTGTGAAAAAATAGGTACAAAGAGCATCTATCGTATGATTCCATTTATGTGAATTTCAAAAATAGGAAAGACTAACGGATGACAGAAATCACGAGAGGTTCCAGCAGGGTCCCAGGGATGGAGCACTACATATGGCAGGGGCTTGAGAGAGCTTTTGAGATCTGGGCTGTGTTCTTTAGAGGGACTGTAACAGATTCTTCAACAGGTCTATAAATACCCAAAAATACATCTAGCTGAAGACTTGATATTTGTGCATTTTAATATATGTTAATTGTGCCTCCATTTTTTAAAAATCAGAAAAATGTTACATTTAAGAGTTGCCACAATTTGTAGCTATAATCCCAATTAGAGGTTCTAGGAAATCATACCTTTTTTCCCATAAATATTTTTACATTTCCTATTCTAAACTAGAAGACAACTTACGTTTATTGAATGTTTTCTGATGCCAGACTGTGTTAAACCCTTGACACCTACACTGACATAATCCCCAGAATCCTATGAGGTTTTGTCTGTTACCCCCATTTTACAGATGAGGAAACTAAGGTTCAGTAGGGTTGAGTAACTTGCCCAGGGCCACAAAGACAATAAGGAAGAGAACCAGGATTTGAAACCAACTCTGTGACTCCAAAACTAATTGCTTCCTCACATCCTATAGCTTCAAATTCCACATCACTCTGTCCAACACCTACCTTTTGACAAGCCCCAAATATGTAAGACTTTTCCCATCGACTCCACGTCCATCCCCAGTTCACCTTGCTAAAGAGAAAGCCCTGAGTAACAGTTCTTACTAGTGTCTCTCCTGCCTTTGAGGGAAGGAATGGAACTTGGATGTAGGAAAACCTTTATGTGGCCCCCATCTATCATTAATCTGCACATGCACTTGTCATTAACTGGACTTACACTTCCTCATCTTTCCCAGATAATTGTAACCCACATCACTTTTTTTTTTTTAAACTAGGGCAGGAATCTTTTAGAGCCTGGAACACATCTCATTAGGTCTCTGTGCCTTCCCATGATAAGCCCAACAAAAACCAGCCTAGGCAGCAGCCCACTTGATGCTCCTTCCCCAGTTCTAAAGTTCACCCAGGTCCAAGCTGTCCGAGGAAGCTCTTCTGTCCAACTTACGACTCTTGTGACTTCAACACACACGTTCCTGCCAGTATCCTTGCTCTTCAAGTCCTCCCCGAGGCACAATCAGCTGCCCCCTGCATCTTGCAGGTCAGTCAAGGATTAGAAAGGATAATCACCCTTGATGTTGCGAAGGTTTTTAGGAAACAGCTTCTATCTCTTTTGGTCCCAACAGCCTGTTATACCCTCACCCATGACTCTAGGTTTGAGCCTAGAGTAGATTGACCATGAAGCCAATAAGGTTCATCTTTGGTCTCCTCACCTGCATGGCTCCTTCCAAGGTCCCACACCTAGTTCTGCATATTCTTTTACCTAAAGAGAATCTCCAAATTGTATAAGCTTCAAGCACCCACAAAACTTGCATTTGCCCTCATTTCTGAATCATATTGTCATTTTGTTCCTACAAGCAACAGATCTGTGATAAATCATTCACCTTGTAAATTAAATTGATTTAGAAGGAGAAATACTTGGGGTGCCTCAGTTAAGCATCTGCATTCGGCTCAGATCATGATCTCAGGGTCCTGGGATCAAGCCCCATGTCCAGTTCCCTGCTCACAGGGAGCCTGCTTCTCCCTCTCCTCTCTGCTCGTGCTCTCTCTCTCTCTCTTGCTATCTCTCTGTCTCTCAAATAAGTAAATAAAGTCTTAAAAAAATTTTTTTAATAAAAAAAGGAGAAATACTTAAGATAAGAGAACCAAGTTATGACCAATAAGTATTAGAACACTGGGAGTTCAGGGACACACATTAACATCTTTCTGCTTAATTTCACCTACTATTGATAATATATTATCT
The DNA here is from genome assembly GCF_004348235.1 of Phoca vitulina. Taxonomy (NCBI): domain Eukaryota; kingdom Metazoa; phylum Chordata; class Mammalia; order Carnivora; family Phocidae; genus Phoca; species Phoca vitulina. The sequence continues at coordinate 62,081,128 of NW_022589706.1, read as the reverse complement.
ATTTGATGATCGAATCAGCAATATACTCCTTAGGGGGTTGCTGTTGGCTAGGTTATCTTTTGGTTGTTGTTTTAAGATCTGAAGTTTCTTTAATTTTGAAAGTGGAAGATTGAAGAGAAAAATTTTAAAAATGTGAATACAAGCAAAATGAAAAAAACCTCACTACATAGAAGTTTCACATGTGTCCCTGTAGCAGCAAAACTACTTTAGAAAAACCAGATTATCATAGGCCATATGATAGGCCCATAAAAAGAAAAGGGGGCAAAATCAGCACAACTCTTATGACCTGTCATATATGTGAAATGTGCTCAGAATAAATGCTGGCTTAGCATCTCCTTTGGTTTCCTAAGAGGTACTCGATCACGATTGCCTCGTTTAAAAAAAAGCATTAGTTATGAAACTACTCATGCTCCCCCTGGCAATGTTTCCCCAGTTGGCACATTTAAGAGTGACATTCAACTTTTTATTTTATTTCATTTTTTTACATGAAAAAAATAAAGTTTGCTTTAAGCACTGATATACCCCACCAATTAATTCAATTAATTAAAGCAAAATAGGGGCAGAGGAGAAAGCCCCCATGTAATACAAAATAAGAATTTACAAAGGAGAAATAACATAAACAGAAAATTATAAAAATCATAAGAAACAACTTTGCACAAAGTTCTACATGAATGACTTTAATACAAATCTGGCAAAATGGGTAGCTTTCTACCTAAAAAACCTTTGCTAATACTAACACCAAGAGATGAATGCTCTAAAGAGACTCATTTGTACAAATGAAATAAAGTGTGGGCGTTAAAAAAAACTTTACCCCCCCCCATAAGCACCAGGCCCATACTATTTTACTAGAAATTCTATCAAACCTTGAAATCTAAGAAGGAAGGGAGGAAGGGAAGAAGGAAGTAAGTAGGTAGCTAATACCCTCACCTCAAGGACCAATTGCAAAAAGCCTACCCTCACTTTTGGCACACAGTTTCCAGCACCACATTATGACCAGCCAGCGGTTAGTGCATAAAGGCGAAGGTGACTCAACTGTGAAGCTACTAATGAAATTCGCCCTCATCCACCTAAGGGAGGAAAAATATATTCATCACCAAAGATGTTGAAGGAAGCACAAAATAGTCTACTTTCATTCTTGATTTAAAAGAACAAGAATCAACAAGTCCGTAACATAAGCTGGAGAGCTAGATCAAAGGCATATGGGGCATACTGGGAAGACACTGAAGGCCCCACAGCCTGTCCCCAGCCAGATGGCAGCCAGCTCCACTGGCATCCGGCACTGGACTGGAGCAGCAGCCAACACAACTAAACAAGGGAAAGAAATGAAGTATAAGCTGGAAAAGAAAGAAAATACAAACTAAGTTGAGTAAGAAGTCATTAAACCATCACTATTTGAAGCTAAAATAATTACTTATCTGGAAAAAAAAAAAAGAAATCTATGGTATGAGAATTCTTACTTTTATATCCTTCTACCTTCCTAAAATCAAAAACCTTCCGGCCTTGAATGACACACTGGCCAGATGGACCTAACAGATATATTCAGAACATTCCACCCTAAAGCGGCAGAGTACACATTCTTTTCAAGTGCACATGGCACATTATCCAGAACAGATCACATCCTGGGTCAAAAATCAGGCCTCAATGAGTACAAAAAGACTGAGATCATGCCATGCATATTCTCTAACCACGACGCTATGAAACTAGAAGTCAACCACAAGAAAAAATTTGGAGGGCGCCTGGGTGGCTCAGTTGGTTAAGCGACTGCCTTCAGCTCAGGTCATGATCCTGGAGTCCCGGGATCGAGTCCCACATCGGGCTCCCTGCTCAGCAGGGAGTCTGCTTCTCCCTCTGACCCTCCTCCCTCTCATGCTCTCTGTCTCTCATTCTCTCTCTCGCAAATAAATAAAATCTTAAAAAAAAAAAATTTGGAAAGACCAAATAAATATGTGGAAGTTAAAGAACATCCTACTAAAGAATGAATGGGTTAACCAGGAAATTAAAGAAGAAATTAATAAATACATGGAAGCAAATGAAAATGAAAACACGACAGTCCAGAACCTTCAGGATATAGCAAAGGCAGTCCTAAGAGGGAAGTATAACAATACAGGCCTTCTTCAAGAAGTAAGAAGAATCTCAAATATACAACCTAACCTTACACTAAAAGAGCTAGAAAAAGAACAAAAAATGAAGCCGAAAGCCAGCGGAAGAAGGGAAATAATAAAGATTAGAGCAGAGATAAATGATATAGAAACTAAAAAAAAAAAAAAAGAAAAGAAACTAAAAAAAACAATAGAACAGATCAATGAAACCAGGAGCTGGTTCCTTGAAAAAATTAATAAAATTGATAAACCCCTAGACAGACTAATCAAAAAGAAAAGAGGAAGGACCCAAATAAAATCACAAACGAGAGAGAGAAATAACAATAAATACCACAGAAATACAAAAATGAACTATTGGGACTTCATCAAGATAAAAAGCTTCTGCACAGCAAAGGAAACAATCAACAAAATTAAAAGGTAGGAGGCACCTGGGTGGCTCAGTCGATTGGGTGTCTGTCTTCAGCTGGGATCATGGTCCCGGGGTCCTGGGATAGAGCCCTACATCAGGCTCCCTCCTCAGCGGGGAGCCTACTTCTCCCTCTGCCACTACTTCTGCTTGTGCTCTCTCTCTCTCTCTCTCTGTCAAATAAATAAAATCTTAAAAAAAAAACCTAAAAGTTAACCTATGGAATGGGAGAATATATTTGCAAATGACATATCTGGTAAAGGGTTACTACCCAAAATCTCTAAAGAACTTATCAAACTCAACACCCAAAAAAACAAATAATCCAGTAAAGAAATAGGCAGAAGACATGAATAGGAATTTTTCCAAAGAAGACATCCAGATGGCCAATAGGCACATGAAAAGATGCTCAACATCACTCATCATCAGGGAAATACAAAACCCCTGATGAGATACCACCTCACACTTGTCAGAATGGCTAAAATTAACAAGTCAGGAAACAAGATATGTTGGCAAGGATGCGAAGAAAGGAGAACTTACACTGTTGGTGGGAATGCAAACTGGTGCAGCTACTCTGGAAAACAGTATGGAGGTCCCTCAAAAAGTTAAAAATAGAACTACCCTATGATCCAGCAATTGCACTACCAGGTCTTTACCCAAAGGATATAAAAATACAGATTTGAATGGGTACATGCACCCCAATGTTTATAGCAGCATTATCAACAATAGCCAAACTATGGAAAGAGCCCAAATGTCCATCGACTGATGAATGGATAAAGAAGATGTGTATATATACACAATGGAATATTACTCAGCCATAAAAAAGAATGAAATCTTGCCATTTGCAAGGGCATGGAGAGAGCTAGAGAGCATTATGCTAAGTGAATTAAGTCAGAGAAAGACAAATACCATATGATTTCATTCATATATGGAATTTAAGAAACAAAACAAATGAACATAGGAGGAAAAAATGAGAGGCAAACCAAGAAACAGACTCTTAACTACAGAGAACAAACTTATGGTTACCAGAAGGGAGGTGGGGTGGATGGGCTAATTAGGTGATGGGTATTAAGGAGGACACTTACAGAGATGAGCACCGGGTGTTGTATGTAAATGATGAATCACTAAATTCTACACCTGAAACTAATATTGCACTGTACATTAACTAGCTAGAATTTAAATAAAAATTTGGAATGAATGAATGAACAAAAAAAATAAAATCGAAAGCTTTTCAATATACAAACAACAATCAGTTAGAAGATATGCTGAAAGAAGCCACTCCAGTTACAACAGCAACCAGAAATATAAATTTAAGAGGAAGTATGCAAAACTTATCTGAGAAAAACTTTATTCTGTGAAGGAAAAGCAATGAGGACAATAATCCCTACTGGATATTAAAACAATCTATTAAATCTATTAAGCTATTAAACAATAATTAAAACAACATGATGGTACATAAGAAGACAAGTAAACATATGGAACAAAATAGAAAGTACAGAAATAGATCCAAACAAATATAGGAAATTAAGGATGCACTACAAATCAGTTGCGTAGAGATGAACTTTTTAACTGGGTTTTTCCACAACTGGATAGCCATCTGGACAAATACACCAGAATAAAAGAATCAAAGATTTAAATATTTAAAAAAAACACAAAAGTAATCAAAGAAGACATTGGAGAATTCCCTTAAAACTTGGCAGAAGGAAAATCTTTCTACTAAAAAACTCAAAATCCAGACGCTATAAGAAGAAAATATTCATAAATTTGACTACAGAGAAATGAAAAATATCTGCATAGTAAGAAGTATGATAAGCAAAGAAAAAATACAAATCACAAACTGAAAGAAATATTTGTATCTCCTCACAGACAAAAGTTTACCACCTTAATATATGAGAAGGTCCTAGAAATCAAAGTGAAACAGAAAGCTAGGAGAAACATGGGGTGCCTGGGTGGCTTAGTTGGTTAAGCATCTGCCTTCGGCTCAGGTCATGATCTCAGGGTCTTGGGATCAAGCCCCACATTGGGCTCCCTGCTCAGGGGGGAGTCTGCTTCTCCCTCTCCCTCCGCCCCTCCCGCACCCCCACTTGTGTTCTTTCTCTCTTAAAAAATCGTAAAAAAAAAAAAAAAGAAAGAAAGAAAGAAATCCAGAAGAAACAGAAAAAAATAGCCAAAAGAAGTGAGAGATAGTTCCCAGGAAAAAGAAATACAAATGTCCCTTAAGCATGAAACATGTACAAAATCATTCTTTATAACAGAAATGCAAATTAAGACTATCCTGAGTTTCTACTTCTCACCCACCAGATCGGCACAAATCCAAAAGTTGGACAAATTTATACCTTTGGTGAAGCTCTGGGGAACAGGCACTTGGCATACACTTCTAGTGAAAGTACAAATAGTACAAACCATTAATGAAGGGCAATTTGGCAACATCAGTCAAAATTACAAATGCTCTTTGACAGAACAATCCATTCGTGTCACAGATTGATGTTACATGTTAATTAATTACATGTTAATGTAATACTGCAGCATATTTTTTTTAAGATTTTATTTATTTACTTGACAGAGAGAGAGCGGGAGAGAGAGAGCACAAGCACAGGGAGTGGCAGGCAGAGGGAGAGGAAGAAGCAAGCTCCCCTCTGAGCAGGGAGCCCGAGGCGGGACTCGATCTCAGGACCCCGGGATCATGACCTGAGCCGAAGGCAGACACTTAACTGACTGAGCCACCCAGGCGCCCCCTGCAGCATACTTTAACAGCAAATGGTCTAGAACCACAGTTAAAAAGAACCATTTGCACTCAAATGAAATTTCTTGTTAAAAAAGAAGAAACTTTCTAAGTAATAAATGGAAAGGACAACAGGATATAGGTGAAAAACACAAGGCTCAGAATAGTGTTTACTGTATGTCGTCTTTGGTATTAGTAAGTCAAAAAATCACAAACATCTATATTATAATAGATGTTTGCAATAGCATGAAGAAACACTGCAACAATCCATAGAAACTAACAGGGAGTAGAGGTAGAAAGCAATGGGTGGAAGCTATACTTATCAAAGCACATGTTTTTAAATTACTATGATTTGTATACAATGTGAATGTATTACTTATGCAAAAAAATTAAAATATTTTTTAAAGATGTATAAATCCAAATTTAAAACATTGATGCAAGAACTTGCAGACACGTATCCTGTGTGTTCATCTGCTAGCTGTCCCAGAATCACATCAGTCTGATGGCTCAGCGTGTCCTCAAAATTGTAAAGACAAAACAAAGTGAAACTTGACTATAACCACTTTCCACATAACCAGTGTCACCCTTGCATTTTAAATCTTACCCCAAAATACTTATTTTCTAGGTTAGATTTAGAAGTCCCTGATAACCCCCTACCTCATGTGTATAAGTCATGGAAAAGCAGTTTACAGAGAAGGCATTCAAAGATTTTATTTCTGAAAAGGAGTTGGTAGATGACATCTTTTATTCTTGGGAGAAAAATATAGCACAAAAGAGTATCGGTGAGCAGAGGAATGAGGAGAGAAAAAATATAAAGTTAGAATTCTCTCTTCCCTCAGTTTCCATTCCTTCTGCTCTTATTTTCTTCCCTGGTTGATTCTTGTCTTGTCCGTTTATCTTTTCCTGTCCCTTTCCTATGAATTTTTCTCTAGTGTTTGTAAATGTCTTTCATTCTGTGAGTTCACTAAATCCACCATTTCAACTTTCACCCTCCGTAAATAACTCCCCAATGTGCACCAGTAGCCTGACTTCTTCCCCAAGGCTCACACTTTATATGGCTGCCAAGTCATTCCATCTCTCCACAACCCACTGCTCTTGTGCAAGGCCCCATGACCTGTAGAAAGATTTATCATGCAAATGGATGTCACAAGGAAGCCCAGGTAGCAATATTCATATTTAAAAGAAAGACTGTAACAAGAGACAAAGAAGGACACTACATGATAATAAAGCAGACAATCCAACAAGATGTAACAATTGTGAATATTTATGCACCCAACATGGGAGAACCCAAATACATAAAACAGTTAAAAAACAAACATAAAGCACCTAATCAATAGTTATACAAAAATAGTAGGGGACTTTAACACCCCACTTACATCAATGGCCAGATCATCCAAACAGAAAATCAATAAGGAAAAAATAGCTTTGAATGACACACCGGACTGGATGGATTTAACAGATATATTCAGAACATTCCATCCTAATACAGTAGAATACACATTCTTTTCAAGTGTACATGGAATATTCTCCAGAATATATCACATACTCGGCCGCAAAACAAACCTCAACAAACGTTAAAAGATCGAAGTCATATGATGCATCCTTTCTGACCACAATGTTACTAAACTAGAAGTCAACCACAAGAAAAAATCTGAAAAGACCACAAATACATGGAGGTTAAATACATGCTACTAAACAATGAATGGGTTAACCAGGAAATAAAAGAAGAAATAAAAAAGTCCATGGAGGGGCACTTGGGTGGCTCAGTCGTTAAGCATCTGCCTTCGGCTCAGGTCATGGTCCCAGCGTCCTGGGATCCAGCCCCACATTGGGCTCCCTGCTTGGCAGGAAGCCTGCTTCTCCCTCTCCCACTCCCCCTGCTTATGTTCCCTCTCTCACTGTCTCTCTCTCTGTCAAATAAATAAAATCTTTAAAAAAAAAAAAAAAAGTACATGGAAACAAATGAAAATGAAAGCACAATGGTTCAACACCTTGGGATGCAGCAAAGTGGTTCTAAGAGGGAAGTTGATAGCAACACAGGCCTACCTCAAGAAGCAAGAAAAATCTCAAATAAACAACCTAACCTTACACCTAAAGGAGTTAGAAAAAGAACAAACAAAACTCAAAACCAGCAGAAGGAAGGAAATAATAAAGATTATTTTCATTTAAATGAAATGAAATTGGAATTAAAAAAAAAAAAAAAAAACAGTAGAACAGATCAATGAAACCAGAAGCTGGTTCTCTGAAAAGATCAACAAAACTGATAAACACCTAGGGGCACCTGGGTGACTAAGTCTGTTAAGCGTCCCAACTCTTGATTTCAGCTCAAGTCATGATCTCAGGTCGTGAGATTGAGCCCTGTGTCGAGCTCTGCACTGGATATGGAGCCTGCTTGAGATTCTTTCTCTCCCTCTCCCTTTGCCTCTCCCCCTGCTTGTTCTCTCTCTCTCTCACTCAAATAAATAAATCTTTTTAAAAAATTGATAAACATCTAGCCAGACTCATCAATAAAAAGGGGGGGGACTTAAATAAAATCACAAATGAAAGAGGAAAAATAAAACCAACACCACAGAAATACAAAAGATTGCAAGAGAATATTATGAAGAATTATATGCCAACAAATAGAACAACCTAGAGGAAATGGATAAATTCCTAGAAACATATAAACTACCAAAACTGAAACAGGAAGAAACAGAAAACTGGAACAAACCAATTACCAACAATGAAATTGAATTGGTATTCAAAAATGTCCCAACAAACAGAAGTCCAGGACCAGACAGCTTCATAGGTGAATTCTACCAAACATTTAAAGAAGAGTTAATACCTATTCTTCTCAAACTATTCCAAAACATAGAAGAGGAAGGAAAACTACAGAATTCATTCTATGAGGCCAGCATCACCCTGATACCAAAACCAGATAAAGACACCACAAAAAGAGAGAACTACAGGCCAGTATCTCTGATGAACAGAGATGCTAAAATCCTCAACAAAACAGTAGCAAACCGAATCCAACAATACATTCAAAAACGTCATTCACCAGGATCAAGTGGGATTTATGCCTGGAATACAAGGGTGGTTCAATATTTGCAAATCAAGGTCCCATTACCTTCCAGAATGGCTTGCCATCTACCATCTCTCCTTTCTCCACTTCCCTCTCCCTCTTCCTGTCTAATCCCACTTCTGCAAAACTACCAGATTCACCTTCCCGAAACTTTGAGATCCCCTCACCTAAGGAAGTAATTTCTTAGCCTGGCATTTAGGACCTTTTAGGACTTAAACCTAAATATCTATCCAATCTCAACTCCTACCTCCAACTCATTTTCACTCATTCTAGCCCCAGCCAAACTAAAGCTGTCCTTGGGCCCCTAATGTTTCCTGGGCTCTCTTACCCTCCCGCTTTTGGTTACAATTTCTTCCACCTGATACCCCTGTTCCTAAAATCATTCAAAATTCTTTACATCAGCAGAACTCCATTTTCCCCTTTTTTTTTGTTTTCTTTGAGCCCATGAACTACCAACTCCATCCATTACATGATGCAGGCACTGTCTTAATTGTTTATAAGCAAAGACCAAAAACAAAAAACAAAAAAAAAACAAGTTATATCAAACTTATGAAATGTCATTTCTAAGTTTCTAAAACAAGCTTATACTAAAGGACCCAAGGGGTGGCTTATCCTATGGAAGGCCATGGCTTCCCTTAAGAAAAAAAGGACTTTAGTTCTTTTTGTTGATTACAGAATGCCTGCCTTTCTCTCTCCTTGAATAGGTACCCCAATACACACGCTTCTCTACCGACTAGCGATCTTAGGCACGGGCTCGTTGTATACAACGTCAGATGAGCATGAGAGGCTGAACACACGCTGGGATTTCATCATGCCTGCTGGCCTCACACACTTGAGATCTGTTGGGGAGAAGTCATGTGGATTGGCCAGTGACTGGCAAATAACTCGCTGTCGTGAACATATGAGTCACTGAAAATGAGGATGTTCATTTAATTGAGTAGATTTGTACCAACATCATTGCAGAGGCAGGAAGAGGAAGTGATATATTTGCATGATACACTTACAGATACCAACTTAAACAAAAACCTTACCACACTCGGGCTTTCCGGTCCGCTCCGTTTCCCAGTGAAGTGCGCAAGTGCGGGCTGCCCAGCACACAACACCAGAGAAGCACAGAGGCAAGGCCCATCAATTCCAGAAACACTGAAGCAAGACAGGGTGAAGGCTCTGCGACCCTAACAGAAAAGCAGACCACGCCCCAGTCTTTCCTTTTGTTCACCAGGTGTCCCCAGAAGTTACAGGAGACATAAGGGCTCTACGGGTTTTATTCCCTGAGGAACCTTCAGACAACAAAATAGGACTCCAGGGAATTAATGTCCTTCCCTAGCCAGCCCGAGCTTTGAGGGAAACAGAACTCTGAGGAAGAGAAGCAGGAACACCAGGCCCCTGACCTAGAAAAGTCAGTGAAGGAGGTACAGAGGAGAGCTTTCAGACTACTGAGGTTGGCACACCAAGACAAGGTCCTAAGGGTTTTGCACATCCCCAGGGTATGCAGACATCACTAGGCCACAGAGTCATGTTACATGTTAATTCTGTAATACCGTAGCTTCCTCCTACTCCAACCCAAGAAAAGGACTCTGTCTAATCACAAGTCCAACGGGCTGTCTCCTTTCCCTGAGCCCCAAGAGCCAATCCTCAACAGAACCACCACTATCAGCCACCCATCTCCCCAGCCTTCTGGGTACCAAGCATGCTTTGGTACCTTGGCCCCTCACCTTCTTCTTCATTCAGAAACTTATCCTGCCCCAAGAGCTTCAGCAAGGAAACAGAGAAGATTGGGAAATGCCATTATAAAACCCCCTAGAGAGGGGAGAAAAGGTGTAGCGGGCTTGAAGCGTGCTGCTACTTGCTGGCGGAATAAAGAACTGATGAAGAACTTTCTCGTTTTCTCTGCTTATGGAGCCAGTGGCCCACAAACAGGTAACAATGTTACAGAGGCAAATACTACCGAAGGACAGATTAAAAACTGAAAAACTTAAAATTTGTATACGGATTTTATTACAACCAAGATGACAAGGCACTGCTAACAACTAAAAAGAGTTTTGTTATATAATCCATGCCTTTCCCCAAATTCTCAACTGTCCCTTCTATGTGTAAAACTTTTCTGTGAAATCTACCTAGTAGCCTGACCCAGTTTTATGATCATTTTTTGCTAAGGAGCTCTTTCTTACATATAACATTTTACTTGAATGTAAGCCAGTCTTTTTGTTCCATCTTTTATGGATATGGCGAGAAAGAGGGATGGCTTCTTCCTCCTAATAATTAACTGTCACATGAATCATCCCTTGGTTTTCTTCCAAATTCAGTCATCAACCTTCACAGGTCTGGTTGGCTACTACAGTCATCCTTTTTGCAAGCTTCAGAATTTCCTCTTTACGATCTTTAATAATAAACAGTAAACCTGGGATTCTCTGTGCCTTGACATCACATCTAAACCACTTTGCATTTGAGCCCTTCATATCTAACGTCACCCTCCTAGCCAACCTTATTTCTATGTTTGTTCCCTTCTACGAACTAAGCTCACTCCCACTGCTATGCAAGCTATTCCCTCATTCCCCGAGTTTAGAAAGCTCTGTCACCTGAGTTAATCCCAAGCCACCTCTACATGACCAGTTCAACACTAACACGTCCACCAAAACATCCTCTCTGATGTCCCCCATCCGGGATGATCTCTTTTCATGCTACGGTTATAAACTTTCTTCCTCAAGTTAATTATATTTACTTTCGTGACATTCAATACCATCAGCACTGGCTAGCTTCTGATTGTCACAGGAATGTGTGGAGATTGGTGATATCTCCTTAAGTGGGCCAAGGGTTGCCTGAGGGCATAGTTCAGCATATGACGTAGATACACAGAAAACGCTCGGTAAGCATTTTTTATGCAGAGACCAGGGTCAGTGACTGCAAGCAGCTCGTCACTGTGGAGTTCAGTGAAGTTGAATATGCTGGTTCTGCCATGAACTGCAGCATCATTTTAGGTTCTGTGCTCGCCCTGGCTTTCCATGCCTGATGGTCTAAAACTCTGCCTTCTGAAGTGGCAAGCCTTTTCCTACCATGTATCTTTCTTTCTCTTTTTCTTTTTCTTTCTTTCTTTCTCTCTCTCTTTCTTTCTTTTTTATAAAGATTTTATTTATTTTATAAAGATTTTATTAATTGAGAGAAAGAGAGAGAGAGCACAAGCAGGGGGAGTGGCAGAGGGAGAGGGAGAAGCAGGCTCCCCGCTGAGCAGGGAGCCCAATGCGGGGCTTGATCCCAGGACCCTGATACCATGACCTGAGCTGAAGGCAGACACTTAACCAACTGAGCCACCCAGGCGCCACAGGCTGGCTTTTCTATCCCATTCCAAAGCATCCTCCTTGGGTAAAGGATCTTGAATGTCACCCCTCTCTCTGATAGCTCATTCATCAAAACAATCAAGATTACTTTAAATTCTATTCCGTTTCCTAGGTTATTTAAAACGCAGCTAAGAGCATTCGGTCAATGATACAGCACTTCCAATTACATCAGTCATCAATACAACCCCAAACAATACAACCAAATCTATGCCAAAAACCCAATTACTCAAAAGATTCTCCTCCTTTTAGTTAGTGATCCTTTGGTACACAGTGTGAGAAACCCTATCTATTCTCCAGATCAAGAGTGGTGACAAGGTTTCATCAGGAAGACCGACTCCAAAGCAGTCAGCAGTGAGAAGGGGTCTGCAGGTTTGTGTTAAGGACGCTAAGTGTGGTTCAGAGGCAAGGACTCATTACCCAGTGATGTCTGCCAGGGTTGTGGGAGGGGTAACAGATAGAGTGGATTTGCCGACCCGTTATTTGGAATAGGATACAATCAAAAGCTTTACTGAAATAAAGGTACATTCAGTTTTCCTGTTTTCTATATGGTTTATGTATCTGTAATAGAATAATTTTTAAATTTTGAATAATTTTCTGTTAGTGTCTCTCAGTTATCAAGATGAGAAGTACTTGGGGCGCCTGGGTGGCTCAGTGGGTTAAGCGTCTGCCTTCGGCTCAGGTCATGATCCCAGGGTCCTGGGATGGAGCCCCGCATTGGGCTCCCTGCTCGGTGGGGAGCCTGCTTCTCCCTCTCCCACTCCCCCTGCTTGTGTTCCCTCTCTCGCTGTGTCTCTCTCTGTCAAATAAATAAATAAAATCTTAAAAAAAAAAGAAAAAACTAGAAGTACTGGAGGTGTACTTGTTCTCCTGAGAAAAGCAAATGAGAAAATCAACTCCCTTTTTCATCATTATATACCCCAGTAGTTCCCCAGAAACTTACAAAATAAGCAATGTTGATTATAAAAGAGGAAGATTTTAACCCCAGATATAAAAACTAATCATGAAATTAACCATGTGTTTATACCTATTTTGAAGCATAAACGGAGTGGAAGAATGGACATTGTAATCAGCTGTCAGTCAACACTACAGAGAAACTAAGAGGCATTTATAATTAACAGGCAGAGTTTCATTTTAACAACTAACATGTTATTTTTTTTTTAAGATTTTTTTTATTTATTTGAGAGAGTGTGCAGAAGAGCAAGAGAGAACATCAGTGGAGGGGGGAGGGGAGGGGCAGGGGGAGAGGGAGAAGCAGGCTCTCCGCTGAGCAAGGAGCCCGATGTGGGGCTTGATCCCAGGACCCATAGGCATGTCACCTACTTTGTTAGTGCTATGTGACAAGAAAAATTATCTGAAAAAAAAAAAAATAGTATGTTTTATGAGCTTCCTAACAGCTTTCTTAAGATGCAAGCCTGTCACTCCCCTTCCACCATCACTTCGCAATGCAGAGAAGACCTTAGTCTGACCTGACCTTTTACCTTCTTTCCTGCCACAACCACTCCTTCCTGCTTACTCACTGTTGGCCAGAATTAAGTGCTAAGTCATCTCCTTTCAGAGGTTAGAGTACATCGTTCTACACAAGTCTCCAATCCAGTCTAAAGTAAAGCTTCCTCCAAAACAGTATTTTCATCAGATTATGAGGCAAAGTTTGAAGGAAGATTCCCTTGTCTCACCTTTACCTTTCCTTGAAGAACAGGCCTTCTCCCCCCATCCAGTGTTGTCTGCTAACCCTGTTGTTCACAAGCCTTGCCTCACATTCCGTCCTTCCCCATACCAGCCACCAAAAACTGAAAATCAAGTTCTGCTCCTTCAAGGGCCTGCTTATTAGAAAACTAAGAAAAATTACACTAACAGTATTGGATACTGAGATGGACTCATTATAATGTCTCTAAGAGCAGTGGTTCGCAAAGGAGTGGACAGAGGTTAGGGGAGGAGACAGGATTTTGCCCCTAGGGGACATTCGGCAATGTGTGGAGACACTGCTGGTTGTCACATTAGGGGTGCGCTACTATCATCTAGTGGGATACTGCTAAAGATCTTACAATGCATAGGACCACTCTCCATGACAAAGGATTATTCAACCCAAAATGTCAGTAGTGCTGAGGCTGAGAATCCTGCCTCTAAGAGATAATATATATTTTGATTAACAACTCTTGTTCCATAGGTTTAAGTTTTAATTCCGGGCACTGGTCAGACTCAACAGAGATGTGATTCAGAGCAGGTAACCATCAATCACACCCTTGAGACAAATATTTAGTTTCTATTCATATAAAACTAGTTCTACACATCAGACTAGACTCTAGCGGAGCAATTCTTGATATTTTATTTAGTTGGGTTTTTTAAAATTTTTATGCTTAAAATATAAGTTTAACCAAAAAATATGAGTTCAACAAAGAAAAAAGATACCCGTTGCCATATTTGCTTCAGATATTCTTTAGAGAAAAAAACTAGAGATACAGTTAAAGCCCATCTCCCCATCCTTTCTCCTCCCTCCTAGAAGATAACCATTAACCTGTGGTATATATCAGTTTCACATATATTATATACTTATCTACAACTATCTACATAATTACATAGTATCTGCTTATAGCAGTAATTTTAAATAAATGTTTTTATACTATACATTTTCTTTTTGTTCAACATTAATATTTGTGTACTTTGTTCTCTTCATATAAATCCAGTTAATTCATTTGAACCAGCTCACATATTAATTTTCCTCCTGATGAGTGACTGCGTTGTCCCCACATTTTCACTATTTGTATCCCCTTGTAGCAAGTCTCCTAATACATACATGTTGAGAGTTTGAGTAGGTTTGATATCTTAGGAGAAGTGGAAGTGAGGGACTATAGACTAAATTTCATGTAATATGAAAATTTCATGCAATAAATTTCATGTAACAAATATCACGGAATATTGCACTTAGAAATACAGATGACTAATCCTATGGTTTACAAACAAATAAAAGCAAAGGATCGAAACTTTGTCTTGTGCAGAGCTATATTAAGCTGTGAGGATAAAAATGTATAGTGCGCTAGTGAATTTTTTTCAGAATCACCTGCTATTAAGTAATTTTTGTTCCAGGAACAAAAACTGTACCCCATATGTCCAGTAAAGCAGTATCAATAAATAAATAAACATATCTGTAGACCATGACTGAATCTTGGTTAAATAAATCAATTATAAAAACATATTTAAACTGTTAGGGGAATTTATATATGGACTGTGATTAGATGATATTAAAAACTTTTGAGTTAACTTAATAGCACTGTGGCTATTTTTTAAAATCCTTTTTTTAAAAAATGCATGAAAAGATATGAAATCTTATATTGATTGCCTTGATTATTTTAGCAAAAAATAAGAAGGCACAGATGAATCAAGCGTGGCAAAATCTTGACAAATATTGCCTATATCAGGTTCATTCTACTATTTCTCTACTTTCGTGTATGTTTGAAAATTGTCATCATCATCATCACCACCATCAGGCACACGATTTACGAACAGAGGCAGACTAATAAAAGCAGGTAGACATTTGGCAGTGATAAGGAAAATGTCACTCTATAATCCTTCCATATCCCATAACTGGATTATTTTTCTCTCTATAAGTAGCTAGACAAGTTCCAGTATTTTATCAGCCAGATAACCATTAAATGCATTATACTCCATATCCGTGAGGACAGCAGATACTAACTTGTATTCAGGGAGTTTACACCAAGACAATACTACTAAATCAACTTAGTTGATTTAAACAGACTATCAAACGCCCCCACCTCCCACCCCCCAGCCTGCCCAGTGGGGTGCCTGGGTGGCCCAGTAGGTTAAGCAGCTGCCTTCGGTTCAGATCATTATCCAGGGGTCCTGGGATCAAGCCCCCCCATTGCATCGCATCGGGCTCCCTGCTCAGCAGGGAGTCTGCTTCTCCCTCTCCCTCTGCCTGCCCCCCACCCCCGCTCTCTCTCACACACTCTCTCTCTCTCCCTCTCTCTCTCAAATAAATAAAATCTCAAAAAAACAAAACAAAACAGCCTGCCCAAAACAAAATGAGTATTGAAAATGACATTCAAAATTCTGTCACAAAATATTATCCCACATTTTCTATAAATGTGAGAGATTTAATATCGATGCAAACCATGTTGTACCGGTATCAACATGGTTAATCAAGTCTCAGAAAGAATTCCAAAAGTAAAATCAGAGGGAAATGTTAGGCAGCCTGAATTCTCTCTGAATTGGCATAACGTCAGAGGTTTCACTATAGCATTTTGTCCTGTGTGTGTGTTTGGGTGGAGGAAGAGATGGGGACTGGGGGTAAGACATATAGGGCAAGAGAGAAATTTCGCATGGGGGCTTAATTAACAATAGGCCATGTGACCCCAAATCCCTATGTGTGGTGCATGCTGGAGTGGGGCAAAGGGGAGGACCCGAGGACGTGGTATGCATGTCCCATGCAGATATTGCTAAGTCAGGCCAGTGGCACATTCTAGAGGATAGTGCCAAAATGACTGAGCCATGGCTTCTATTTATTTGTATTGTTTGGGACACCTCTAGGACAAGTGCAAACTCGGGCCTTTCTTCCTGCCTGTTGACTTTTGGTGCTAAGCATTCAAAATGTCCTACTAATATAATGCAATTTATAGTGGAACTGATCTCTGGTTCTGAAAATGGCATAATGAATTACATTCATTACAAGTACAATCCTAATTACTAACTAATTGAAGTCTATTGCACAATAAATCTCAAAATCAGTCCAGTATCCAAGGATGAGGTGGGTGGCTCTTAACAGTCAATGGTCCCTTGCACTATTTACAACAGAGTAAGATAAAAGTTGATAAAATCTCAATCAGACCATGTTCCTGGGTCTGAGGAGATGCACCTGTCCCATGGCTGGAGTGGTGAAGCACATCCGCCTTCAGAAAACAAACTAGGGTAGAGGGTAGCTACATTGTCCACTGAAGTTGAATGTTCAGTATAACATAGTTACTTAAAGAGGGGGAGAAAGATTTATCCTCAGTGTTGTAGTAACATGAGGAAATGCCCTTAAAGCTGGAAGAAGGTGCAATAACAGGGCTTCTTAAGGAGATCTTGCTCGTGATCCTATCTGAAGCTCAATCAATAAAGGAGACTGTTTTTTAATAGGAGACCCCGCAGAAGATGGCTGAAGACAGGAGAGAATGATTTAACCACAAAGATAATATTTCCCTAGGTTCAGCTTTCAGTTGGCTTATTAATAAAAGCACAAGAGAAATATAATGCAAGAGGGGTTTAACTGGAGAGAGAGAGACTCAAAAAAAAAGTGTGTCCAAAAATATGCTGCATCAAATAAAAGAGCAGAGAAGAAATATCTGGTGCAGAAAATAAACATAACTATCTTCCCTGTTTAGCCACTCTCTCCCTCTCAGTTTCCCGAACCTATCGTCAGCACTATAGCACTCAGACATCTCCAGATCACACCTGCACTTCTGGGGCCCTTGGCCTGCCTGTGACCCTTGCGTCAACTTGGACCCGCTCAGCGCTGACTGGGGCTCTTGTTGGCAGCCATACAGAGGCAGAAGACTGCAGCGGCTGTTTCATCACCCTCAGCCAGTCTGTCTAGGAGGAAGATATTCTCTCTCTGCTGACTCCAAACACCGGGGTGTATCAACAAGGCACACACCCCATACCAGGGCTACCCAGGCAGGATGTAAATCAGGATGGGAGTGGAGATGCATACCATGCACAGCTGTGGGATCAACGGAGATGAAAGCAGCATGTATCAGAGACTAAATTAGATCCCACGTTGTCCTTTGCTTATGCACCTACTTGAGCATTTATCAGAGTGAGCTGTCGGATACCTGTCTCCTCACAGGAACCATAGCTTAATCATCTATAGATATCTCATCAACCCTACAGGTAGCAAGGGCTCAGTAACTGCAATAGTCATTGCCAATTTCATGGCTAAAAGGAGGGACAGCTACTCTGAGTGAAAGAAGATAAATTTGGTAGCCTTTAGCCTTACTCTAAACCATTATGGTTTATATTTTCTCCTCTTGTTCACTTCCACTCTTTCCTGGAGGTACCATGGAAAAGATAGATGCATGACAAAAAAAAAAAAAAATCCAACAAGTGATAATATTCACTTCAGTACAGGCTAAAAAATCTAAACCAATGCTAAGGACACCCTCACCTAGTGATTTTTAATCCTCTTAACCTACCAAATTGGAACACCTCGTGCCCTTTTAAATTCACGGCCCAAGACATGCATCACCACCACCCCAATCCATAGGGCTCCATAGAATTTCACTCAAGATCAGTGACAGCCCAAAGTCTCACCAAGTACAACAGAAAACCAGCAATAAAGTTTGTTGTCTCCTTAAATCATAAGGATACACATTTAAAAATGTACCCAGAAAAATCAAAAATTAGTAGATCTGCTATGTCCAAGAGAAGGTGTCTGACAACAAAAAGAAGATTGTGTATAGCCAGAAATATCTGATCTTGGTAAAATGTTACTGGTGCTAATACTTGATGTTTAAGTATACACATAAAGATCTACTAGTTGTTTCAATCATTTGAACATAACAATCCAATTACACAAAATGAGCAGATGTTTTCACTCAAATACTTTATTTCCAAAATGCATTGTGGTATACAGTTTCTATAGTTTCTCTCAGACAAGCCTCCAGAAGATAAATTCCTCCTAGTGAAGTGTTTGACATTTTGATTATCTTTAATCCTAAATTAGATGGGCACAAATTGTTTCTACATTATTTTTGAAAAACACATAAAGGCTTATTCGTCTTTTAATTAAGTCAAGTGACTTATTTATTCTTAATTTCATAGTTGTCCCTTCCGTAGAATTCTACTTCCCTATGAACCCCGTGTCTTAAACAATTCTTAAAATTCTTACCCAAAGTAAAAGGGTTTATTGGAACAACGGCAAAGCACTAATAGGCACAGGCACTAGTGAGCTCACTTGACTCTAACTCAATTCTAACAAAAATTAACAAGTGTCTTTACTATAGGACTTTTCTGAGCCTTTGTTACTATGTAATATTACTTTCCAAAAGCAAGGTGTCACATGTGGTGATTCCCAAGCTTATTTCATGGGGGGAGTAATTATTTATTTCATGCATTACCAATCAGCCTTTAGTAGGAAAGGGTTTATCTTGAAGAACATTTTTGAGAACCACAAATTAGAATAAGGTGCTAATAAAACCTCAAAAATAGGTTTCACTCCAAGATAGTCCAATTAGCATTATTTTCTTAAACCATTAACTACATCTTTAAAACTACAGGCAACCACCTTTAAATGTATGCTTTTAGAAATGCCCTATAAGAACACATAGATGAACTAGCACATTATTACCACCTTCACAGTGAAAACTCATTGAAAACTCAGGCAGCTGCCATTTTGCATAAAGAACAAAATTATGAATGACCCAAGGCCTATAGAATGCACTGCTTTCTATCTCAAGTTCAAACTGGGTAGATGTAAATTTATCCAATTTGGATATCTTAACCATCATAAATGAAAAAGAAGACTTACCACCAGAAGCTGAGTTTTTAAGACCCGACTCCTTTGGGACTCCTTTTTCAATTCGAATTGTGGCCCACTGTTTAAAAACAAATAGTGCTGTTAATGAAGACTGTTCCACGGACATGATGTAAAATACGCAAACCTTACTTACGCAGAAATGAAATTAAATATTAAGCCCCAGCACTCTCTGAATTAGAGATGCCCTAGTAAACCTCTGAGGTAGCGGGATTCCAAGGCTCAAATACACCCTTATATTCATCACCGATCATGTTCTAATAAAATAAAATAGGCTTGCAGAAGGAGGCAGTCTACACTTGGGGAGCTGGAAAGGAAGTGGTGAAATCGCTAACTAAAGACACCACCTGGCCACCTGGTCACTTGCCTCTATTGAGATACACAGGGAAAATGTTATTATGAGAAACCACAGGTTTGCGAGAACTTAAGAACAGGAAAAATCAATTCCCATTTTTGTTTTCAATGTACATAGGAGTATAAAGAAATATACCAAGATGTGATTTGTTGTTTTCCTCTTTATACTTTTCATATGCATTTCCAAAATTATCTACCATTAACATCAGAGTTCAAAAACCACAAGTGAACTTTGTTGACAGCATCCCAGAAAATCCCAATGGCTATTTTTCCAGTTTAGAAAAGGAATGATTAAAATATTATTTCGATGATTACAATTCCAGAAGCTAACATTGTCGAGACTGACTGATTGGAGAGGAAGTGGGAAATTAGACGTAAAAGGCATTGCGATCATTATAATTAGGACTTAAGAGCCCTTGAAGGAGTAAAAAGAATTTATCAAAATTGTAGCGGCCAAAAACAGGTATTGCTAGGCTCACAAGGAATTAAACAGATTTTTAAAAATTCAAATAAATAAGACAATGAAGGATAGAGACTAAATGACCTAAAACATATACCTGAAGGTCAAGGAGAAGGGCATGATCTGACTATGTCAGGACCCCGCACAACATCCCAAAGAGCCAAGTAGGAACATGCTATTTGCACTTAGAGAACAGCCTATAAATAGAGACTTAATCTTCCTGGCTTCAAGTGGCAAGTCACAAATGATAATAAGACTCAATCTTAATCTGATTGTGCCTTTTTCCTTCCTTGCTGATTTAATGCAGGCATTCTCAAACTCTAGACATATCTCTCGTCTCTTCTTAATAGAGGTAAAGGTTTATTTCCATAGTTTTTCACTTTAAAGCTTTAGTACCTATTGTCATTTATAATCAGACCAAAGATAGAATTAAGATAATATTTTGTCAATAACTGAACATTTGTTATCTTGGAGCTCACTTTTTTCTTGTGGCCAGGTGATTTTATATTTTATAGAAATGGCAATTACCTTAGATTAGGACAATTATTCCATGCTCATGGGATGGAAAAAAAATGATATTTTGAGGCTGTTATGGGCTGAATTGTGTCTCCCCCCAAAATTCATATGTGGAAGCCCTAACTGCCCAGTACCTCAGAATGTGACTGCATTTGGAGACAGGGCCTTTTTAAAAAGGTGACAAAGTTAAAATGAGGCCTTTAGGGTGGGCCCTAATCCAACAAAACTGGTGTCCTTCTAAGAAGAGGAAATTTAACACAGAGAGACACCAGGGATTTGCACACAGAGAGGAAAGATCATATGAGGACACAGCAAGAAGGCAGCCATCCGCAAGCCAAAGAGAGAGGCCCCAGAATAAACAAACCTGCCAACACCTTCATTTGGGACTTCAGCCTCCAGAACTGTGAGAAAATAAATTTCTATTGTCTAAGGCACCCAGTCTGTGGTATTTTGTTATGACGGCCCTAGAGAACTGATACAGGGGCATGCCTCATACAGCATGATGTGCTACAAAGAGCTCCATGTTCTGTCACCAGACAAGTGTCAGAATGCATAACCTCTCCTGAAATGGCAACTCCAAAGGTCTGTCCTACAAAATGCAGTTACAGTGTCCAAGACTAGCAAAGTTTCAGGTTGGAGGAGAAGTCACTTAATGCCAAAGGAAATTTGTACTAGAGAACCATTTTCTTCTGTGGGCTTACTCCCAAGGAAAGGTGAAAAGCACCTAGGCTTTGCAGCCAGACGCATATGCATATGAATTGCGGGTCTGCACTTCCTGGCCGGGCTCATCTCAAGAGAGATTTTTCACCTCTTGGGACCTCGGTTTCATCATCCCTAAACCAGCGGCAGTATCAAGATAAAAGATTAAAGAAGGTATTCCATCCAGTGACTGCCACACAATAGGCCACAAAGCAGAGAATGTTGGCTTCCTCCTCCCTCCTCACACCCCATAATTTATTTAGCTTCCAAAATGATCACTTTTTTCCAGACCACCAGTGCATCTTCCAATAAACAGCTATGTCTCTTCTACCATGCCAACTGATCAGGTAGGCCCAAAGACAGAGGTGGGGAATATCTCTTCAGAAGTTCTAAGCCTCTTCCAGAGGTTATCTCAGAAAACATCTGCCTCCAAGAACCACGAAAAATGCAGTTCTGTCCACAAAAAGATCCTGAAGTATGACGGGGGCTTCTAACAATCCCCATTGTTACTCCCATCTCACTTTCCCCTACAAAGACAAATTGAAGGATACTTCCCATCAGGTTCTCACTTGCCTTTACCTTAAAAATCCTCTTGGGAAGCAAAAAGTAGCTGTCTCTAATTCACACACACACACACACAAAAAGGGTGAAGTCTGATTTTAAGGTATCTTCCTTTTTATTCATACATTCATTTATTTATTTTTTAAGTAGGCACCACACTGGGTGTGGTTTCCTGACCCTGAGATCAAAACCTGACCTGAGATCAAGACTCACACTGGGCTTGAACTCACAGCCCTGAGATCAAGAGCTGAGCTGAGATCAAGACTTGGACGCTTAACTGACTGAGCTACCCAGGCGCCCCTAGGTCTGAGTTTTAAAGCTTAAATCAAAAGCTTGCAAAAATGTGACATTGTCACCTAGATAATTACAACTTTCGGCTTTTATGCTAAAAAGACATTTAAAAATTAACTAAAAAGAGAAAAGGAGAGGATGAAAATCATATAAAAATTCAAATATTAGGTTTACCCAAATTAACAGCAGGCCACCACCTGTAGCATAAAAAAACAGTTTCTTGACAGTCCTGTCATCTTGGCAGAGTGAGAACTCAGACCCTAGATTCAGATTAAAATCCCAATGTTACCACTAACAGCTGTACACCACTATCTGGACAAATTAACTCTGTGACTCTCCATTCCCCAACCTCAGAGGGGGAGTAATATAGCCTCTGTCAGAGAGTTGTGAAATTAAGCACATTGCCTGGGAAGCTTTTCTTTGTTACTACTTTCTGTCATAAACAGCCACGGCCTTCTAGCACGTTTATTGTATTTCCAACACCAGGAATAATACCTGAGTATTATATTAACAGAGGTATGACATGACATCTTAATTGACATGCCTTTTAAAAAAGATAAAAAACTAACTGGTGGATGGAGGAAAGTGTAAAGGGAAAGAATAATAATTAAAATAAAAGACAAGAATAGTCCGCTCTGAGTATGTATGCTAACTCATTAAAGATCTGAAGGTAGGTTAAATCTTAGCCACATAGGAGCAAAAGCAAAAAAAACCAAAAAACAAGACCAAAGAATATTCCAATTCAAACTCCACTGAGACTGGAGCATCGCCTATGTATCAGTGCTTTCCTTGACCTCTCCTCATTGACCCGCTATAACTCTCTGAGGCGTACTCCGCTACACCCATATCGAAACTTAAGTGACCTACCCAAGGTCACAGGGCCAGAAATTCAAAGGAACCTGTCCACGCTTCCAGCTTACTCCTCAAAAGCAGAGGGAAAAATTAGTCTATTAACATTCATTATCTGTCCATTGCCTGTGTTATCTGGTTAGATTAGATAATTTACATACCACTGCCCTACCTTCTTCTCTACTGATCCTATATTTATATTCTCTTCCCATCTTTATTTCCCTGTAATCATGAGTCTTAGGCCAATGCATAGCAATCCTTCACCACCCTCACCTCCATCAACTTCTGCGGTTGAAAACGGCATTTTTTAATCTTAAATCCATCCATGTTCCTGTTTGGGATAAACACGTAAACTTCACACACACACACACACCCTCCCAGAGATTCCAATACGTATATCCTACCATCCAAATGTCCCCACCCCAAAGTTTTACTTTTCATTGTTTGAATTCCTAAAACAATTTTCCCAATATGAAGTTGTAATAATGCTGTATATACTCCTTAGAAATCATGATATACCCCTGGAACATCACCAGTTTAGAGAAAGAAACAACCAAATCCGGTGAGAACTAAAAGCTAAGGAATAATGAGTAACAGAAGGACTGGGCCTTGCACAGAATCGACAAAAAGGCAGGGTATTTGTCCAGGACTAAAAATGTCCTAATACTAAACAACCAGCACAGTTTTTAAAGGAATTATCCCTATAGTCAGGAAAAGCGATCCACTGTGCGGCCTAACTGAAATGTCTGTGAAACATCTAAGGCTGTTCTAGCTGAAGGACAAGCAGCAGCCCTGGGTCACCATTTCCCTCTCCTGTGCCTAAAGCAGACACCACTATGGGATCACAGCTCCTTCCTGAGGAGCCCAGCTGCTCCCAAACACAGGCGCTCCAGTCAGCGACAAGTCAGAGTTGGCCCCCAAAACGATCCCCAAAACGATGGGGATCATCACTCTGACCTAATAACTTACTCTAAGCAAAGAGGGTAGTTCCTTAGGCTGCCATCTACCTGGTTTCCAAGTAAGTGGTCTATCTCCCAGTAATAAGCTAGATGGACAAAAAATTAAAACTTCAGGCCCTACCTAACTGAAGCCCAGATCCTGAACTGGATACATCCCCTCCAAGTACAGTAGTTATTTGCCAGGCTGACAGCAACTAGCTGGTCTCCCTCCTTGACATCTCTTTCGTTGTACCTTTAATTATTAAAGCAAGACATACTGGAGTCAGCCACTGGAAGCCAGTGTGTGGGATTTACCTTTACTCCAGTCTAACTTGGGATATAAATTCCAAAAGACACTGCTGTACAAGGGAACAACTTAATCATTTCAGAGTTCTGAGAAAGAGTTCTGAACACCAGCCAAAGAGGATCATCTGCGATGGGGAGA
Source organism: Phoca vitulina (assembly GCF_004348235.1). NCBI lineage: Eukaryota > Metazoa > Chordata > Mammalia > Carnivora > Phocidae > Phoca > Phoca vitulina. The sequence continues at coordinate 62,056,870 of NW_022589706.1, read as the reverse complement.
GTATTGGAAGAAGATCTAGCAGTAAGAGGCAGCCTAAGAAATCCACAGCGCAGCGTGACCAAGTTCAGAGTATGAAGTCAATAGGAAAGGTTAAAAACTGCACAATATCTCCCAGGCAGAAACAACAGAACTTTTAAAACATTGAGGGCTGAAGATGAAGAATCAAATATAACTTCAAAGACTAGACAGAAAAATAGCCACAAAAAGAAAGTGCAACAAAAATCCGGGGCAAAACAGGAGATTAGCAGGTAAGAGAGTTGCAGGAGGTTAGTAGGTGAGAGATAAGCAGGTTAGAGATGTGGATCTGAGAGCCACCCCACTCACTGAGGGAGAAAAAAGCCAGGTCCTGGGGGCAGACCGAAGATAAGGACAGAAAAATGAGAACCTGCATTAGACAGTCCTGTAGAAGTTAGAGAAAAAAAGGATGCTAGAGTCTAAATAATAATATTATTCATTTAATTAATAGCAGCAAACACTGTTTAGCACCTAACACCCACAGGCACCCTTCTAAAATGCTTGACATGTTAACCCATTAAACAACCCCATAGGGGTGCCTGGGTGGCTCAGTCAGTTAAGCCTCAGGTCCTGATCTCAGGGTCCTGGGATCGAGGCCCAGCCTCAGGCTCCCTGCTCAGCGGGCAGTCTGCTTCTCCCTCTGCCCCTCCCCCTGCTCATGCTCTCTGTCTCTCTCATTCTGTCTCTCAAATAAATAAAATCTTTTTAAAAAATAACCTATGGAAATAGGTGTTATATAATTATTCCTATTTTATAGATGAGGAAAATAAAGCACAAGAAGTAGGTGAATTCCCTAAGGTCACAAAATGAGAAGCGGAGCTGATTTTGGAACCAAATCTAAGCAAATCTGTATCCAGAGTCTGTAGTCCTCATCACTAGACTACAGGTCCTCTCCTCAGTTAAGACTCCTGTCTCCACTTAATTCAAGCAAACCACTGAACTTCTCTGAGTCTCTGTTTCCTCGCCCGGAAAAAGGGGTAACACTGGCCCTCCCTACATTCCCGGGGCTATGGGGAGCATCTGATGAAAGAGCAGAGGGGAAAGCCCTCTGTGATTTGATTAAGCTCTGTGCGAGGGTGAGCTGCTCACCTGCTCACCAGGCTCACCTCCATCTAACACGTTTCTTTGCAGAATTTGGAAGCAGGAGTGCAGGGAGAACAGAGGTCAAAGAATATACATTTTCAATGACATTTCAAGTGCTTTTGGTTAGATAAAATTTCCATGACTCCATTAAAATACAATCAGATTTCTCTCTACCGCCCAGCAATTGGTTTCTTATCTTGAGCATAAACTGGAACATGATGCCTTTCTGGACAGCATGCCTTAGTACACGAAAGGACCTCTGAAACCTGGGGCTATAAAAACTAAGGGGAGTGAAGGGACAGCTGCACTAAATAATGGATATAAAGAAATCTATAATATAAAAGATTGTTATTCTAATCAGTAATAATAATAATAACAATAAAGCAGTGGGTGAGGGTGGTTCTGTATCCAACTAGGGGAACAACAAGGTGGTCTCAGCCCGGATCCCTCCACTCTGCGGAAGTAGCCAAGATGCTGTCTTCGCGCGACTGCGGGGGACAAACTGAAACGCGCACCCCTCGGGACCGCTGACCTTCCAAGATGGTCCCCTCGCCTCAACTCGGCTCTCAGCAGCTCTACTCGCGGCCACCACTGCCCCGGGGTCTCTCTCCCTAAAGCCCTCAAAGGTGTTGGGGCGCCGCATCCCCCCCGGCACTCACTTCTAAAGTTTTCACCAAGATCTTCATGTAGATCTCGGAGATGCCCAAAGACACCCCGAAGGCCGAAGGCAGGAGGATGAGGCCGAGCACCAGCGCCAGCCAGGTGGAAAGGACCTTCCCGGCCAGCTCTGCGCCCTCCATGGCTGGGCGCACCGTCTCGGAAGGGGTCCACGGAGGAGGTCCGAGCGCGACAGCTGTCCCTGTCCCCAGGCAGTCGGGCAGCAGCTCCGGGAGCAGAGGCGCGGAGCCGGGCTCCGGAGAGTCAGCGCCGCCGCCTCCTGACACTCACCTCTGCAGGGAAAGAGGAAAGGAAGGAAAAAACTTTCAGAACGACGGCAATTTCCTTCCTTCCCTTTCGGGCTCCTCCCGGCCCGGCCGGTTAACTCTTTCTCCGCTGGAGGCCCAGGCCAGCGCCGAAGCCACCGCAGCAGGCGCAGACCTGGTCGCGCCGGCCGGACGACAGGAGCCGGGGTGAGCGAAGTGACACCGCGGCGCGGGCAGGAGGGCAGCGCAGCCGGGAACGCGCCCCACCCTAGTGCCTAATTTCCTCTGGGTGGCGACTGCGACGACTCAACGGCTGACTCACCGAGGCCCTCCGGAGCGCGGATCCCTGTGGGCGCACCGCACCACTGCACACCCGCCGCGGGCGGAACTGGCACCAGGCGGAGCACTGCGCTGGGGCGAGCTGCGCTCCCGCGCCGGGCGCCCTATTTCTGCGCCCTGCTCTCGCCCCACCTCCCCCGCCACCCAACAGGGAGCTTCCAGGTTAGATCTGCACGGCCAGCGCCGCAGCCCCCCGCCACGCCCCGGCGGCCTCCCTTCTCCCCCGCGCCCCGCCTCCGCCAGCACGCCCAGCCAAGGTCCTTTAGGGAGAAGAGCTTTCTGCAAAATGTTAGCATTTCTTCACCCCAAAATGAACTACTGACGTATCCGGGACGCTTGAGAAGGTCATGTTTGTATGGCTGTAAAACCACCTCTTTAGAAGGGCTTTCAGGGAGAGAGAAAGGCACAGAGCGCCGCTGAGCTGCCGTTTGCGCCGCTTCCAGGTCTCCCACGCCTCCTTCCCCTCTCTCCGCTGAGCAGCTGTGCGGCTCTCTCTTGCTCGTCGGGAGAGGGAAAAGCTCTCTCCCGGAGACGCCTACCCCACTCAGCCGCCATGTCCCTGGCACAGGAATCCTTCGGCTGAGGGTCGCTCTCTTCCTGGGGGAAGATTCCAACCACGGCTGGCCCTACCGCTCATCCAACACTCTCAGCGCACGGAAGCTGCAGACAAACGCCAGGCTGGCTCAAATCTGCACCAAGCTGCCTTGCGCCTCCCGGGCATTCCGTACGCCCCCCAGCCCACCCCCACCCCCACCCCCACCCCCGCACTGCTGCCGTGCTAGCCCTTACTAGAACGGTGAAGGGCAAAACGCTCTATGGCTATTTGCGACCTGATCTGTTCTTAAGAATGAACATAAGATGGGATGTCGAGACTGTAGGAGATAAGATCAGGCTGCCCAGGGCTTCCAGATCATTACCGAAAGAGACCAAAATCTCATACACACAGGTCTCTTTCGGGTGTTACTTCAAGCTGGAAAAACTGGGAGGGCAAGCAAACTGAATTGAAGCAGGGTTGATAGCAAACACTTCAAAGAAAGTTGCCCCTGCCCAGGGTGTGGAGGAAACGGGGCGCAGAAAGGAAGAGAGAAACCCCAAGGCAAAGAATGTAAATGTTTCTTCTGTGCACCTCCTGCCAGGTGTGTATCACAAACCTCCTCCACCGCTAAGAAAGAAAACAATTAGGACTTGGTCATAAGAACCAAGCTATGAATGAAGAAGCTTTGGTTTCTCTGTGTGTCCTGCCAATTTACAAAAACAAGGAAGACACAATTGCCAAAATCTGTCCCAAGGGCTGAAAACAAACACATATTTAGCATAAAACCTCAAAGATTATATTGACTCATTTAATACGTATACTTCAGGCAAAATTCTTACTCTCCCTTTATTTCCTCAAAGGAAGGTGACTAAGGAATGCTGAATGATTGTACCAAAATTTGCCCAACAAACACCCTGTTGCCGCAACTCAGTGTCAGTCAGGATGGCTTCTTCTACCCAGCCAGACACAGGTGCTGGGGGCCCACAATCCCTAGTCATTTCTGTCGCTCACTACCAAACTCCATGAACTGGTTTTGGTTTGTTTTTGGTTTTTTCACTATTGTGGAAGAATTACTGTCTCACAACAGAATGGTAGAATGGTAATAACATGGAATTTGTGGTCTTAGGTTGACTGCAGCACAGACAACTCTAAGTTTGAGCTTTTAGTCCTTCTGTACTTCAGCTTTCTCATCAGTAAAATGGACTCATTTTTGGGTCAGATGTGATTGTGAGTTTGAAACTATTTTGTTTAACAACAAAGCTCTCCGCAGAGATCAGAAGTCAAGTTGGTACAAGTGCAAAAGCTCTCTATCTTTTTCTTGCCTAAAACACAAAAGAACCAAGATAGGCTCACTTTTGCAAGTGATGAGGGAGAGGGCGGGGAGGGGAGAGAGGGTGGGTGGTCCCAATGTTCCCTGCACTCACCTCACCTCTCCCCTCTCCTGCAGCCCTTAAGGCTCTTTCAATTACGCCTAAGTAGGACCCTCCTTCCTTTCATGCACTTAGAACTCCCTGCACTTACTTTATTAGCTTCCTAGGGCTACCTTGTAACAAATGACCACAGACTTAATGACTTAAAACAACAAAACTTTATTTTCTCAGTTCTGGAAATGAGAAGTCTGAAGTCGAGAAGTCGAGGTGTTTGCAGGGCCAAGCTCCTTCCAAAGGCTTGGGGCGGGGCGGGGCGGGGCGGGGGGGCGGGGAGAAATGACGCACAATCTTTCCTTGCTTCCTCTTGCTTCTGGTGGCTCCCAGCATTCGCTGGCTTGTGGCAGCACCACTCCACTCATTGTCTCAGTCTTCCTAAGTCTCCTCTTCCCTTCTCTTCTCCGATAAAGACATTGTCATCCTGGATTTAGGACCCACCCTCATCCAGGGTGATCTCATCTCGAGATCCCTCACTTAATTATACTTAATCTTCAAAGATCTTTTTTTCCAAATAAGGTCACATTCACGGGTTAGGACTTGAGCATGTCTTTTGGAAGGCTACAGTTCAAGCCCTTACACTTATCATCTCTGTAAACTGAGATAATAACATCCACTTGGAGAGATTGTTATTGGGATTTGAGATTATATTTTAAAAATTTAGCTGATAGTAAAATGCTCAATCATGAGGTTGTTTAGAAGAATCCTGTTTTCCACCTTTTGTCCTGGCACATATTTTAATAATGCTTCCTTTCACTCTTGAAAATACCCTGGTTTGAGTGGTTAATCACATGGTTCCCTTCGGTTTACATAGTTTCTTTCTTTTTTTTTTTTTTTTTAGATTTTATTTATTTATTTGACAGAGAGAGACACAGCGAGAGAGGGAACACAAGCAGGGGGAGTGGGAGAGGGAGAAGCAGGCCTCCCGCCGAGCAGGGAGCCTGAGCGGGGCTCGATCCCAGGACCCTGGGATCATGACCTGAGCCGAAGGCAGACGCTTAACGACTGAGCCACCCAGGCGCCCCCGGTTTACATAGTTTCTAAGATCCTTCCCAGTCCTAAAATACTAGATTCTTTGACAAAAATCAGTGTCAAGTCTGTGTGTGACCCCTTGTCAACACCTGAGGCCAAATGAGGTTGTATTAGGGAATGAAGGAAAGAGAATAGCATCTAATTAACATCTCAAACTTCAATGTGGGTAGAAATCCCTGGAGCTCTTGTTAAAATGCAGGTTCTTAGCAGGGTTGGGATGGGGTCTGAGATTCTGCATTTCAGTGAACTCCCAGGTGATGCTAATGTTGTTGGTCTAGGACACACTTGAGTAGCAAGTCCTTAGAGAATGGACAAACAGAGGAGTTTCACATTTAACTGATAACAAAAGAATGCAACGGTCCAGCTAAATCTCTGGGAGCCAACACAAAAAGAACTGATTCCCAAGAGCTGGCAGCCCTTATCTGAGGACTCATTTTGTGATTTTACATCTTCGTACCCTTGCTTTGACAGCAGTTGTGGGTAATGTGAACAGAGGAGTTTAGGTTAACAAACTTTGAGCAAATGTCAATACTCTCATGAATAGATGCCTATGGCAAATAAGATGCCATAGTTGAAGCCAAATGATGAATATTGATTTAACAGGGCGCCTGGGTGGCTCAGTTGGTTGGGCGACTGCCTTCGGCTCAGGTCATGATCCTGGAGTCCCTGGATCGAGTCCCGCATCGGGCTCCCTGCTCGGCAGGGAGCCTGCTTCTCCCTCTGACCCTCCCCTATCTCATGTGCTCTCTCTCTCTGTCTCAAATAAATAAATAAAATCTTTAAAAAAAAAAAAAAAGAATATTGATTTAACATAAGAGGTAGGGTAGAAATGAGAAATCTGGAGGTGAAGCAGATTGCTGAAGCATCTTATTAAACAGACAAGTTTTGCAATTCTTGTCTCTAGTCTTGGTATGAGACCTCCCTTTTCTCTGATTTCACACCTTTCTTGGGTCTTCATCATCTCCTGCCTTGATTCCTGTGTTTGCTTTACCGTTCCACTGTACACTGCTTACTATCAGGAATCTTTTCATTCATCTGTAACTCCCTGCCCATTATCCACTCCTCCACCAGCACAGAATTTTGCTTCATGCCACACTGTTGTTCAAAGCCAGCAGTGTGACCCTAATCGTCACTAAATAAAGTCCAAATGTCTTGGGCTAGTTCTTGAAGCACTCCAATTTTAACTCCCATCACCTTCCAGCAAAATCTTTCTCACCTCCTTCTGGTTTCTGTAGGTTTCTTCTTCTTTGGGTCTTTGATCACATCACAGTTCCCCCTCCCCATGCCCCCCAACATCCCCTCCAACACCCATACCATGGACCTGCGCTAAAACTCCATCATTCACCTGACCTCCATAAGCTTCTATTTTCACTGATAAACCAGAGTGACATTTTAGGTCTCTAGGAGTTAGTGTCAATTCAGAAACAGTCACCAGTATTCCCAGAAAGTCTGATTATTTCCCTTTCTTCAGTGCGCAGTCACCTTGATAAATGGCCTTAGATCTTCTGGTAGAAGACCAGGAGATAGATTAACAGTATAACACTTTGGGCAGTCTTCAAGGGGACCCAGCCTCCCCTTCTTTCAAATAGCTCTGGGTCTGTAAACTGGCTCAAGTTTGGGAATTAACTGAGGGACCAAGACTATCTGTTTTGTGATTCAAAGTAAGCTTCTGTTGACTAAACCTAGGAGTCTTCCACTTATACAGAATACAAGTGAGAATTTAATACACAGCCTATTTCTTTTGATCAACTGGTCAACACCAGAGGTTTCTTGGAGTCAACCTATTCTGGTTACTACTCTGACTCTGCTGTCCATTACAGTCATCATACTCACCTTGTCTGTGGCAGTTAATTGTGGCCACTTGGCCCCTGTCTTCCTACAGTCCCATTATCCCCACTACGTTTAAGGGCCCCATTTCGTTTAAGGGCCCCATTTCGATGGTAGCAGTTCCCACTGTAAACTCTGACCTCCAGAAAAAAGCAACCAAAGAGCTCTTCAAGGATCCTGGGGCTCCCTTTCACAAATTTATTTCTCACCGTTGAAGAAAGAGGTATGTCTTTGGATCTTCCTAAGATGAGTGGTCAGGGGGCGCCTGGGTGGCTCAGTCGTTAAGCGTCTGCCTTCGGCTCAGGTCATGATCCCAGGGTCCTGGGTTCGAGCCCATGTCAGGCTCTCTGCTCAGTGGGAAGCCCGCTTCTCCCTCTCCTACTCCCCCTGCTTGTGTTCCTTCTCTCGCTGTCTCTCTGTCAAATAAAAAAATTTAAAAAAATCTTTAAAAACAAAAAAAGATGAGTGGTCAGGCCTTACATGATAAATCCACTCTAACTTTCCAGTCTCCCTAAGCCTTTGGATACTTTCCTCTACAGTATACCAAGGTAGTTCTGCCTTTTCAACTTCTTTCATGTAGACCACCTTTGGATACATGTTTCAGACCACAAATCATACCATTTGAGTCCTTTTTGACCCCTGGAGCTGAAATACCAAATCTGGAATTTCTTCTTTAGTGGGCCCATCTCAATAGATTTCATCTGATCCAACTATATATTCCTTCCACCATGTTCTCACACCTTTAATATCCATTTCCACACGTATCCTGCAGATTTGTGCCTGTATAAATTTTTAAAATCATGCAGTTCTTCTGGAGCATCATGTACCTCCCCATGGGTTATACTTTGTATTTCACCTTTCAGGGCTTGCTAGGACTTGAGTTTAGTTACAGGTCTAGAAGCCAAGAGTGGTAGAGGCAAGTCCTGAAGAGAGTCATCTTTGTCTTTCAAGGCAAGTGCCTCAGGGGAGGTCATTACAGGTTCTTCAGGCAAAGGAGTGCTAAATTCTTCAGGCAGAGGTAGAAAGCTGCTTCCACCGGCAAAGATGACTCAGCAGAATTTAAGGGTTGGATGTCCCCTAGCTCTGTCAAGATTTCCCTGATATCCTTTTGTCAGTTTCTTCCCAATCAATGCCATCATTTTGTGTTATAATTCAGTCACTCACAGGATGAGACTCTAGGCATGCTTTTCAGAAATATTGGCCCATGACTACAGAAGATTAGGGTTTCTTTCAGGGCACATACAGAAGATTTCAGGTCATTTATTGGGAGTGCGACCCAAGAATTTGAAATCCTGAGCTCATCCTTTTCTTTCCCTACTATTGGAGTGCAGTTAGGAACAAACAGTCAATCTCATTATATTCCTTAGTTTAACTAAAATGATCTAAAATAACAAATATATGGTTACCCAGAATCTTGCCTTCTGTTAATATTGATTAGGAATATCCAAATGGCCATATTTTACATGTCCCTTACCGTATCATGCTGTGGACTATCAGTGCTCTCCTTATATCACTGAAATTAGAACCATTGGTGCATTTAAATCTAATCAGATTAAAAAGACAACTCCAGAAAACTCATCCTTTAGATTCTGAATGAGTATGTATGAGAATAAAAGGCACAGCATAGGAATATATTCAATGATATTGCAATAGTCTTGTATGGTGACAGATGATAGTTATACTTGTTGTGAATATAGCATAATGTATAAACTTGTCAAATCACTATGCTGTACATCTGAAACTAATATAACATTGTGTGTCAACTCTACTCAAATTTAAAAAATTTAAATACCATCAATCACACATGTGTGAGAATGAGGGCAAAAAAGGAAAAATAACATCTAACTATAAAAATAGTAAAAATAAAGTATTACTGTAAGAATAGTTGTGACTTCATGCACCCCTGAAAGGGTCTCAGGGTCCTCCAGGAGTCCCTGGCTATATTTTGAAAACCACTGACCTAAATAAAAGTATTTCTCCAACAAAAAAATAATAGTGCATGGAGACACATTATTTATGATGAAGTTGCCTAATACCTCATGCATCATACCTCATTTTAACTTATAGGAATTAAATTATATGACTAAAAAATGAAAAGAGCAAAAATGAAATAGTGGCCATTCCACTCAGGTAGCATTTTGAGATGGGGAACATAAATCTTCTTTTCCTTCTCAAGGTGTCAGTTCCTGGGGGGAGCGGGAGTCTCTCAAAGTGTGAACATTTCCCTTGCCAAGTATGATTCTAGTGTTAAAAACTAGAGTGCATATTTTTAAACCGCTTAGCCCTAAAAGCCAAGCATTTGCTTCATCTGTGCTCAGTCCAAAAACGAATCTATTCCAATATTGGAAGGAAAAATGACATGGTAAGAGGTAGTCTATCAGTTTCCATGATGGAGCATTCCTAGGGAACTCTTCAAGGATGATTTTGACCACTCAACTACTTATTTATGGATAGGCTAAGAAACTAACTCTTGGATCTAGAATGTGACCCCACAGGGGTACCTGGGTGGTGCAGCTGGTTGAGAGTCAGACTCTTGGTTTCTGTTCAGGTCATTATCTTGGGGGTCATGAGATTGAGGTGGGGCTCCACACTCAGCCTGGAGTCTGCTTGGGCTTCTCTCCCCCTCTGTCCCTCCTGCTCGTATGCTCTCTCTCTCTCTCTCTCAAAATAAACAAATAAATCTTTAAAAAAAAATAATAATGTGGCCCCACAGATTCTAATCTACAGTCTGACTGGGAACCACTATCATAGGACCTAATAGCTGACCCTGCTCTATCTAGTCTCCAAACGTAGGAGTGAGAACTAGTAGTTAAAATTTTTCGTACTGTATGATAGAGCGATATACTCAACGCACATTTGCTGAATTGAACAGAATGTCCCAAAAGAGCAAGAATGCAGCTTCAAGGAGTACACAGGAAGAAGGGAAGCCTCTGACCAGAAAGCCCAAGTTCCCCTTTCCCCGGTCCATTTATTCACTGATTTTATGTAAATCAGCAGTCAGAAACTAAAGGGCCTTTATAAGGACCCATCCAATGTTTTTTAAGAAATTTGAATTGATTGCCCACATATTAAAATCTTCACACTAAAATTAGAATTTCCAGACTCTCTTATAATCAGGCAACACTGAGCTTGCTTCCTATAGGACAGAACCTCTCCATCTTCATCCCTCTCATGGTCTTTTGTCATCATTACAGCACTGATGTATTTCTTATAGTAGAATAGAAATAAGAGGAAAACGACTTGTACTTTGTACCTAGGTACTTATCAAAGTGTTTCTTAACCCCAGCTGACTTCTTCATTTTCATTACTTGCCCAGCCTCTTCCAGTAGGTATTTGAATTTGAATGTAGATAGACCTCAGCTAACCCAGTTAGTCAGAATTTCTTCCATAGGGAATTTTATTATCCATTACTACCAAAGCTTTAGAATTTCAGTATTCCCAAGAGCTGGATATTATGAAGAAATGAGTTTCTTTTTCTTTTCTTTCTTCCTTTCCTCCTTCTTTTCATTTATTTTTTTATTTTTAAAGATTTTATTTATTTATTTGAGAGACAGAGAGAGAGTGAGAGAGAGCCCAAGAGGGGGTAGGGTCAGAGAGAGAAGCAGACCCCCTGCTGAGCAGGGAGTCTGATTTGGGGCTCGATTCCAGGACTCCGGGATCATGACCTGAGCCGAAGGCAGTCACGTAACCATGTGAGCCACCCAGGCGCCCTCCTCCTTCTTTTTAATTTTTTTTGTTCAAAGACTAGAGATCTCCGTTCAAGATTAGAGAAGGAGTTTGATGGCCAAGTGCCCTGTGTCCCTAGGACAATACTAAAACAGAAGACCCCACTATAGAGTTTGGTATCTCTGGGGAAGGGGAGGGAGATGATGACAAAGGAGAATAAAATTGGGGAAACAATAAAAATGTTGACAAAAGTTTCCATTAAGAAACTGCTCACTTGGGGAAGGTCTTCTTCCTCAGGCAGCTGTAATCACTTTATCCCCAGTAATATCCACTTTTATATAATTTACCAATATTTCCAAAATCTTTCTCCAATTTTGGAAGAATCATTACATTATTATAATAACCAGTAAAACCTTTAACAGATTTTAAAAGTTGACTTCATATTCAAAATTTCTGGATAATAGCAACATTTTGCTCAGACGCTAATATTCTATCTAGCCTTCTGAACTTACCTGAGAGTGGGTAAAATCCTCGTCCCTCTGATGCAAGTGTTGTACCCTATCTGCACACACGCATGCACACACACGGTTGCTTGTATATAGGTCTTGGTGGTTTGATGATTCCAGGCTGATTTCATGACTTATTATTCTCTGATGATATTATCAATCATGCACTAAAATTCATTCATGATTGGAAAACTTGTCATAGAGATTGATTTTCTGTCTTTTGTCCTTAAAATAATCACATTTCAGGGAAAACAAAAAACTTTTAAAGATAAAAATTTTAAAAGACCAAATGCAACTCTGCATTATATATTTGGACAACTGGTAATAAATGGAAACTGGTATTTTAAATATTATTTAGATGCATACCTTCCTTTTACTCAGAATAAAAATAAGTAGATTAGTAATTAAGGAGAGCAGTCAAATTTATCCCAGGATTAGTCTTGGAGTCTTTCATTCTGCAAGTTCATAAGTTAAAAACGTTTTCAAATCACGAGAGTTGCCTTTAATTAATGGATTGCTGTCACCACCTTATAATACATAGTGCTAAAGTTCACTTCTGCATTTTGAGCAGAGAGCAACTAGCTGACAACAATTAAGAAGAAAACAACTTGCTGACTAATTAGTAGCTTCAATGTACTCTGGCCTCTGTTAAAAATAAAATCTCTTCAACTATCACGATGACTGTTATAATGCACCACTGTTATTTATAATGCTTCACCCATTACTCTTTATTTGTCTCCTCCTCGTGTCTCCCCAATGAAGTTGGAGGAAAAACACTCCCCTAATCAAGCCAGAGTTTAAAATAGGTAGTGATACCAAGCACACTCCAGCATGACTTCTATGCTTCAATTATTTCCACCATTCTTTTAATCATTCTAACAAACGAAAACTTTATTATTTTACTTACTTTAAATCCATCAGGTATTATTTTCACTAGAAAATGACTAACAATGTTTTGGGTGGGACCTCAACATAAATGCAAAGAAAACTGGTTAACCCAACCTTGTCTATGAGTAAACAGTCAGGTGAAGGCAATCATCACCTCAATGCTTCTCAAGATGGAGTTCCTGAAACCACAAGAAACACAGACATAATCGTGGGGGGTCCGTAAGTCCTCTGTGAGTAAGTAGTGGCCATCTACTCTTTAACTCAGTATTTCTTAAATTATAGCATACAAACATCTTAGAGATGTGAGAATTCTCTGGTTTGAGCCTCCCAGGAAGATGGTGATATGGTTCTGAATCTGGTGAACTTAAATCTGACGGAAATGTTCTTTGGAACCAGGAAAATCCCAGCCTATGAGTCTGTCATTAAAGGCCTTAAAAACTAGACGGTTCAGGACACCTTGGTGGCTCAGTAGGTTAACGTCTGCCTTCGGCTCAGGTCATGATCCCAGGGTCCTGGGATTGAGTCCCACATCGGGCTCCTTGCTCAGTGGGGACCCTGCTTCTCCCTCTGCCTCTCTCGCTCTCTCTTTGTCTCTCATGAATAAATAAATAAAATCTTAAAAAAAAAAAGCAGATGGTTCACTACACTGTATGTGTTAAATGAATTAAGGAAAACATCACCTTGCTCACTGTTGACTAAAGTCTCAGCCTCAAACTTTCCTATTGACCTGCCCTTACAAAAAAGTATGTCAGGGGCATATTCTTTGCAACTCCTGTCTGGAAAATACCATGACCCAGTCTCCCCAGCACTCCTAAAGCCAAATGCAAATGACTCCATAGCAGAGATTCTGCAAGATTGCCTGGAATGAGCTACCCTGATGAGGCAAGTTCTTATAAAATTCCTATGGGGTTAGAGAGAGTGAGAGAGAACATCAAAACTGCAGACCCACCACTACCTCAGTGTGACCATCTCCATTTGAGATAGCTAAAATGGCCCTTGGTTTTAAAATCTAAAATTTGGTTGAGTCAAGCTTTTGTGGCCAGTTCATAACATCAAATTCACAAGAGACCGAGCTATGAATCAGAAAGCCTAGTGCATATATATGATGCTGTGTATATGTTTCTGGTAGCCAGAACATCTTCAAAATATAGTACCTCCTCCTTCACTGTATCAAAGGGTTGAAAGGCCAAATTTACAATCAAAAGAAATGAGAGCAAGACAGCTGCATAGTGTTAAGGGTTCTTTCATCCATGACCAAGAGAAACCTGGAGCAGGATTGCTGCTGTGTGACTAAAAGAGGAGTTGCCCCCTTCCAGTGCCTCTCCTGGCCATGTTATGTGATAATCACTCAAATCAGCCTCTCTGGTTTCTCTCCTTTTCCTGATTCCACTTGGACTCTCATCTTCCTTCCTTAAATAGGTTTCTTGATAGTCGGTGAAGTCATGGTTCCTCTTGTGTTCGTCATATTCTGGTCACTGTTCTGGGAAATTCACTCTGGTCACCTTCATGGGTGTTCCTCACATCTCTTCTGCTATACATTTACCAGGTTTTCCTGATGGGTTTTTTTTTTTTTTTTTGCCAGAAATGACTCATTATGCATAGTTTCATTCATCCTCTTAAATCATTTTTTGAAAAAAAGTGAGAATAGGGGCATCTGGATGGCTCAGTCGGTTAAGCATCCAACTCTTGAATTCGGCTCAGGTCATGATCTCAGGGTTGTGAGATCAAACCCTGTGTTGGGCTCTGTTCTGGACTCTGCACTGAGTGTGAAGCCAGATTAAGATTCTCTCTCTCTCTCTCCCTCGGCCCCTTCTTTCTCTCTCTCCATCTCTCTCTCTCTCCCTCCCTCTCAAAAAAAGAGAGAGAGAAAAGTTAGAATAAGTAATTACTTCAGAAATAAAAAGTGATGAGCAATAAATGTATAAGTTATATACATTTCTATAAATGTATAAGAAATAAATGTACACATTTTTTCATTCTCAAAGGATGTTCTTATTTCCAAATTCTGGTGATCCAGGGATATCTTGTTCCATTCTCTCTATATTGACTTTTTTAGTAACTCCTAATGAAAAAGTCCATTCATTCAATAAGCAAATATGGAGGTTATACTATTTATAAGCCAGATATTATGATAAATCTTGGAGGTTTAAAGAAGAATAAAATGGTCCATTGCATGTGAAGAAATTGACTAAGAAGGTCCATAAATACAGTATACCCTAGAATGAATCCACTTTTGCCCCTTCCGATCCATTTTCCACTATGCTATTGGAGCAGTCATTTTGAAAGAAAGCATCAGCATATTTTAGCTTATTTGGTCTTACAGCCATGTGTAAGATATCAACAATCCAGCATAGACAGGGTTGCACCAAACCCAGTACTATTCCTCATTACTGTCTCTTCTAGTAGAAGATTAAGACTCAGGGTCCTTGGCACTGATGCCAAAGCTCTAGATCTCCTGCAAGCAATTCTTGAATAAACTCACATCTGCCTCCCCAAGGGTAAGCCTCCTTTGCTGTACCATGAGCTGTAAGTATAAATAAAGTCAAGAAACATTTCCCACCACAGAAGCAACTGAGTCCCAGTGTAGTAAATCAAGGGAAAAGTAATAAAGGAAACCTCACTAAAATGGAGTCAGGAGGCCAGAAGGGGGAGCTCTCACCCCGTGACACTCAACATCGATTACAGCAAGAATTGTCAATTAATTATAGACCCTGACAGAAGAACGGTCAACAGGAAAAAATCAATAGTCATAGGTCCCAACAGGAAAAGATGTACATTGCATCTCCTACATAAGAAATTAACTACCACAGCCACTCAGCCAGATGAGAAACCATCATCCTGAACTCTTGCTTTTCTCCAGTGGACTTCCATTCAAAACCACCCCTCCCAACATCCTCCCTCTTCTCCATGAAATAACATTCCTCTCATTTGTTTGTTGGATTTGCCTATGGTTTTTGCTGTAGCTTGTTTGTCCCAAATTGCAATCCTCTACTATTCTCAAATAAACCCACTTTTTGCTGGTAAAATAACTGTTTTATTTTTAAGTCAACAAGCTATATATGACTATTTACAGTCCAAACACGGCACTGATTAAGACTTATGTCTAAAACATCTACATTCCTGTTTTTCTTTCAGGTTTCACTAGAAACAAAATGTAAGTCTTTCCTTTACATTTGTGTAATTAGAGTCTGTTTACAGTTGACTCAAAATGAGATTCCAAAATATATTTTAGTTCTCTCTCTCTCAGCTCAGGTAACCCTCCCCCAAGTTTTAGTCAGAACTTCCACACCTGATGTTCCTTTTGGCTTGGCACTGGTTCTCTCCCCACCTCTTTTCCTCCCTGTTTAGGTCCTTAAGAAGACTTTCCTTGACTTAGAGCTGGAGGGGAGGGGGGAGGGGTCGGTACCTTAATTATTCTTGCTTCTAGCTTTCTATCTCTTTCCAATAAAGTGTTTATCAGAATTGTGTAATTATTTTATAAGAGATTATGTCTTTAATGGTTTTGTCTCAAATTAGATTATAAATTCCATTAGGGCAGACACTAACCTGACTTAAAATAGATATTCAATAGTTGTGAATTCATGAATATGAGGAAAATATAAAGCAGGATTCCTACTCTCCAAGAATTTAGAATCTTATTAAGGAAAGAAAAAAAAAATCCAAGAAATATTTACTATGCCCAGCCATCAAAAATTAAGAACCAGGGGCGCCTGGGTGGCTCAGTCAGTTAAGCATCCGCCTTCGGCTCAGGTCATGATCTCAGAGTCCTGGGATCAAGTCCTGCATCGGGTTCCCTGCTCAGCGGGGAATCTGTTTCTCCCTCTCCCTCTGCTTCGTCCTCCCTGCTCAAGCTCTGTCTGTCTCTCTCAAATAAATAAATAAAATTGGGCTTTGCATCCTTACAAAAAAGACCCCAGAAAGCCAACTGTCATAGGGTTATCATGAGAAGGAGCCTTCATCAAACACTCAATCTGCCAGCACCAAGATCTTGGACTTCCTAGCCTCCAGAACTGGGAGAAGTAAATGTTTATTGTGAATAAGACATTTAGTTTATGGCGTTTTTGTTAGAACAACCCAAAGAGACTAAGACAGGAATGTAAGAATGTAAAGTTCGGGGGAGATGAACCATGAGAGACTATGGACTCTGAGAAACAAACTGGGGGTTTTAGAGGGGGGTGGGGGGATGGGCTAGCCTGGTGATGGGTATTAAAGAGGGCACGTACTGAATGGAGCACTGGGTGTTATACGCAAACAATGAATCATGGAACACTACATCAAACACTAATGATGTAATATATGGTGACTAACATAATAAAATAAAATTTTTAAAAAAAGAATGTGAAGTTCAGTAGAGAAAGCATGATCTTGGTGGGGAGTGGAGAAAAGACAGTGGAAGAGCAGGTGGATTAGACGGAGATTTAGCAGCAAAGCAATCAGCTATTTTAGGAAATACGTTCATTTGCTCGGGCTGCCTTAAAAGAGTACCCCAAACTGGGGGGGTTAAACAATAGAAATTCATTGTCTCACAGTTCTGGAGGCTAAAGTCCAAACTCAGTAGGGTAGGAAGAGTTCCTTCTGAGAGCTGGGAGGGAGAATCTGTTCCTCTCCTCTCTCCTAGCTTCTGGTGGTTTTCCTGCAAGCTGGCATCCTTGGCTTGTAGACACAACATCTCTGCCTTCATGTTCACATGGCACTGTCCCTGTGTGCATATCTGCATATCTGTCTCTTTACATGGCATTCTTCTTACAAGAACACCAGTCGTACTGGAATAGGGGCTCACCCTATGAGGTAAGCTGGATAATAAAAGGTGGATAATAAAAGCACTTGTAATCTCCTGTAAAGTAGTGGTTTACAACTCTAATGGCTATCAGAACTACGTTTTTCAGAAATGACAATACCTGGGCCCTTCCTAGCATTTCAGAGGATTTCCCAAAGCCTAAGGGCCTTATATATGAGGCTACTTCTCTTTCAATCACCTCTTTATTTCTTTTGGTCTAGTAAGCACTGGGAGACAGGACCCCAGAGTTCTGGTTCTGACTTTGCTTCAAATTAGTATTTACAGTTCATTGCAGCATGATTCACGATAGTCAAGATACGGAGATAATCGAACTGTCCCTCAAAGGGTGGCTGCATAAAGAAAATGTGAAATGTATAAGAATATTATTCACCTTTTTAGAAAGGAGGAAATCCTGTCATTTCTGACAACATGGATGAAACTGGTGGACATGATGGCAAGTGAAATAAACTAGGCATAGAAAGACAAATACTGCATTATCTAAATACTTGTAATCATAGAAGCACAGAGTAGAATGGTGATTGACAGGGGCTGGGGAGTGGAGAAAATGGGGAGATGTTGGTCAAAGCTTATAGTTACACAAGGTAAGTACCACAGATCTAATATACAGCATGGTGACTATAGTTAATAATACTGTATTGTATACTTCAAAATTGGCCAAGAAGGTAAATCTTAAGTATTCTCACCACACACACAAGAAAGGTAACTATGTAGGGTGATGGACATGTTAACCAGCTTGATTGTGGTGATCATTTCACAATGCACACATATATCAAAACATCAAGTTATACTTCAATAAATACATTTATTTGTCAATTGCCCCAGTAAAGCTAAAGAAGAAGACAAAAAAGGATGAAGCTATGAACTGTATAAAATACTTTGTAGAAAATAACTATTTACGAATTTGGATGGCTTAATTGCTCTGGGCTTTTAGTTTTTGCATCAGTAAGATGAGAAGGGCCTAAATAATCTCTAAAGTTCCCTTCAATTCTTGTATTATTTGATGCCTGCAACCAAGGAGAATGTTTAGTAAATCTGCTCTTGGCATAAAAAAATTAAGGTGAAATGCTTTAGAACATGCCACCCCAAAATATACTGCTTTAGCATATTGATTACTTTGAGCTGAAGACATTTGAAAAACAACAAAGGCAGAAAGAGCACGCCGGCCTACTCTTTCTTTTTTTTTTTTTTTTTAAAGATTTTATTTATTTATTTGTCAGAGAGAGAGAGAGAGCGCGCAAGCAGGCAAAGGGAGAAGCAGGATCCCTGCTGAGCAAGGAGCCCCATGCAGGAATTGATCCGAGGACCCTGATATCATGACCCGAGCCAAAGGCAGACACTTAACCAACTGAGCCACCCAAGTGTCCCTGACCTACTCTTTCTACCAAAAAGCAGGTCATAAAATTTCTCATGAGAAAGATGGCCTGCCTGACCAGGAAGAGAACGAAGTTTTAGTTTCACTGATTTTTCTCCATTGTTTTTCTATTTTCTATTTCATTTATCTCTCCTCTAGTCTTTATTATTTCATTCTTTCTACTAGTTTTGGGTTTGGTGTGTTCTTCTTTCTCTAGTTCCTTAAGTTGTAAGTTAGGTTGTTGATTTCAGATCTTTCTCATTTTTTAATGTAAGTATTTATAGCTATGAATTTCCCCCTTAGCACTATTTTATAGTTATGTTATCATTTTCATTCCTAAGTATTTTCTAATTTCCCTTGTGATTTCTTCTTTGACTCACTGATTGTTTAAAAGTGTGTAGTTTAGGGCACCTGGGTGGCTCAGTTGGTTAAGCGACTGCCTTTGGCTCAGGTCATGATCCTGGAGTCCCTGGATCGAGTCCCACATCGGGCTCCCTGCTCGGCAGGGAGTCTGCTTCTCCCTCTGACCCTCCCCCCTCTCATGTGCTCTCTCTCATTCTCTCTCTCTCAAATAAATAAATAAAATCTTTAAAAAAAATAAATAAAAAATAAAAAAAATAAAAGTGTGTAGTTTAATTTCCACAATATTGTCAATTTTCTAGTTTTCCTTCTGTTATTGATTTCTCTAACTGCATCCCACTGTGGTAGGAGAAGATACTTTATATGATATCTATCTTTTTAAATCTGCTGAGACTTCAGTGTGGCCTAACACATGGTCTTTCCTGGAAAATGTCCCGTGTGCACTTGAGAAGAATGTGCACACTATTATTGTTGGGTGAAGTATTCTGTACCTGTCTGTTAGAACTACTTGGTTTAGTGTGTTAAGTCCTCTCTTCCCTCAGTTAGCTTTTGTCTCGTTGTTTCATCCATTATTGTGAGAGGGGTATTGAAGTCTCCAACTCCCATTGTAGAGCTGTCTATTTCTCCCTTCAACTCTTGCCAGTTTTTGCTTCATGTGTTTTGCTGGTCTGTCATTAGGTATGTAAATGTTTCTAATTGTTATACCCTCTTGCTGTGTTGAATTTCGATTAATATACAGGATCCTTCCTTGACTCTTGGAAACTTTTTTGATTTAAAGTCTATTTTGTCTGGACATGGGTTGGAAAATGGCATCTCCCACAGGCGGGACAGATCTGGAAGCATCTTTTTTTTTTTTTTTTTTTTTAAAGATTTTATTTATTTATTCATGAGAGACAGAGAGAGAGAGAGAGAGAGAGGCAGAGGGAGAAGCAGGCTCCCAAGGAGCAGGGAGCCTGATGCGGGACTCGATCCCAGGACCCTGAGATCATGACCTGAGCCGAAGGCAGATGCTTAACCATCTGAGCCACCCAGGCGCCCTGGAAGCATCTTTGCTAAGTTTTGAAAAACTTGACCATGCCTCACCGACCTTTGGCCAGAACAATTACCAGGTGTCGCTGAATTTGCAGCTTCCTTTAAAAGTCCTATTACTAGTTCTCCACCCAAATGGATGGCTGAAATAGAATGTGATGACATTGACATGTTGAAAGAACTGGGGAGCCTCACCACAGCTAATTTGATGGAGAAGGTACAAGGCCTACAGAACTTGGCCTATCAGCTGGGGCTGGATGAGTATTATTCATCTACTCTAGGGGTTGACATTTACTTGACACCCTAATCTGGTTTTGATGTCTCAATCCTCTTTCCTGCATTAATTGAGAGGATGACATGGATGAAAAATAAGCAATAGGAACTGATGAATCCCCAAGGACCAGTGATCCTGTTTTCATACAAATATCTGCACTGATAATGATGGAAAGAAAAGAAATGCCAAAAATATTTGTCCTCAAAACATGATTGTTTGTCACTTCCCTAGAGCATTGATCTATGTTAGTATAGAAATAATGTGTACCTTCTAGAGCTGATAGTAACTAGACTGTGTCTTTTGGAAGATGAACCATGCCCTTTGATTTGGTACGTGATTATGTCTCAGATAACCCTTTTGGGTTTTTGGAGTGCAGTAATTTTTTGTATAGGCGTTTAAAGCTTGTCATGATTGGGGACCCTTGGCTTGATTTGAGCAGTTAATTAATATGAAATTCTCATGAAATACATGGAAATATGAAAAACTGTAAACTGCCTTACCATATAAAGAATTCCATTTTTATAACTTCAAAAAAATAAATAAATAAATAATAAGGTCTATTTTGTCTGATATTTGTATAGCCATCCTGCTCTCTTTTGGTAACTATTTGCATGGAATATCTTTTTCCATCCTAGCTCCTGCAAGCTGTGTGCAAGCTGCTCTAGGAACATGTGTATCTGGCTGCTATGGGGCTGGGAATGGGGCTGGGTATCTCCTACTGTGCTCAGAGCTGAAATTAACCAATTACTCCACGTAGATGGTATCCAAACTTAATTGAATTGTAGGAAACCGACTGGTAACAGAGAATTGCCCGATATGCGGAAAAACCCACACATCTGGTGACAACAGTATTGTGTAGCAAAAAAAAAAAAAAAACCACAGAGGATGAGTGTGTTTTGTCCATACATGTGAATGTTATGGATTGAATGGTGTCCCCCAAATTCATCTGTTGAAGTCCTAACCTCCAGCACCTCAGAATGTGACTGTATTTTGAAGTAAGGAATTTAAAGAGGTAATTAAGGTGAAATGGGGTCATTAGGCTAGACCCCAATCCAATATGACAAGGAAATTTGAATGCAGACACCCACAGAGGAAGGACCATGTGAAGACAGAGGGAGAAAATGGCCATCTACAAGCCAAGGAGAGAGGCCTCAGATGAAACCATCTTACTAACACCTCCATCTTAGACTTCTAGCCTCCAGAATTGTGAGGAAATATATTTCTGTTGTTTAAGCCACCCAGTCTGTAGTATTTTGTTCTGCCAGCCCTAACAAACTCGTACTGTAAGCACAAAACATTTTGAAAATTTGGGAAACAGTCATAGAGAAATAGCATAAATTATGGCAGAATTATTTGAGTCTATCAATAAAACCCAACGTTTTGTAAGCTAATAACATTCTACACTTATAGATGAAATAAAAACGTTTTCTGATTTTATCTTTTAGAAACTTTATAACTATGTCTATATTGTACTATATTTTATGTAGTGACCTTGAGATTGACTTTGTTTAAAGAAAATATAGCGTATATACACAATGGAATATTATTCAGCCATAAAAACGAAAGAAACTGCCATTTGCAACAATATGAATTAACCTTGAGGGCATTATGCTAGGTGAAATAAGTCAGACAGAAAAAGACAAATACCGTACGACCTCACTTATATGTAAGATCTAGAAAACTTGAACTCATAGAAACAGAGAGTAGGATGGTAGTTGCTGGGGCTGGATAGTGGGGGAAATGGGGAGAGGTTGGTCAAATGGTACAAACTTTCACAATTATAAGATGAATAAGTTCTGGGAATCTGATGTACAACATGGTGACTATAGTGAACAATACTGTATTGTGTACCTGAAATTTGCGAAGAGAGACCTTAAATGTCCTCAACACACACACACACACACACACACACACACACACACACACACACACAGTCAAATATATGAGGTTATGGATGTGTTAACTAACTTTATTGTAGTAATCATTTTACAATATACGTGTACATGAAATTACCACATTATATACCTTAAATTGTACAATTTTCTTTTCTTTTTTTTTAAAGATTTTATTCATTTGAGAGAGAGACAGAGAGGATGAACGGGGTGGGGGGGACAGAGAGAGAGGGAGAAGCAGACTCCCTGCTGAGTAGGGAGCCCAACTAGGGGCTCAGTCCCAGGACCCTAAGATCATGACCTGAGCTGAAGTCAGACGCTTAACTGACTGAACCACCCAGGCGCTGCCACAATTTTATTTTCAACTATACTTCAATAAAGCTGGCGGAAAAAAGAATGACTTTGTTTTGACCTGCATAATAGTCAACATGAATATTTATGTTGGATCACTGATTGGAGATTTAAAATAAAAAACATTGGTACAAATTTGAAAATGGAATCTTTGTGGCTCAGAGAGAATTTCATGGGTGATATGAAAAAGCAAGCACTCTGTCCATTTGGATCCTGAGAAGCAGACACAAAGACAGGATTAGATGTGAGAGATCCATATTGGGGGAAATACCTATGAAAGATAAGGGGGAGACAGGTGAGTGAGCAGGGAGAGGCTTCACCATGTCATGCATGTATGACACCCGGGAAAGGAGTGAGGGAAGGAAGGAGGGCTGTGGAGGAGGAGACTCAGATGCAGAGCAAGCTAAGAAAATCTCCGCCAGGCTGATGGGGAGTCCTTGAGCCAGTCCCCTGCTAAAGGAATCTGGTTTCTTATAAGGATGGGCCTTCATTAATATGTCCATCATGCACACTGGTTGGCTGGGAGCTGCCGGGATAGGGGAATGTGGCCACAGCGTTCACAGGAGCTGTAGGTGGAGGCTTTCAGTCAACTCTGTCCCCTCATAGGTTCCCTTGAAGACCTGAGTGGAGCATATCCGTGGCCACATACACTCTATTCCCTTTGAAGAAACTGTATAATTAATGATAGGCTGTTAAGACAACTTATATCTTCCTTTATGATACTCATTTATTTTTATGCCTATTTGTCCATGTCATAAGCGCAATCATTGCTTTCTATATTCCCGTAATGATCCTTATTATGGGGAAAAAAGTTATCTAAAAATGCAAACAGAAAGGTAAAAAAAAAAAAAAAGGCTTGTCCTTGAAATGATTTGATTTTGTGTTAACCCACCCATTTAAAATACCACAACTACTTAATAGAGATGGATATTACTGGGTCTCAATTTTTTAAAAAAGATGTATTTATTTATTTGAGAGAGAGAGAGAGATTGGGGTTGAGGGGCTGAGGGTGAGAAAAGCCCAAGCAGACTCCATACTGAGCACGGAACCGACGCCAGGCTCAACCTCACAACCCTGAGATCATGACCTGAGCTGAAACTAAGGGTCAGAGGCTTAACCCAGGTGCCCCTATTGGATCCCAATTTCAGTAAGCAAGCACATTCCTCTGAAGCATCAAATCTCTAGCATGATTCTAATAGAGCAGCTAAAGTGCTTTCCTTATTTTGATTGTTATCTTCTTTATTCTGATACTTAACTATTAGGTCAATATGCAATATTATTCACAAAATTGTTATAATGCAGGGAGCATAAATCCTTTTCTCTTATTCAGGTAAGAGACCTACTGGTTTTCACAGGAATTCCAAACATAGAATGAAACTAGACCTCATTACTTGTTCATTTCCCTGAAGGAAAACTATAATGTTACTGTTGATTACTATGTAGACCAATGTATAGATATGAGTTTTCCCCATTTCAAAAACATACATCAATATTATTAATGTATTATATTAATCCATTACTTTTGTCCTTTTCTGTACTCTAATATTTATTTATTTGTTTACTCATTTTTCCTGACATCATTATACAAAGTCTACAATAAAAGAAAAGTTTCAATGTTTGCATTTCTTTTCTGGCCTTTATTTTATTATTCATTTTATTTCATGATTCTTACTGAAAATAACTGTACTGTGTGGAGGAAAGAATGTCAAAAAAACAACATGCCTGTTCTGGGTGTCAAATAGGCTAGACTCACCACTGGAAGGCTGCATGCTGGTCCAGGTTATGTCCTCAGCCTGGCAATCCCAGCCTCAAATATTAGCTCTCCCGGTCTCAAAATATTAATTTCAGAAAAATTAATTTAGAAACTGGCTTTGCTTGGGTCATGTCACAGAACAATTCAGAGACCTTTTATGTGAGTAGCATGTTAGGAGTTTACTTTTGTTTACAATCAAAGGTAAAAATAAAATATTAAGGGAGGTGACAAGACAGGAAGAAAAAAGTCTAGGAATAGCGGGCTCTGTTTTCTTTCACTTGAGTCATCTGATTGACTGGAAGCCCATCCCAGAGTTTGTCCTGGAGCATGCTACTGGGTCCTGAGAGAAAACAATTTCAGTTACTTGCATATTCTCTTCAGCAGTGATTCTCCAGTGTTAGCAGGCACTAGAAGAGGGTGTTAAAACACTGAGTGCTGTGCTGAATTGTTCATTCCATAGGTTTAGGGTGAGGCTAGAGAATTTGCATATCTAACAGCTTCTCAGATGCTCTTCCTCCAGGAACCACACTTTGAGACCATTGCTCTGGAAAGCCATGAGAATCTTAGCGATAGTGTGTCATGTCTGCCTTTGTTCTTCTGTTGATACCTCTATCTTAGTTAAACCAGGATTGCATCATTTTCATTAGAAACTCTCGGTTTCCCCCTTTTGGTTAATGTCAGCTCCCAAAGGAACTGAGTTGTCCATTAAGGCTGTTTTTGACACAGTATTTTTAGTTGGACTTAGCCTTGAGTTAATGGCTGCAGAGCAACATTTAAACACCTGTATATCAGACAATGGGGAAAGACAAAAAGGTCGATGACGATCACAAATACCATAAGAAGTATTTCGAACCGATTTTTATATTCAATTATTTAGTCAGCCTAGGACTATCCAATTTGGGTCAGAGTCAGGATTCAATTTCATATTACGGGTTTTTGTTCAAGAGCTTGCTGTCAGGTCAAACAAAAAGCCTTGTATAAACCAGTGACATGCAGGGTCTCAGACTGCTCCTGCTAATTTATCTTCCTAATAAAATACAAGCAACTGGTGGGCTTGTTTTGAATATTTGGAAAGTCCAACTGACCACTGGTGCATTTGGGTTCTCTGAAAGCCAACACTGGGATGGAATTTTGCCTATAGGGCATTTATGAGGGACGAACACTTGGGAGGTGGGTGGGAGGAGGATTAGGCAGAAGGTGAAAACAAACTGTCATACAGACCTGGCAAAGCCTCAGCCAAACCCACAGGGAGCTCTGGGGCATGCGGGACCCATCAGTCTTGTCTCTCTTTGGGCCAGAATGGCCAGGGCTTTATACCCCTGCATGATCAGTTAGATGTTGGACACTAGGTGGCTTTCTGGAGCTAAGGCAAAGCTTGGCAGATGAGACAGTAAATCCTGTTCATCAGAATCATGTCCAAATTACACGCAGCACTTTGAAGAGGTAAGCACGGGAAGAAATGTCCCAGCAATTCTCATTGAGGAGACATAAATGTGCAGTTTAAGGTAACTTGAAGATATCAGTTGCTGTCTTCATTTGGTTGGTCTGATTGTGGAGGACATATGCCCTGAATGGAGTTAAACAAATCAGGTAATGGTTTCTATATGAATTTGTGAGAAAATAATTAGATAACAGCTTCCATTATTGGTCTGTCTCTTTTCTTTTTTCTTTTCTTTCTTTTCTTTTTTTTTTTTTTGTTAGTTGGCTCCACACCCAACCACAGAGCCCAATGCAGGGCTTGAACTCACAACCCTGAGATCAAGACCTGAGCTGAGATCAAGAGTCAGGTGCTTAACCAACTGAGCTACCCAGGCACCCCCCCACCATGTCTCTTTTCTATTCTTGATGTCTCTTGGGTTTCTTTAAGGCTCTGAAAAATAACAGTAATAGCAAATAATTATTAGAGGCCTAGGGTCTAATTAAAGCATGTAGAATTTCAGGGGCTGATAATATTCCAGAGTGTTCCAGGGTCAATTAATCCAATAGTTGGAAAGTCCAATGGTTGGAAAGTCCAGTGGTTGGAAAGAATTGCAGTCACTTCAGTTGTTTCAGAATGATATTTAGGGATTTTAAAGTTCATTGTCAGATCATGGATCTTGATCCAAAGATCATGGGAGAAAGATGTTGATACCAAGAACCATAAAAACTCTTGGCATTAGAGCTCCTGGGTAGCTCAGTCAGTTGGGTGGCCAATTCTTGGTTTCGTCTCAGGTCATGATCTCAGGGTTGTGAAATTGAGCCCCATGTCAGCTCCCACTCAGTGCAGAGTCTGCTTGTCCCTCTCCCTCCACTCTGCCCCTCCTCCCCTCCTCCCGCTCACACGCATGTGCCCTCTCTCTCTTAAAATTGTTCAAACAAAAAACTCTTGGCACAAATGGCTCCAATCCAAACCCATGCACTAAGAGGCTTGACCAAACTCTAGCATGGTTCCTAGCAGACTAAGGCCATGTCCCTGGGATGACCACCGCTCCCCCCTCACCACACCCCCTGGAAAAGCTCAAGATTGCCAAAAGAACTTGCTGTTTGTTTCAGCCAATACCTGATAATAGGCCCTTGGTCTTCCTTTCTTAGAACATTTACTAAAAAGGACTTACAAGTATAAATCCTTCCTCTGTCCCTTTGAGATGTATTTGTACTTCCTATAACCAGGAGTGTCTTTCTCAAGGACCCAAAAACCATACCTTTGAAATGTAATCATCAGGAAGGATAGGGTATTTGCCTCCCAGTCTTTTGGGGGGAGGGAGGGAGCCTAATTTTGATAAATGGTAGTTAGCAGAAACAGATGGTCTAATCACATTTAGGTTGACCAACACTTTTACACTTTTTATGTAATTTTTCACTTCCCTGACTCTGCTCAAGCCTGTACTTGCTCCCCCTCCCTATTCCCTCATTCTCCCTTAAAAAAAAAAAAAAAAAAAAAAAAGATTTATTTATTTATTTGAGAGAGTGAGAGAGAGAGAGAGAGAGAGAAACTGAGGAGGGGGGGAGAGCAGAGGGAAAGCAACTCCAAGCAGAATTCCTGCTGAGTGCGGAGTCCAATGCAGGGCTCGATCTCATGACCCATGCAACCATGACCAGAGCCAAAACCAAGAGTCAGATGCCCAACCAACTGAGCCACCCAGGTGCCCCCCTCATTCTCCCTTTAAAACACCCTATCACCTCTGCACGAATTATAATGGAGCTCACTTCTTTCCCCTATGGCACTAGCTGCTTTTACCACTTTAACCAATGTCCAGCTTTGTTTATCTTTGGCAATACCCAATGGTATCTTATTGCTATATAAATTGTTTGGAGATAGATTTCTACTTTTGGAAGTCTTCTGCTTATGGAAACCACTTAATGAATCTCAGGACTAGATCTCCAGTGGAGCTAGATATCTGGGATCCCAAACACATCAGGCTGATGGTATGGACTGAATTTCATCCACCCAAAATGCTTTTGTTGAAGTCCTAACCAACAGTGCCTCAGACTGTGACTATATTTGCAGGTAGGGTCTTAAAGAGGTAATTAAGTTAAAATGAGGTCATCAGGGTGGGCCCTAATCTAAGTGACTGATGTCCTCATAAGAAGAGGACATTTGGATATACAAGAAGATACCAAGGATGCTTGTGGATGGAGGAAAGACCATGTGAAGACACAGTGAGAAGGAAGCCATCTGCAAGTTCAAGGAGAAAGGCCTCAGAAAAAAACAATCCTGCCGGCACCTTGATCTTGGACTTCTAGCCTCCAGAACTGTGAGAAATAAATTTCGATTATTTAAGCCACCAGGTCTGTGGTATTTTGATACGGTAGCCCTAGAAAACTAGTACAGCTGGGAAGCACATTCCCACAAGAGTATGCATTGGAGCTTAGGAAACCCATATAAGGTCCAAAATGTTCCTTTGTAGTATGTTCTAAGGCTGACTTCTACTGGTGTCTCTTCTTATATCTTATGGTAGTACATGAAGAAGGAGTGTGCCTAGTAATGCTCGTTTTGGAAATGTGTCTCATACATGTTGGACATATACTATGAAAATGGTATTTTGAAAATACTTGACAATATTAGAAATGTACCAGGGAGGAATCTATCATAGTAGGAGTCAAGCCAATCTTTATGTGAACTTCTATAAAAATTTCATGTGGTGAAAGTTTATGGGGATTTTGAGGTACAGATTGTATTATTATTATTATTATGGAATACAACTTTAAATAAAGGAAGATTATGCTTTTTAGGAAATTCAAAGTGTTCTGCTCTTGTAATCATGTCATTTTATCTTCTTAGAGCTCAGGGAATGAAATGCACAATGACATTTCTGAAAGTGTCTTTCTTTCTTTTTTTTTTTTTTAAAGATGTTATTTATTTATTTGACAGAGAGAGACAGTGAGAGAGGGAACACAAGCAGGGGGAGTGGGAGAGGGAGAAGCAGGCTTCCCGCAGAGCAGGGAGCCCGATGCGGGGCTCGATCCCAGGACCCTGGGATCATGACCTGAGCCGAAGGCAGACGCTTAACAACTGAGCCACCCAAGCGCCCCCTGAAAGTGTCTTTCATAGTTCCTTAAGGCATTTCACCTGTAAAATGGGGTGTTTTTAAAAATTATCATTAATGGACTATATTAAAGGAATTCCCCATGTTGGAAAAACAAATATATATATGTATATTTGTTTGGAAATGTGTGTGTATATATATATATATATATATTTAGTAAAATTTAGAGCATAGCAGAAAAGTTTCAATACCAGAAAATTTACAAACTATTATTCGAACATATTCAAAGATTTACAATTTGGGTAACTGGAGGGTCTATTTGTAAATTTTTTTTTAAGATTTATTTATTTATTTGAGAGAGAGAGCACGCACACACGAGTGGGGGAAGGGGCAGAGAGAGAGAATCTCAAGCAGACTCCCCACTTAGCACAGAGCTCAACTCAGGGCTCGATCCCAAGACCCATGAGATCAAGACCTGAGCCAAAACTAAGAATCGGGCACTTAACCAACTGAGCCACCCAGGCACCCCTGTAAATTTTTTAAGTAGTTCTTAAAGTGGAGATTCCAAAGTTTCTCCATTTTTCAGGTTTTTCTGAGTTATCATATGCTAATTATAAGATAAAGCAAAGTAAAATCAGGTAAAACAATTTTTCAACAATACTTCAATATTGTTTGAACCAGTTTGTCCCTGTCATTGTGGGTTATTCTTTGCAGCATTTAGTTGTCCAGTTTCTTTAGTTCTCTTTAATCTAGAGCGGTTTCTCAGTCTTCGTGTTTCATGACACTGACCTTTATGAAGAGTACAAGTCAGTTATTCTGTAAACTGTTCTTCAATTTGAGTTTGGTGTTTCTTCGTGATAAAATTCAGGTGACGCACTTTTAGCAAGAATATCGCAGATATGGTGTCTTCTCAGAAAATCATTATCACAAGGCATTTGATCTTGATTTGTCTCTCTACTGGTGATGTTAACTTTCATTATTTGGTTAAGGTGGTGTTTGTAAAGTTATTTCTCCTCCTGTCATTCACAAACATCTTTGGGGAAGATACTTAAAGCCTACATTAACAGACTGTTCCTCAAACTTCACCCACTAGTTGTAGTATCTATTGCCTGTATTGATTATGATGATGAGGATGATAGTTGCCCAAAGAGATTTTCTAATTTCATGATTTCTTCTACATTTATTAATTGGTATTCTAATGAAAGTAAGAGCTTTCTCATACCCCAATTATTTATTCATTAGTTTATATCAGTATGGACTCAAAGATTCTTATTTAATGGGACATAATCCATTAGTATCATGATTTTAATACTTAAGTTGCCTCAGATTTGGTCAATATCTCCCTTTCCCACTTGATTCTTTTTTTTAATTTTTTTATTGTTATGTTAATCCCCATACATTACATCCTTAGTTTTAGATGTAGTGTTCCATGATTCATTGTTTGTGCATAACACCCAGTGCTCCATGCAGAACGTGCCCTCTTTAATACCCATCACCAGGCTAACCCATCCTCCCACTTGTTAATTTTAGCCATTCTGACTGGTCTGAGGTGGTATCTCACTGAGGTTTTGATTTGGATTTCCCTGATGCCGAGCGATGTTGAGCACTTTTTCATGTGTCTGTTGGCCATTTGGATGTCTTCTTTGGAAAAATGTCTGTTCATGTCTTCTGCCCATTTCTTGATTGGATTCTTTGTTCTTTGGGTGTTGAGTTTGATAAGTTCTTTATAGATTTTGGATACTAGCCCTTTATCTGATATGTCATTTGCAAATATCTTCTCCCATTCTGTCGGTTGTCTTTTGGTTTTGTTGACTGTTTCCTTTGTTGTGCAAAAGCTTTTTATCTTGCTGAAGTCCCAATAGTTCATCTTTGCCCTTGCTTCCCTTGCCTTTGGCGATGTTTCTAGGAAGAAATTGCTGCAGCTGAGGTCGAAGAGGTTGCTGCCTGTGTTCTCCTTTAGGATTTTGATGGACTCCTGTCTCACATTTAGGTCTTTCAACCATTTGGAGTCTATTTTTGTGTGTGGTGTAAGGAAATGGTCCAGTTTCATTCTTCTGCATGTGGCGTCCAATTTTCCCAACACCATTTGTTGAAGAGACTGTCTTTTTTCCATTGGACATTCTTTCCTGCTTTGTCAAAGATGAGTTGACCATAGAGTTGAGGGTCCATTTCTGGTCTCTCTATTCTGTTCCATTGATCTATATGTCCGTTTTTGTGCCAGTACCATACTGTCTTGATGATGACAGCTTTGTAATAGAGCTGGAAGTCCGGAATTGTGATGCCGCCAGCTTTGCTTTTCTTTTTCAACATTCCTCTGGCTATTCGGGGTCTTTTCTGGTTCCATACAAATTTTAGGATTATTTGTTCCATTTCTTTGAAAAAAGTGGATGGTATTTTGATGGGGATTGCATTGAATGTGTAGATTGCTCTAGGTAGCATTGACATCTTCACAATATTTGTTCTTCCAATCCATGAGCATGGAACGTTTTTCCATTTCTTTGTGTCTTCCTCAATTTCTTTCATGAGTATTTTATAGTTTTCTGAGTACAGATCCTTTGCCTCTTTGGTTAGATTTATTCCTAGGTATCTTATGGTTTTGGGTGCAATTGTAAATGGGATCGAATCCTTAATTTCTCTTTCTTCCGTCTTGTTGTTGGTGTATAGGAATGCCACTGACTTCTGTGCATTGATTTTATATCCTGCCACTTTACTGAATTCCTGTATGAGTTCTAGCAGTTTTGGGGTGGAGTCTTTTGGGTTTTCCACATAAAGTATCATATCATCTGCAAAGAGTGAGAGTTTGACTTCTTCTTTGCCGATTTGGATGCCTTTTCTTTTTGTTGTCTGATTGCTGTGGCTAGGACTTCTAATACTATGTTGAATAGCAGTGGTGATAGACATCCCTGCCGCGTTCCTGACCTTAGGGGGAAAGTTCTCAGTTTTTCCCCATTGAGGATGATATTCGCTGTAGGTTTTTCATAGATGGCTTTTATGATATTGAGGTATGTACCCTCTATCCCTACACTGTGAAGAGTTTTGATCAAGAAAGGATGCTGTACTTTGTCAAATGCTTTTTCTGCATCTATTGAGAGGATCATATGATTCTTGTTCTTTCTTTTGTTAATGTATTTTATCATGTTGATTGATTTGCGGATGTTGAACCAACTTGCAGCCCAGGGATAAATCCCACTTGGTCGTGGTGAATAATCCTTTTAATATACTGTTGGATTCTATTGGCTAGTATTTTGGTGAGAATTTTTGCATCCATGTTCATCAGGGATATTGGTCTGTAATTCTCCTTTTTGATGGGGTCTTTGTCTGGTTTTGGGATCAAGGTAATGCTGCCCTCATAAAATGAGTTTGGAAGTTTTCCTTCCATTTCTATGTTTTGGAACAGTTTCAGAAGAAGAGGTATTAATTCTTCTTTAAATGTTTGGCAGAATTCCCCTGAGAAGCCATCTGGCCCTGGGCTTTTGTTTTTTGGGAGATTTTTGATGACTGCTTCAATTTCCTTAGTGGTTATAGGTCTGTTCAGGTTTTCCATTTCTTCCTGGTTCAGTTTTAGTAGTTGATACATCTCTAGGAATGCATCCATTTCT
The DNA here is from genome assembly GCF_004348235.1 of Phoca vitulina. Taxonomy (NCBI): domain Eukaryota; kingdom Metazoa; phylum Chordata; class Mammalia; order Carnivora; family Phocidae; genus Phoca; species Phoca vitulina. Next base: position 62,024,759 of record NW_022589706.1, on the reverse strand, counting down.
TCCAGGTTATCGAATTTGCTGGCATAGAGTTGCTCATAATATGTTCTTATAATTTTTTGTATTTCTTTGGTGTGGGTTGTGATCTCTCCTCTTTCATTCATGATTTTGTTGATTTGGGTCATTTCTCTTTTCTTTTTGATAAGTCTGGCCAAGGGCTTATCAATCTTGTTAATTCTTTCAAAGAACCAGCTCCTAGTTTCGTTGATCTGTTCTACTGTTCTTTTAGTTTCTATTTCATTGATTTCTGCTCTGATCTTTATTATTTCTCTTCTCCTGCTGGGTTTAGGCTTTATTTGCTCTTCTTTCTCCAGCTCCTTTAGGTGTAGGGTTAGGTTGTGTACTTGAGACCTTTCTTGTTTCTTGAGAATGGCTTGTATTGCTATATACTTTCCTCTTAGGACTGCCTTTGCTGCATCCCAAAGATTTTGAACAGTTGTGTTTTCATTTTCATTGGTTTCCATGAATTTTTTTAATTCTTCTTTAATTCCTGGTTGACCCATTCATTCTTTAGTAGGATGCTCTTTAGCCTCCATGTATTTGAGTTCTTTCTGACTTTCCTCTTGTGATTGAGCTCTAGTTTCAAAGCATTGTGGTCTGAAAATAGGCAGGGAATGATCCCAATCTTTTGGTACCAGTTGAGACCTGATTTGTGACCTAGGATGTGATCGATTCTGGAGAATGTTCCATGGGCACTAGAGAAGAATGTGTATTCCGTTGCTTTGGGATGGAATGTTGTGAATATGTCTGTGAAGTCCATTTGGTCCAGTGTGTCATTTAAAGTCTTTATTTCCTTGTTGATCTTTTGCTTAGATGATCTGTCCATTTCAGTGAGGGGGGTGTTAAAGTCCCCCACTATTATTGTATTGTTGTTGATGTGTTTCTTTGCTTTTGTTATTAATTGCCTTATATAATTGGCTGCTCCCATGTTAGGGGCATAGATATTTACAATTGTTAGATCTTCTTGTTGGATAGACCCTTTAAGTAGGATATAGTGTCCTTCCTCATCTCTTATTACAGTCTTTTGTTTAAAATCTAATTTGTCTGACATAAGGATTGCCACCCCAGCTTTCTTTTGGTGTCCATTAGCATGGTAAATGGTTTTCCACCCCCTCACTTTCAATCTGGGGGTGTCTTTGGGTCTAAAATGAGTCTCTTGCAGACAGCAAATCGATGGGTCTTGTTTTTTAATCCAATCTGATAGCCTGTGTCTTTTGATTGGGGCATTTAGCCCATTTACATTCAGGGTAACTATTGAAAGATAGGAATTTAGTGCCATTGTATTGCCTGTAAGGTGACTGTTACTGTATATTGTCTGTGTTTCTTTCTGGTCTATGTTGCTTTTAGGCTCTCTCTTTGCTTAGAGGACCCCTTTCAAGGTTTCTTGTAGGGCTGGTTTCGTGTTTGCAAATTCCTTTAGTTTTTGTTTGTCCTGGAAGCTTTTTATCTCTCCTTCTATTTTCAATGACAGCCTAGCTGGATATAGTATTCTTGGCTGCATATTTTTCTCATTTAGTGCTCTGAATATATCCTGCCAGTCCTTTCTGGCCTGCCAGGTCTCTGTGGATAGGTCTGTTGCCAATCTAATGTTTCTACCATTGTAGGTTACATATCTCTTCTCCCGAGCTGCTTTCAGGATTTTCTCTTTGTCCCTGAGACTCGTAAGTTTTACTATTAGATGTTGGGGTGTTGACCTATTTTTCTTGATTTTGAGAGGGGTTCTCTGTGCTTCCTGGATTTTGATGCCTGTTTCCTTTCCCAAATTAGGGAAGTTCTCTGCTATAATTTGCTCCATTATACCTTCTGCCCCTCTCTCCCTTTCTTCTTCTTCTGGGATCCCAATTATTCTAATGTTGTTTCGTCTTATGGTATCGCTTATCTCTCCAATTCTGCCCTCGTGATCCAGTAGTTGTTTATCTCTCTTTTTCTCAGCTTCTTTATTTTCCATCATTTGGTCTTCTATATGACTGATTCTCTCTTCTCCCTCATTTATCCTAGCAGTTAGCGCCCCCATATTTGATTGCACCTCATTAATAGCCTTTTTGATTTCTACTTGGTTAGATTTTAGTTCTTTTACTTCTCCAGAAAGGGTTTCTCTAATAACTTCCATGCTTTTTTCAAGCCCGGCTAGTATCTTTAAAGTGATGATTCTGAACTCTAGATCCGACATCGTACTAATGTCTGTATTGAGTAGGTCCCTGGCAGTCGGTACTACCTCTTGTTCTTTTTGTTGAGGTGATTTTTTCTGTCTTGTCATTTTGTCCAGAGGAAAATAAATTAATGAGAGAACAAAATGCTAGCAGGGTAACAACGTCCCCAGAAAATATACTCTAAACAAATCAGAAAAGACCTGAAGCAGTGGGAAAAGAAAGGGAAAGAGAGAAAAAAGAAAAAGAAAAGAAAAAAAAGAGAAAGAAAAAGATAAAAACAAACAAAAACAGAACAAAACAAAAAAAAAAACAGAATATGATCAAATATGATCAGGCTGGTATATAGATCAGTGCCACACACTAGATTTTGGGTGTATTTGGTCTGTTAGAAGAAAGTGCCTCCCAAAATTTTAAAGAAAGAAAAACTTATATATGTACAAAAATAAGGGTTGATATGATGAAGGGATGGAATATGACTGTAAAGATGGAAATTATAAAAAATTTTATAAAAGGAATTGATAAGAAGTTGTTTGAAAAAAGAAAGAAGAGGATTAAAAAAAAAAGAAAAAAACAGGGAGAGAATGTGATCAGGCAGGGGAGTAGAAAAAAACCATACACTAGAGATTTAGGGTATATTTTGATCTGCTAGAAGAAACTATCTCAAAATTTTAAAGAGAGAACAACTTATATATACGCCAAAAATACAGGTAACTACTATGAAGGGATAGAATATGACTCTAAAAATGAAAAATAAAAATGTTTTTTAAAAAAGGGATTGATAAGATGTTGGTTGAAAAAGGGAAAAAGAAAAATTAAAATAAAAAAAGACAGTTAAAAAAAAAATTAACTTTGAAAGACTACAGAATCATGGTAAAAAAGCCATGGACTCTATGTGCAGTATTCCCCTAGCGCTGGAGTTCTGCTGTTCTCATTGATCGGTAAACTAGGTCTTGGCTGGCTACTCTCGCTGATCTTCTAGGGGAGGGGCCTGTTGCCGTGGTTCCCAAATGTCTTTGCCGGAGGCGGAATTGCCCCACCCTTGCCTAGTCCCGGCTAAGTAATCTGCTCGGGTTTGCTCTCAGGAGCTTTTGTTCCCTGCAAGCTTTCGAGGACGAAGAGTGAAAATGGCGGCCTCCCAATCTCCGCCCCGGAGGAGCCGAGAACTCGGGGCCCCGCTCCTCAGTGAGCCCCCAGAGAAAAGCAGTCAGTCACTCCCGTCTCCCCGGTCTCCGGCCCCGCTCCGTGCTCACCCGGCCTGTGACCGTGCGTTTCTATCTCTGGCACCCGACCCCATGTGGAGTCTCCAAACCCAGCAGATCCCTGCGGTGCGCTCCCGCACCACTCCTCCCGGGGGAGGAAAGGCAGTCTCCCCGGATCTGCCACTTGTTGGGTCCCTGCTGGAGGAGCAGTGGCCCGACTGTGCCCTGGATCACGGTTTATGGCAACCCCGAGCTGAGAGCCCACGCCTGGCCTCCGTCTCTGCTGCCGGCTTCCCCGCTCCGATACCTGGGAGCTCTGCCACACTCATGCACCCCCGGTCTTTCTGTGACCCCAAGGGTCCTGAGACCACACTGTCCCGCGAGGGTTCCACCCCCAGCTTAGCCACTGGAGCGATGTCCCTCAGCGGATCCGACTTCTAAAAGTTCCGATTTTGTGCTCCCAGGCTCTATCACTTGCCAGAAGCGGCCGACGGAGGCCCCTCCCCCGCCGTCTATCCTCCCGAATATCGCCTCGGATTCACTTCTCCGCACGTCCTACCTTCCAGAAAGTGGTCGCTTTTCTGTTCAGAGAGCTGTTGCTATTCTTTTCTTTGATCTCCTGTTGAGTTTGTAGGTGTTCAGAATGGTTTGATCCCTATCCAGCTGAATTCCTGAGACCAGACGAAATCCAGGTCTCCTACTCCTCCGCCATCTTGCTCCCCAGCCCCTTTCCCACCTGATTCTTATGTCAAGTTGACCATTTACATCATTATTTGAGCCCATCTTTACTTTCTAGAATTAAAAAAAAAAGTTCCAGATAGACTCAAAGATTCTTATTTAATGGGACATAATCCATTAGTATTGTGATTTTGATACTTAAGTTGCCTCAGATTTGGTCAATATCCTCTTTTTCTTTCTTTTTTTTTTAAAGATTTTATTTATTTGACAGAGAGACACAGCGAGAGAGAGAACACAAGCAGGGGGAGTGGGAGAGGGAGAAGCAGGCTCCCCACTGAGCGGGGAGCCTGATGCGGGACTCGATCCCAGGACCCTGGGATCATGACCCGAGCTGAAGGCAGCCGCTTAACGACTGAGCCACACAGGTGCCCCAATATCCCCCTTTTCCACCTGATTCTTATGTCAAGTTGACTATTTACATCATTCTTTGAGCCCATCTTTACTTTCTAGAATTAAAAAAAAAAAGTTCCAGGCTCATCTTGTATTTTCTCTGCTTCAGTCCTTGAAATCAGCCTTTTTTCCAAGGAGTGCTAGATCCTTTCAGTGAAGAAAGGTACCAATTATCATTTTTTAAAGCCTTTTAAAAACAATTCTATTGTTTGTGTGAACCCAGTATTCAGACTTCTGGTAAATGATTTCTATCATAGTTCCATTCACCCACTGGTCCATTAATCCTAATTAGTAATTGCCTCTTATTTAAAATAATGTTTTTTAATCATAAGGCAGGGAAGTGTTCCTAAACATGATAGCTTAGACAGAAAGATTAAGAACGTTAATGGAAATTTTAAATACAAAGTTTTACATTTCTGTATTAAAAATGATTACCTTAAACACAATCAAAAGTTAAAAAATATCTGAGAAAAAAATACTTTCAATATTTGACAGACAAAACTCAATACCTTTAATACATCAACACTCTTTTAAATCAGTAAGATACAAACAGCAATAGAAAAGGAGCAAATCTACATGGATGTAATTTACAAGAGAACAAATAAAAATGGCCAAATAATGTCTCAGTTTCATGAGCAAGCAAAGTACCAATTATAATAATTGAAACTACCTGAGAGGAAATTTTTGACCCATAACACTGGCAAAGATTCCATTTAGTGACTATTTTTTCAAGGCATTCATTTCTTATGGAATTGTAAATTACAACCGTTTTACCATAGGGCAATTTGATGGTATAAAGTAAAAGCCTTAGCAGATTTTCGTTCTACAGTACTAAGTGTAGAGGCCGCTTTTAGGCAACCAACTTGAGCAATGAAAATCTGAGAAAGGTAAAAGGGCCCACAGTGACCCCCAGGCTGAATATAAACAGGCCCATTAGATGACCCACCTCAAAATATCTATAAGCCCTAGCTGACCTATGGGCACAGGTAAAAGGAAAATTCCATACTTTCCCATATTTCCTCACCTTCCCTCCTTAACTGTAGCCCCCCACCACTCCCTCCTGGTAGACAGTCTGTCCTTTGTGTCTGCTCCCTTGCAGTGTATTCAATAAACTTCTATCTCTCTTCTGCTTTGGGTAAATACTTTCACCTCCTGTGCTGCTGGCCTCCACCCAATCGGGTTGCCCTACACTATCTAGGGAAAGTGTTCCCTAGTCAGATATAATACTATTACAAAACAAGATTCAACTGAGTAAGTTTTAAAGATCTTATTGGCTTTATTCAACGACTCATAAATTGGGAAGCATCCAATCTAGCAGATAGAAAGGAGCTCCGAGGAGCTGTACAAAATGACGTGGTTTTTTTTAAGATTTTATTTATTTATTTGAGAGAGGGATAGAGAGAGCAAGGGAGGAGCAGAGGGGAAGAGAGAATCTCCCACAGAATCCGTGCTGAGCACAGAGCCTGATGTGGAGCTCGATCCCAGAACCCCCAGATCGTAACCTGAGCTGAAACCAAGAGTTGGACACTTAACCCACTGAGCCACCCAGGTGTTAAACTAGACAAAAACGTAGGTTGGTTATTGCAAGTTTGCTTTCCTTTTGGGTATAGCAGGGGGTCTATCAGGCAGATTGCCTAACTAGTGCTAATTAGACACTAGTTTAAGATTCCATCCCTGGGAAAGCAGAAACTAAGGTAAGTCTCAGTTCGGGCAGGGGGCTTTGCTGAAATGACTCCCCTTTAGGCCTGTTGTCTTGTTTTTAACAGTATCTATTCCCATAAAACATTCAGATAAAGGAGACAACAACCTCTTCATATAAAGCCTGTTTAAACATTACAATTTTCACTCAAACTTTCACCTTAATCCTATCAACTCTTATATTTCTATATTCCTTCAATCTAATTGTAGCCCATGTTAGGGCTTCACCAACAAGCTTTGGTACCAGAGTGTATGTGTCTCCTGCATCCAGGAATCTCAGGAACTTCTTATCTTTATCCTCTGACCATTTTACCCATTTCTGAGTGTTAGCTTTGAGTCCCAAGCCAAGGGACCCTGGCCCGTGTGTCAATCTTTATCTGGGTTAATTTGCCTGACTATTGCCCTAGGTGATTCCAGGCCAGGTTTCTCTTTGCCTTCCAGCTTTTTAAATTCCTCCAAACTGGGGTAAATAGAGCAAACTTGTTTGGGGCATTTTAATGTTGGGGAACCAGAAGGGAGTTCATTTGGTCCACCCAATCTTCAATAGTTCTGTATTAAGAACTTTTTTCAACCCCATCTATGTCTGTTTTATTTATTTCATTTCTTAATAACCACTTAAAGATTTCCACCTTACTGGGAGAGTTCTTTGACTCTCCTCTCTGCCTTTCCCCATTTCCTTGTTAACTAATTTTTTTTATTAGTCTCTGAAAGACCCATGAAAGGAAGCTGAGACAACGAATTTTATAAGGCTTCTCAGACATTTGCTTGCTTTTGTTCAGGGAAATCCCATTCTTAAGGAGTTGTAATGGCGGTTTCATTACTTAGGCATGATTAAGTCATTGGCCATTGGTGATTAAACTTAATCCCTAGCTCCTCTCACCTAAGAGGTCAGGAATGGAGCTAAAAGTTCCAATCTAATCAAGGTTTGGTCTTTCCAGCAACTAGCTCCCATCCTTGTGCTATCTAGTTCTCCCACCCTTAGAGTCACATTAGCAAAAGATACTTCCATCACTTTGGAGACTCCAAGAGTTTAGGAACGCTGTCCCTGCAGGCAGGGACAAAGACCAAATATATTATTTATTATACCATCGCCATCCTGATGTACGTGAAGTAGTATCTCACTGTGGTTTTGATTTGCATTTCCCTAATGATTAGTGATGTTATCTTTTTGTGTGCTTATTGGCCACCTGTGTATCTTATTCAGAGAAATGTCCATTCAAGTTCTTTGCTCCTTTTTTAATTGTGTTGTTTTACTGTCATCGAGTTGTAGGTCTTTATATATATTCAGGAAATTAATCTATTATCAGATACCTGGTTTACAAATATTTCTCCCATTCTATAGGTTGCCTTTCACTCTCTTGATAATGTCCTTTGACAGACAAAGGTTTTAATTTGATGAAGTACAATTTGCATATTTTTTCCTTTGGTGTCTGTGCCTTTGGTGTCATCCAAGACATCATTGCTAAATCCAATGTCCTGAAGCTTTCCCCCTATATTTTCTTCTAAGAATTTCATAGTTTCAGGTCTTATGTTGACATCTTTGATCCATTTTGAGCTAATTGTTGTCTGTGGTGTAGGGTAAGAGTCTAACTTTATTCTTTTGCATTTGTTGAAAAGACTGTCCTTTCCCTAATGAATGGTCTTGGCAAACTTGTTGAAAATTATTTGACTTTATATTGAGGGTTTATTTCTGGTCTCTTGGAATAGTGTTACATTTTATTTTTTAATCCTTCAGATCATTACCACTCATAAAACAGAAATTATGTGAAAAATCTTTTCATATCAATAGTGATTTTGCTCAAATGAAGGCAAGAAACTTAATCTTAGGTAATAAACACATAATTCTACACATCTGTCTTCCAAGGTGTTAGCCAAACATGGCTGCCATACAACAAAACCCAGAAATGTGCAATACTAACTCAGTTCAGGAGTCTGGTATTTTGCTGACTTTTAATCATTTAAGAAACATAGCTTTATCATAGACCTGTACCCCTGAAACAAATAATACATCATATGTTAACAAAAAAAATTAATGAAAAAAGAAACATAGCTTTACATATTTGTGTGTGGAATATTGTCAAGCCCTGGTCTTCGCACTCCCCTTACTATTTATATCAAATGACCCAACACAGCATGGCTTACAGATCATTAAACTGTCAGGACAATGTTCACAATCAGTGTATCCATTAAATTACCCTGAGTCCTTAATTTTCTAAAAGTTAGCAAACCTTCAAAGAAACCCAAGCCATCCCACCCCCACGGGATGGACCATCACTGGAGTGTTCTAGAAGAGAGAGTCTCTGAAAGGGGTACTAGTACTCTAGAAGTTTCAATGTGTTAAAGGCTTTGAAACCATAAACACGGCATTTCCATTGTGCTATTACAATGACATAAGCAATGCTTCTATTCTGTCAGCACTGTTCATTTTTTATAGTTTGCATATATGCCACGGATCGCTCAGCAGCAGCTGGCCACCCAAACTTGCTTTATGGTGCTCTGCAACGGTGTCCCAACACCCACCAGCCTCGAGGGCGAAGTCTGAAGCCGAAGTCACGGTGCGACCCCGACGGCACCGCCAGGGAAGAACCCAAGGGGCCCCGGCCCGGCCCGCCACAGCCACCCAGCCGCACCCTCCCAGCCGGAGGACGCCCGCGCCTCAGCAGGCCCGCTTCCTCGGCGGAGCGCGCGGCGTCTAGTGCGCCGGCGCCGGCCCCGCCTACTCGCTCGGCCCCGCCTTGCCGCCGCGACGCATAAGGGCCCCGGCCTGGCGCGCCCCGCCTCCGCACCCTCTCGCGGCGCTTCGTTTGCGGAAGCATGGAGGGCGAGAGCACGTCCGCGGTGCTCTCCGGCTTTGTGCTTGGCGCGCTCGCTTTCCAGCACCTCAACACCGACTCGGACACGGTGAGCCGAGGGGCGAGGCGGGCTCCGGCGTCGCCTCGGAAGAGGCCCCGCGCGCCGGCGCCCCCCGCTGCCGTTTCCCCGGTCCCTGCCCACGAGCTCCCCGACGGCGCCCCACCGGCTCTCTGCCCTGGCGCTCTGCCTTCTCCCGCTCCTGGGCCGTTCTAAGTGTACCTACCGCCCACCAAGTCTTTTCCAAGGCTAGCCTTCCCTCTTCTAACCAGTATTTATTTCTTCACCCGGACCGGAATGTCCCACACGCCCCCGTTTCTCTCTTCCAGCGGTCTCCCTTTTTTCCTGGTTAAACTTGGTTGGGAAAGGATGGAAAGTTCACATAGCGTTCTCCCACTACGCTAGGAAGGTGGCGGATTAACTTTCCGTTTTACCTGACTACCGCCAGTAGTTTTCAAAGACAGCTGAATTTTTCGTGCACAGCACCCACTGTGCGTGTTTGTTGAGATGGTAGGCTAGTGAGGGAATTGTAGAGGAGGCATCCAGTGCCTGTTTTCGGGGAAGGCTTAGTGGATGATAAAGTCTAATTTGGTATATCAGATATCTGACTTTTGTTTGCATTGGTATTAAATTTATGAAATTGTGCGGCCTTAGTTCCTTTTCTGATGCATTCAATTATAATGGAAACATTTGTTTATCCTCAAATATTAATTATTATTTTATACTTCTGCCAGGTTCAAAATCTCTGGATGAAGTAGTTTTTTAAATACGGTACACGTTTTAAAAAACTTTTATGAAATCAGAAAACTTTGAGCCTGATAAGTAGTGTCTTAGATTTAAGTGCTTAGTATGCTAGTACAGTTTAGAGAATACCATACCGAACAAAACCTACTGATTTCTGCTAAATATTGTGCCCTTCATTTTATAATGTCTCTTTTCTCTAAAATTGTTTTTTGGCACAATCCTGATAAGGTTGGAATTGATATCTTTCATGTGTCCAATTTTAAATAACCTTGTGGATTAACACCCAGCTAAGAGCAAATATATGGCGATTTAAAATGTGTGCGACGGTGGAAATCATTTTGGAATGCCTTAGTGTGAATATAAACAGAATGGGTCCTTAAGTCTGTGTAGCTTAAAATATTAGCCCTTGGGAAGTACCATAGTGTTAAATAGGCCCTTATTTCTTACATCTTTTTCCTAACATCTTTAAAAGGTGGCTTTCTGGATAGCTGTACTTGCATTGACCCTGCTTCCTTTCCCAGGGTTTGTCTACAACACTGGACTATAGAGTTCTGGATTGTTACCCTGACACTCCAGTAAAGACATCCAGTTATTGAAATATTCTATTTGTGGGGTTTATTTTTTTTAAATGAGGTGGGGGGGCATTCTTAACTAATTATGAAGAAGATAAAATCTTTATTGTCTGTTAAGCATATTGGGTCTTTAAATGTGCCAAGTGAAATAATTGAAAAATCCGAAATTCAAAGACATTATTACCGTTGTGGCAAATGCTTGCATTTTAAAAAGAAATCAGACCGAATTCCCAGATCTTTAATATTTTGTACAATTTTTAATCTAAAAACACTAATCATTGTGTCGTTTCATAACTCAGAAGCATCCACTGGCTTCCAGAAGCACGTGCCATTAATCCAGAGTCCTTGACTAATTATTTGGGATGTTCCATTATTGGTGCTATTCCTGTCTATCTATGATTTCATTACTCAGAAATGGGAGCCTTCTCTGTTCCAAGGCAAACTGCTCTGCTCCTCCTCCTTCAAACATTGTGTGCTCATTTCTGGCTTTAAGCCTTTTATGTTCCAGGTGTGGTAAAATCACAGTGGTATTTACAATCTCTTCTACTCATTTTATTATTTTATTTACAGTCGCTCTTCTGTTCATGTTTCCCAACTACACTGGAAGTGCACCTGGTCTTTCTTTTGGGTACCTGGGGCTGTAGCACACACTCCCCGTATACATTGTGAAACACTTAGGAAATATTGGTTGGTTAAATGACTGAGTAGTTAATTCAATCACGGTATTCCATATACTGCTTATTTTTATCCTTATAGGAAGGTTTTCTTCTTGGGGAAGTGAAAGGTGAAGCCAAGAATAGTATTACTGATTCTCAAATGGATGATGTTGAAGTTATTTATACAATTGGTGAGTCACTTATTTCTGTGTCTCTTATATTTGGTGCTTTATGCTGAACAGGATCAGCATAAATTAGTTTTTAAATTGTTTTAAGAAATAGATAAAACATTTTAAAGCCAATTTTATTGCATTCATTTCTCAATTAAAATTATGGCCATGGCCTGCTAAAGCAAGATAGAGTGTGGGACATAGAATGCAGATAAGACTACTGTGGGGAAAAGGATGGAATAGCTCCTGCTTATATTTAAGTGGCACAGAGATGGCCCAGCAAAAGGAGAAGGAACCAGCAAGTGAAGACCAAAAAAAGATAAAACAGTTCGGACAAAAACATGAAATGCTGCAGAAAAGTTGGAAGAGGAGAACTGAAAAAACTGTGATTAGATCACTGAAAACCCTAAGTAACTTGTGGAGTATAAGGCCAGCCTGCAGAGAGGTTGAGGAGTGGGTGGTGAAGCACCTGCAGCAGATGGCAGCTGTTCTTTCAGGAAGAAGGGAAAAGGGAGCTTTAAAATATATAGGGGGTTTTCTGATTACCTAATATATGATTTTTTCTAAGCATATTTTGAAAAACAAAATTGGTGATGTGCTTTATAAAAAATGTGGCATGATGACATCAGACTGTGTCATGACCACTTTCCCATGTTAAACAAGCCTCTAAGTATCACTGTTTTTTTGGGTTTTTTTTAAAGATTTTATTTATTTATTTGACAGAGAGAGAGATAGCAAGAGAGGGAACACAAGCAGGGGGAGTGGGAGAGGGAGAAGCAGGCCTCCCGCGGAGCAGGGAGCCCGATGTGGGACTCGATCCCAGGACCCTGGGATCATGACCTGAGCCAAAGGCAGACGCTTAACAACTGAGCCACCCAGGCGCCCCTAAGTATCACTGTTTTAACTGCATTGTATTCTCTATGTGATTTCAGCAGTCCTTTAAATAAATTATAATCAGTTGTTTCCAGTTTTTCATTTTCATAAATTATACCACAGTTAACATCCTTACACATTTTTCTACATTTATTATGCATAGATTTCTGGGGGTGGTATTATGGTGTCAAAGGGTTTGAGCATTTTTAAGATTCTTGATCTGTATTAGCAAATTGCTTTGCAGAAAGATTGTATCGGTTTATAGTCCTGTATGTCACTTTTCGTTTGCCACTTTAAAAGGTTAAAACTGGAAGTATATATGTAAATTTACATCTGTATATAAATGTAGTATATGTGTGTAAAGTAAATATATAAAGTCAGTTCAGTCTCATTAGAGTCTCTTCTGTGGCAACCCGTTTTACGAGTATTTTTTTACTCATTAACAATACACATGTATATAAATGTATATATATTTTTATTTACACAAATGGGATTATACTATACGTGGATAAATATTTCCAAGATAAATATCTCTACTGATACTGTTCTATTAGTGCAGAATAGTATCAATGTGTATAATTTGCCCTTCTTTCTAATGGATCTGTATTCTCGCTGTATCTATATACTGCAAATGAACGACTTCCTTTTTTTTGTTAATACAAAACAGTATAATGATAAACACTTTATAGTGCATATATCTCTGTGCCTTGAGTCTGTTGGAAAGTCAAATTCCTTGTAGATCATTGCCTTTGGAAAAGTCATGCTATTTTAAGACTCCTCCACAATATGTAAAAGTGCCTGGGTCCCCATACTGTTGCCACTACTAGGTATTATCCAATTTTTTAATCTTTGCCAATTTGATAAATGAAAGTAATTTTAATTTGTATTTCTTAATTACAAATGAAGTTGTTTATTTCTTTGGGGGCAGCTTTCGTTTTTTTGAAAAGGACAGGCCTGTTGCATGCTTCGACTATATTTCTGCTGAACTATTTTGCTTTTTCTTACTGATTTGTAATACCATGTTACAACTTAAGGTAACTGGTCTTTTGTCCTGTGTTACACATGTTTATACAGTTTGTAATTTTACTTTGTTAATGATGTTTTTTTCTGCTCAGACACAAGCTTTATTTTTTTTTTTAAGATTTATTTATTTGAGGGGGGAGGGGCAGAGGGAGAGAAAATCTTAAGCAGGCTCCACGCTGACACTCAGCCTGGAACCCACCCAGGGCTTAAATTTCAGGACCCTGAGATCATGACCTGAGCCAAAACCAAGAGTCAGATGCTTACCAACCGAGCCATCCAGGCGCCCCCAGATACAAGCTTTTTAAAAGCAAACCCTTGGGGGCATTTTTCCCCCTAATTGTAATTGGCATGCTGCCCAAAGTAATCAAACATATTTTAAGGAGTTAATTAAGCAATCATTTATTGAGCAACTCCATTGTGCTGGGAACAATGCTAAGCATCAGGGTATTAGGCAAGTGCTGTAGGATTCCACTTAAGTATTTGCTCAGATTATTTTAAAATGTTGGATCACTAGATGACTAACAAGTAAAAACCAGAATCACCAAATCACACTGCTTTGGTTAATGAAATTTTCATCATACACATTTTCAAACACACACCAGCATGTTTGGCCAGTTATCAGTAACAGACTATTTCTGTTAAGCTTTGTTTTGTTTTTCAGACAGGGATTTATCTGAGGATAACACATTTGCTAGAAAAATGTCTAAAGAGAATAATCACTTTTCCTTCTCTAAATAGACTGAATTATTTTTATTAATATAAAGTTATTGAAATGGTGATTTCATGTAGTTTTCTCTTTAAAGATGGCACTTGCAGGTACAAACATGCAGAGATGTCTCCAGCCTTCAGATATTTACTTGAAGAGATTGTTCAAAAGCAGTTTGGGGCTTTTTGTTTGTTTTTTAAAGATTTTATTTATTTATTTGATAGAGCACAAGCAGGGAGAGCTGCAGGCAAAGGGAGAGGGAGAAGCAGGCTTCCTGCTGAGCAGAGAGCCCGATGTGGGGCTCAATCCCAGAACTCTGGGATCACGACCTGAGCCGAAGGCAGATGCTTAACCGACTAAGCCACCCAGGTGCCCCTCAACAGCAGTTTGATAATGGGTTTCTTCATCTAGCTGAAGAGTCACAAATTCTCTGTAATCAAACGGATGTCTTTGATTTAAGTGACTAAAAAAATTTCTAGTAATCTGGCTAGGATATGCGCAAAGAAGAGACACACAAATAGGACATGTCACAGGAACGATCTGAAATAGATGATTGCTGTTACAGTGATCCAGTAAATGCTGTCTGGTAAAATTTGATTTTTGACACAAGGGACACTTAAAAGTGGAAAGCCTAGAAGAACTTGTTTTCGCTTTGTTGTTCTTATCTCTGCACCCAATGTGGGGCTCAGATTCACAACCTTGAGGTCAAGAGTTGCATGCTCTGCCTACTGAGCCAGCCAGGCACCCCAGAACTTGTATTCTCTTGACAGGTTTCTGTGTTATCAGGTGTGAATGTTTCACTCCTACTGTTCCTTCAATAACTTTGAAAGATCTGAAAATTTGGAATGATAGAGGGAACACCATATTTATCTTGATGTTTCTTACAAGATTTATAATGGTGTCTTATGCAATAGAATTTCATCTCTTTCGCACAGAATTTAGATGTATTTTTGTTGACAAGAATAAAACTCACTTCCTAAAGGACACTGGGTTTTTTTTTTTCCTTAGTCTGCAGTTAACATTGACAAATCCTTTATGAAGCAACTACTTGGAATAACAGAAGATAATCCATTTAGCAGCTGTTGTTGTCAACTGGGTAAAATTAGAGCATAACCTTTTTAGAACTCAATGAAAACATAGCAACTTTTAAATTTATCTCTTGTGTTGCCGTTCATTATTAAACCTGTTTAGAGGGAATGTAGTGTTCTAGTTAAGACTGAGGCACTGGGTTTGAATTTTGGCCCCACCATTCTGTGTTACCTCATCTTTAAATGGAAGGAATGATAGAACATCTGTGTCATAGATTTGTTGTGAGAATTAAATGAGACAATGTTAAAGTACTTCTTTGCTCAATATATGCTATTCATATATGAAGTCCTCAATATATGCTATTCAAATGATAATTAATGTAATCATAGCAAAAAATTCCTTTTTTCCAGACATCCAGAAATATATTCCATGCTATCAGCTTTTCAGGTGAGTAGTAAGAGCAAGTAAGTGATCCATTGTGAAAATTACTTTCTGCAAATGAAGTAATTTTTAAAACAAAACATCTATCAGTTTATATGTGGTGGTACTGGTGAAAATGAAAAGACTTCTGAAAAAATACCTGAAAATTCACTTTTTCATTTCAACCCTAATAGTTCTTTCTCTGTATTTATATGCTTGCTTTAGCTGGTCTCCACTGACTCTCCCAGGTACCAGTTTACCTAGAGGATTGCTTTTCTCACAGAGTCACCTCATTGCATATTATAAGCTCAGTGACATGTTCGCATACATCAACAGCAGCCCTTTTTTCTACTCTTTTATTCAGCTTATTTCATCATTTGTTTTCTCACTTACTACATATTTAATGTAATCTTTTGTCTGTTAACTGGTTAGGTTCTTTATCCAGCCTGCTTCCTATTGCCTTCCTATGGTGAAAATTTGTGTTAATTAGTCCTACAGATAGTAATAGTACTGCAGCCCTAATAGGCTATGATATTTTTAAAAAACTTTTCTTTGAGGTATAATATATATAGAAAAGTACACGCATAAATGAATTTTCATAAACACCTGTAACCACAATATGGTGTAGTTTTAACTTTATGATTTATATAAACTGTACTTGAAAAATCAGCATTTCTATCTCAGATATACCGTATGTACACTAAGGTTGTGTAAGAATTGCAGTGGCGCAAACAGTAAAGGTGAAAAAGTTCTGTGGTTGGGGGTGACAGAAATCAAGGCTTCATGTGGTCTTAAACTGCTGTACCAAAAAGAGATAGATCTTGAATAGTGTTTTACATACAATGGACATAGAAAAATACTTGTGGAATGAGGGATTCTTGGTGGAGAGTCTTAAAAAGTACTTCCTTAAGGGACTCTGGACCAGTAAAAGATTAGGAAGGAAGAGTGAAAAGAAAAAGTGATTCAAAATCTACTGGCAACTGTCTTAAATAATTATACCAACTTAATAGTCTTACAATGGAGGAAGCCCATCTGATCCAATGATGATCAGCCTTTTAGCCTCAGCCTTTTAGCTTTACAAGATAAAGGGGAGGGAAGCATAAGGAGAACCACCTGAAAAGGCTGGCATTCAGTAAAGTTTTCTACACACTTCATCTTCCCTTAGTAAAACAATAGGCCTAAAAAGTTCATGTTATAACCAGTGCCACAGAACTGGTTAATGGTAGGGCACAAACTAGAAGAATGAGGATTTCGTCAGTTCTAATCCAACAGCATACCATGATGTCTCTTCCTTGTTTTAAATAATACAGGTAAACATGTTAAAGCCTTTTGATACCATATTTCTTGGAGTCCCAGTTGGATAAGCTTTAATGCCCAGTTTTATGTGCTAATACAGAGGGTGCCAAAATATGGCCCATTTTTATAGGGCCGTCTATGAATAGTTAATATATTTTTTAAGGGTTGTTAAAAAAAACAAAAAGAGGGATGCCTGGGTGGCTCAGATGGTTAAGCATCTGCCTTTGGCTCGGGTCATGATCCCAACATCCTGGGATTGAGCCCTGCATCGGGCTCCCTGCTCGGTGGGGAGCCTGCTTCTCCCTCTGCCTCCCTTTCCCCTGCTTGTGCTCTCTCACTCTCTGTCAAATAAATAAATAAAATCTTTAAATAAAATAAAATAAATAAATTAAAAAACAAAAAGAACAACAGAGGAACATGCAGCAGGGACTGTCCAGCAAAGCCTAAAATACTTACTCTCTGGCCCTTTACAGAAAAGTTTGCCAACCCTTTTCTAATAACATTGTTTCTCAAAGTTTTCCATTGAATAACACGGAATCACTTACCAAGAATCTGGAGGAAACATCTGGAAAACAATCCACTGAAGCCTAAAACTCACTTAAAAAATTACGCAGTTTAACATGAATTCTGCACAATATCTTTCTATATAAAAATGGCCCCACTTGCCAGGAACTTCACATAAAATCAGTGTTTGCACAGAGTGTACAGTGTTATCCTGTTGTTTCTTATATACCCAGTGTATTTAGCCTTATGCCCCAGTTTGAGAAGTGGGAAGTGGGCCATGCTAGAGAAATACAGGAATAAACTTGTATTTAGAGTATTCATGTTAGAATAATAAACAGGTAAAGTGGAAGGATCTGTTTGATCAGTTGAAACCCCCTTTTGATAAGTGGAACACTCCATTTTGTCTATTTTCCCATTAAAATTTTTTGATGGAAAATTTTTAATGCAAGTCTTTGTAAGTTGAAAAAAAAAAACATTGCTTATTAGGATATGTTTTTTTCAGTTTGACATAACTAAGTTTTTTCAGTACAGAATAGAACTACCAGTAAAAGCTTATTACAGTGAGTATTATTTATGAAGGATTTTGCATAACAGGTATTTCACTATCATAGGAAAGAATATTGTTGATCTCAGTGAATGTTAAAAGGAGGAAAATATGCAATTCCTGTTATTGAAGAAGGAAGAAAGCTGGAAGTAAACACTTTAGAATCTTTTAGAATTATCTTTCAATTCTCCCTACATCTTTGACATTCCAACAGAACAAAGAGCACTAAACTAAACTAACATCTAAACCCCTTGTCCCCCCCACAAAAAAAAAAAAAGACCCAAAACCAACCAGCTCCTAAAGTGCTTCTCAACTTGATAGAAGTATATAGCTTTTGGAATTAGCAATGAATAAACTGTCTTTTTGTTGTGTTTCATTACTCACACATTCTTTTGTATGTATCAATATTTTAAAAAAAGTTTTAATAAGTGAATTGTGAACTGGCTATGTAGACTTTTAAAACTTCTTATATTTAATGGATGGTTTGTTTTGTTTTAGGCTTAAAAAAATGTGATGCCCAAACTTATTTCTTGAAATTTCTCCACTTCTTTTCCTTTCTCCTTGCTTATGGGCCTCATATTTCAACCACTTTAAGTCTGTTAATTTGAGAAATTTCTGTTTTTAGAATTTCATCTGACCAGCAAGTGGGTATATGGATTTTGGTTGGGTAAGGAGTAACTAAAATTAAAAGTGCTAGTAAAATCATATTTTTAGCCTATTTGTAATGCCTTTAATTTTGGCTTTTACAGTTTTTATAATTCTTCTGGTGAACTAAATGAGCAAGCACTGAAGAAAATATTATCAAGTGTCAAAAAGGTATTCCCTGACTTACCTTTTGTTTTTTGTTTGGTATTATATGTATTATTTTCAGCTCTGAAAAAAACGTGTAATACTTTAACAGAACTTTCAAGCAGCACTTACTTGTCTTCACAATGTCCTATAAGCAGGTGAGGAAAGGCTTGTTCTTTCTGGAAATTCAAAGTTTTGCTCTGAGAACAAAACTAGTCATTAAAAGTATTAATCTTGGTCTCATCCTCAAATATTTTAATTAGCATTGATCTCTTCCTCTTCTACATTCCTACCATACCCCTTTCCAGTGCCATTTATTCTAGGACCTAATTCATTACTGTTCTTTTACATAGCTGCAGTTACTAGCACTTCGCTATATAGAACCTCATTGGAACCCTCCACACATACGTGGCGTTTAGTTAAGACTTGTTGAGTGATCAAAATAGGGGTTTTTTCCCCAAATACATAATGGGGCGGGGGGCGATACTTTCTTCTTAAAACATTTTGATCTTTGAGTTGAGAATAAAAGTAGATTCAGTAAAAGGAGTTTCTTTTAAAAACCATCCTTTGATGAAAATGCTTTGGGCTTCCCCCCCAATTATATTTGGGTATTTAAAATGTACCTGTAAAAACGTTTTAGTTTTAAAAAGAACTCATTTTAATTTCCTCTAGTGCAGATATAAAACTTAGTTGCTAAAGTTGTCACACAGAGATCTCTAAGCAAAGTGGTTGTTTTTCTCTTATAATTATTAAGTTCCCTGTGAATGAGATTTATTTTTCCAGTTTAAAAAAATTTAGTAATAACAAATTTGTTCAGCAGATGTTACAGTTTATAAAACCATTTCATATGATCTTACTCAATTTTGAAACCAACTCTGTGGGGTAGGTGATATCATTCCCATACAAATTTCAGTTAAAAGTTGTTGGGTTCAGTTTACTTATTTAGCAAACCAAGTACCCAAACAGGAAGTTAACTTGTTTTCTTTGACATTTTCTTCATTTAAATTTTGACTAAAGACTAAAAATAGCAAAAACCATAAAGAAACTAGAGGAAGTTAGGAATTTTTTTCTCTATATTGACTAAAATAGTAGCCCTGTAACTGGATGGAAAGTAATTTGACTGTAAGTCAGTTTGCATACTTTAAAAGTAAAGTGTAGGGGCACCTGGGTGGCTCAGTAGGTTGGGTGAGCCTTTGGCTGGGGTCATGATCCTAGGGTCCTGGGATCGAGCTCCACCCCATCGGGCTCCCTGATTGGCGGGGAGTCTGCCTCTCCCTCTGCCCGCCCCTCCCCCAGCTCGTGCTTGCTCGCTTTCTTGCTCTCTCTCAAACAAAATCTTTAAAAAAATAAATAGAAAAAAAAGTAAAGTGTATACTTAAGTTTGTGCTTTGTTTATAAATTTAAGAAAGCCATTTTTAAGGCTGTCAACTTTATTGCTTAATTATGATAGTAAGACACATAGTAATTGTAACCATTAAGGTATATACCTGATTTTTTTTTTTTTTTTGTATTTTCTCTCAGACTGTGGTTGGTTGGTACAAATTCCGACGTCATTCAGACCAGATCATGACATTTAGAGAGAGACTGCTTCACAAAAACTTACAAAATCATCTTTCAAGCCGGGAACTTGTCTTTCTACTGTTAACACCAAGTATAATAACAGAAAGCTGCTCTACTCATCGGCTGGAGCATGCCTTATATAAACCTCAGAAGGGGTAAATGTTGGCCAGTCACTGGCAATTTAAGTTAATAGGAAAATATACCCAATGTTTGCATTGTACTTTTTGCCTCTTACCAAGTATTTTCAAATATTGTTGCATTAGACTGTCACAATAACCCTCTGAAGTTGGTCTACCATGTTTCTTTATAGATGGGAAAATGAAGGTTAGATAAGGAAATTAGAAGCCTAGTATGGAATGATGACGGGTGTTTTTGACACCGAGGATTTGTTATTATTTACCATGAGGTGGAAAACTGGTTGCTAAAGGACATAATATGGAACTAAGCCTCGGTACTTGAGCAGCTTTTCTCTAACCTCTGCAAGGGAGAAAGGTCATTCTTGATGGCCCACCAGAATGAGTTAACGCCCCCCCTCCCAAGTTATAGAACACTCTCATGAAATATGAGGATTAAGTAAAAGAGTGCGAAATAAGACTAATTTTATTATTCATGGAAGACAGGCTAAATCTCAACAATACTGCCTATTTTTACATGTTAAGATAGCTATTAAAGTATTATTTTCACACAACTATCTTACACTGTGCACATTTCACCACTTTTAAAAGCCATTTGCCTCAAGTCAGTAAATTCTATCTCAGGTAAGTAGTATGGAATGGTTTTTTTTTGTTTTTTAATCTTGTAGGGGAAAGGTACTCTGTACATAATATATATAAGTATATATAGGTATATAATAGGTGGATGCTAATATTTCACTTTAAGTTTATACTTTAAAATTTCATTTCTTCAGACTTTTTCACAGGATACCATTAGTGGTGGCCAATCTGGGCATGTCCGAACAACTGGGTTATAAAACCGTGTCAGGTTCCTGTGAGTCCACTGGTTTTAGCCGAGCAGTAAAAACTCACAGGTGAGATTCTTCAACTGCTTTCCACTGAGCTTACTCCTATTCGTTTTTTAAAATTAATTTTTTATTACATAGAATAAAAATGAAAGGAAACTAATGACCACCTTACTCAAGTAAAACAGACTTTTTAATTTCTCCATATTTCCTTCTAGCACTTGTTCATTTATAATATAGAAAGAAGGGGGGTATTTTATATCCTGTATGTGTCCTCATATGTATTCTAAGAATAAGTAGCTAGTCTCAAAATAATTTTCTAAGGCAGCAATTTAGATTATAAAGGCATGAGGGCGCCTGGGTGGCTCAGTCGTTAAGCGTCTGCCTTTGGCTCAGGTCATGATCCCAGCGTCCTGGGATCGAGCTCCGCATCGGGCTCCCTGCTTCGCGGGAAGCCTGCTTCTCCCTCTCCCACTCCCCCTGCTTGTGTTCCCTCTCTCTCTGTGTTTCTGTCAAATAGATAAAATCTTAAAAAAAAAATAGATTATAAAGGCATGAAATTAGACTGGATATTAAGTAATGACAAAAATACAAGGCTTTAGCCAAGACTCACTCATCCTGTAGGGTGCTGAGCTATAACTTTTTTGTGTTCATTAAGGGAATAGTTAATGTCAGAAATAACACTGGTACTAGAGAGTGCTTACTCGAGTGGAAACTGAGAATAAGGGACTAGATTTTTATTTATTTTTGTGTCCCCACAAGGATTAACCATTTTATAGAAACTGAATACCATATTTCACTGATTCTGAGACGCAGTTTTACATCTCAAATTGGGATATTTTACAAACTATGCCTTAGCCCTTTTTTTTTTCCTTTTTGGTATGTAAAATAATGTTGCCTCTTTCAGTGATGACTTAAATTCAATAAAATATTTTTAAATTGACTGGTCCCCATTGCCAAGAAAGAAACCTCTTTCAACCCCTCTCTCCTTCAGTCTTTATTTTTACTTACCCTCTTTTGAGTCCTGGCAATAGTCCTTAAGAGGCTTCAAAGTCTGCTAATATGAAGATATATGAACTAAGTTTTCTGATTGGTTTTGCTGTGAAACAAGTAGGTTGACAAAATATGGTCCCTACAAAACCAGTAAAAAGAATCTTCTGTTGTTCCTCAACTACAAATAAGTGTTTCATTATAGCATTAAAATGACTTCTATACATTTGCCTGACAAAATGGTATTTTCCAGCTCTGAATTTTTTACAGAAGATGGATCTCTAAAGGAGGTACATAAAATAAATGAAATGTATGCTTCTTTACAAGAGGAATTAAAGGTAAGTTAACATATCAAACACTTAAAGACTACTACTGGAGTTCATATCAAATTGATAACTGAAATCTTTTAGGGATAACTTGACATTTGATTAGGTTTATATTTTTGTAGTTTAGGTTCGGTAAGACCTCAATCTCAGTGGCTTACAAAAGCAAAAGTTCAATTTCATTCACATTATATCTTGGCTGCAGCTCTCCTCTTGTTCTAAGTGCCATCTTCATTCTAGGATCCAGACTGAAGGAGTAGCCCTTATGTGGGACATGCTCTTCTCGTGACAAGGGAAAAGAGCAAGAAAGCTGGTAGACATTCACAACAGCTCTTAAAACTTCTCAGAGCCGGCATGTCACTTCCACTCACTTTCATTGGCCAGATTATATATCCCTATTTCATGGCGGTAGACAGGGATATATAATCCTTTTACAGGATAAAAAGGGAAGCAGTATTTGAGAACAGAATAATCTACCACAGGACTGAATTCGGTCTCATTTAATTAGTTGAGTAGTAGACATCAAGATGGGACTAGCCATGTAAGAGACTGATTAGGCTGAGAAGGTTAAAAGTGGGGAGGAGCAAGAGTGGGCAGAGAGACTTGTAATGCTGAGTCTGACACCTGAGAAAGGGGACAGGAAGGAGGACAGTTGGGTAGAGACAGTTTTAGACTGCAGGGCCGGAGTGGTTTCAGCCAGGCTGATGGGAATCTCAGCAAAGTTTTCCTACCGGAATGGATTTGTACTAATACCCCACTGTGCTCAGTCAGTTAAGAGCAGCCTCTGGCTTCAGTAGTGGACCCAAAAGGATGGTAGCTGGGGCTGTTAGTCAACTATGCTTCCTCCAAATGGAGATCTGGGTAGTATATTCCATGGCCACCATACTCATCAACAAGGCACATTAAGAGAAGTAGGGTTAATACATTTTACACTACTAATACTGCTCACTATTTTTTAATGTGAATGATAATATGGGAATTTTAGAAACTAGAGAAACATCCAGAATCCCATCATTGTAACATAACCATTTACACTTTGCCATATTTTCTAATTTTTTGTATATATGTCTAAAGTATATACATACTTTTACATAGTTGACAGTGATGGGGACTTATAAATTTGTGTCATTTTTATTTGCTGTCATTAAGCATTTTTCATTTCAAAAGCATTAAGCATTTTTGTTACATATTCTTTAGTTCTTTTTAATGGCAGTGTATTTCATATAGCCATATATTAGAACTCTTGTGTCAGAATACTAACTCGGGCTAAAATAGGGGATGTAGAGGTATATTACAGGAACTGTAGGCAGAAAGCAGCTGAGCTTCAGGAAGGAATTGGAACCAGGAGCCGGAATGTCATCAAACTTACTTTTTCCCTTTGTGTCTGCACACTGCCTTCCTTCATAGTACCTACAGATCTGTTTGTTCATTCTCTGGCTAACCAGAGAACAGCATTTAGATCTGTTCAGAAGACTGGGATTTGCCAGCTGGCTATGTGGTATCTCTGCTTGGGTCAGTTAGGGTGGAAGTTGGTAAAGGGGTTACTGGTGAACTTTTATGGCATGGTGGACAAGATCATGAGAAATAGGCTGGGCAGATATCCTAAAATGTATCCATTTTAAAACTAAGTATGAAGAAGTAAAAAAACTAACATTCTAAAACAAGATGTAACAATCTGTTACCCTATAATTGGAAATAAGTAACTTGATTTGATATTATACTAAGAAACATCATCTTATATAAATTTTTATTATTTACTTAAAGTATATTCCCAAAATGAAATCACGGAGTCAAAGGGTATTTTTTTTTTTTTTTTTTTTTTAAATTTTATTTATTTATTTGACAGAGAGATAGAGAACACAAGTAGGCAGAGAGAGAGGGAGAAGCAGGCTCCCCGCAGAGCAGGGAGCCCGATGCGGGACTCGATCCCAGGACTCTGGGATCATGACCTGAGCCGAAGGCAGCCGCTCAACCGACTGAGCCACCCAGGCGCCCCTCAAAGGGTATTTTAACTAGTACTTAAAACTGATGAAAAGTAAGGCCAGTCCGCTTTTCGAAAGTTGTTTCCTTCACACTAATTAAAAATCTGTAATAGCTTTTTCATAACAATAAAAGTTACTTTTCCTTATTGTCAGTTTCTTAATGTTAAATGTTTGCAGTAAGCAAGCATCTCTCAAAATACTACAGTATTTTTTGTTCCAAAGTGACTGAAATACCTTTTTTATTTCTGTGTATTATCAAGCAGATATCACTGGTGTGATAAAGCTGTGTATAAATGGAAAGTTAACACGTCTGGAAAGCATTTTATAATCTATAAAGCACCATATAAGTGCTTGCTGAGTTCCTTCAGAAAATAGCAAAATAAAGTGTTTATAAAGGCTAATAATACTTGATACTGTGTACCACAAAGGACTGTCTATCATTTGTGAACCTAGCTGTAGTATACAGCTTATTTTATTTTGCCCTTATTTTATTTTGCAGAGTATATGCAAGAAAGTAGAACACAGTGAGCGAGCAGTAGAGAAACTACTAAAGGACGTAACCAGACTGAAATGGGAAATTAAAAAAAGAAAACAGGGACAAATTCAAGCAGCACGTAAGTAAAAAGTTCACACATCACTACCTTCTGTGCTTTAAAAAAAAATTCTCACTGATGTGAATTATGGATGAGCTGGCTATACTAATTGATCATCTACCTTAGGGTTAAAAATAATTGTTTTATTAATATTATTAAATCCTACTAAACAAAGAACTTGGTATTACTGTAGCTATACTATATTGTTGATATTAAAAAATACAACTTAAACTTTTAGAATACAGTGGCATATAAATTAGTATTTGGGATTATGCGCACCATTTTTCTCAGTTTAGAGGATCTGATATAACTGTTCAGTTAAAGTCTTTTTGACTTTACTAACAAATAGATTACAAAAGCTTTGTAGGACAAATATGGTATGTTGAACTATTGTTTTATTTTGTTTAGGAGAGAACATCGAAAAAGACCCTCAGGAGAACATTTTTCTTTGTCAAGCTTTACGGACCTTTTTTCCAGATCATGAATTTCTTCATTCATGTGTTATCTCCTTGAAAAATAGGCATATTTCTAAAAGTAGCTGTACTGCCAACCACCAACTCAATGTGATAGACAACCTGACCTTAATGGTAGAATACACAGACATTCCTGAAGCTAGTCCAGCTAGTGGTGCCCTGCAAATGATTAAACGTAAAGCTTTAGATACCAATGATGGATGGCAATTCAAGAAGTCACGGCCATTAGAGATACAAAACAAACCATCTAAAACAGATACTGATAGTAGTAATCAAGAAAAAGCATCCACAATGAGCAGCCCCGAAACAGATGAAGACATTGAAAAAATGAAGGGTTGTGGTGACTATCCACAGTCTCCTACATTTTGATCATTTTAGGCCAAAAGGACATTTTTAATTGGCTGAAGGGTAAAGCCATTTATATTGTTTTTACTATTGTTCAGGTATTTTGCAGTAATACATAAGTTCTAGTACATTTATTTTTTAAAGCACTTTATTTTAAAACCATAACCTTTTTTTGTCCCCCTCCTTTGTTAAAGATTTTAAGTAATTCCTACACCCAACATGGAGCTTGAACCTACAACCCCAAGATCAAGAGTCGTATGTTCCAGAGGCGCCCCCCCCGTTTTTTGCTCCTTTTACGAAACTGTTGAGGGAAAAGCTTAAATGATATTCTTTTAAACTTCTGTAGCATTCTTTAGAATTGGAAAAGAAAGACTAACCTTATTTTCACAATAGAAAAAAAAGATAGTCTAAAGTTAATATGAAA
Source organism: Phoca vitulina (assembly GCF_004348235.1). Classification (NCBI taxonomy): domain Eukaryota; kingdom Metazoa; phylum Chordata; class Mammalia; order Carnivora; family Phocidae; genus Phoca; species Phoca vitulina. Next base: position 61,998,763 of record NW_022589706.1, on the reverse strand, counting down.
TGTATTTCATTTTTATCTAAGGCACCGTAATTCCTGTTCCTTAAGTTACAATAAATGGCTAGGGTTGCCAGATAAAATGCTGGACAACATGCAGTATTAGGCATTGAAAACTTACTCATTGTTTAAATGAATAATTGAATTTGAATCGGAGTTCAAATTTAATCACATGTCCTATATTTCTATTTGCTAAATCTGGCAGTTCTAATTACGGCAAAACTGTAATGTGGCACAAATATCTCTCCCTAGTCTAGAGTCTTCTACACAGAATTGAGTGAATCCAGAATTTGAGAACAGAACAAGCCTGATAATGCAGCGTGTCTGAGATCAGCAGCTGGTCAAGTAGCTGAAAAGGCCAATTAAAGTGGGACTCAAAAATGTACATATGTGTATAGGTATACATATGTCTATCACCAAGATTTCATTTTAACATAAAGCAGAATTGTACATTCATTTGTCAACCTTTTGTTGTAGGATTAGGAACTTTTCTGAGTATGCTGGTGTTCCAGTATAAATCACATCCATTATTTAACCTTTACAATTCCCAGTTTTAGTTTCTTTAAAGTGAAGAATTTAAAGAAACTTGAAAAGCAACCTGAGTACAAAATGCTTTTTTTTTCATTTCACAGCACCCTCCTACTTCCAACCTTCTTCAGCTGTCCTAACCACACCTAACTTGACAACTATTTTCTTAAAACTATTTTTTTATCTTTCAAAAGCATTTACTTCATTTTCATTGCAACAATAACTTTAATGCTCATACTTCATCAATACAATGACAGACAAAACTAACACAGGTCTGGGAACAAAATAGCTGCCTCTTGGCAATGCAAAACTCAACAGGTTTGAAGAGTATGGGCTTCAGTATGATTTTAAGGATGTAAAGCTCCAGTTTAATCCAGTGAATTGGTTAAGTGGAAGTTGGCTAAGAGAGCTTTTACTGTGTTTTTTGTATTTGTCTTTTCCATAATTTTGAGAATTTTCCACAAAGCCTATACATCATATGAAGCCTTTATGTTTTACTCACTGGATGAAATGCTGAACACACACTTTGACCATTGCTTTTCCATCTCCTACTTCCTAAGTGACACAACAAATTCATAGCTACTATCAAAACTATCTTTTATCTATTTTAACATGCATTAGTTACCATGGGGTGCTAATGAAGCCCATATAACAGCAGGGATGTTCTGTACAAATAATGAGTTTCTGTTGGGATCGTTTAACTGGTTACCTAAGAAGCACTGCTGTGTAACAACACCAGGCAGAGGGAGGGGTAATAGGTTGGCAGTCTGAAGCCTAACTTAAAAAATAACCACAAACAGGGGCTCCTGGGTGGCTCAGTCAGTTAAGTGTCTGCCTTCGGCCCAGGTCATGATCCCAGCGTCCTGGGATGGAGCCCTGTGTTTGGCTCCATGCTTTGCAGGAAGTCTGCTTCTCCTGCCCTCCACCCCGCCCCCCTCCCCCGCCACCTTGTTCTCTCTCGCATGCTCTTCCTCAAATAAATCTTAAAATAACCACAAACATCACTAGAGCATATAGAACATCACACAGAACATAGATAAGGACTAAATGCAACCAACAAATGAACTGCTGGAGGAGGTTATTGAGAACACAAGACTGCTGGTTGACCTGGCAGCCGGACTGAAGCAAAGGTTCCACTTCCGTCCTTGGAATGTACATTTTGCCTACTGTTCCCACAGTGTGAGCTGTTCCAAAGACAGCCTTGAGAAAGTAAGATGTTGACACCATATGGATTGTATGTGTGACTGAACCCAGTTAAGGCCTCAGTATAAACTTTTAAGACTAGCAGGCAGGTGCAGAGATGTACTTGTCTTGCGGCCACTCAAGACAAACTTCCTGAGTAAGTTCCCTTGCTTATTACTAAGCCTGCCACCTACAAATAGCCTGCCTCTTCAGTCTCTCCCTGCCCTCCATGTACCAGTTTATGAACCAACAGATAAAACATGCTAGACAAGGAACTGCAGAAGCAATAAGTAACCAACATACGCAAATACCTTCTGAAGACAATAGCTTAAGATTTTTCAAAGACTGCTTACAAGAAACAGGCTTTCATCTAAAGTTAAATTTGCTAAAACACTATAAAGAGGTAATGTATTTGGCTTATACTTGTGCACAATGATCCATCTTCTTTGAAGAAAGAAATGCTAAATTTTCCATCAGAGAAGCTTGCTGAGGTCCGTCCCGGCTTAACTTCCATAAATAAGTTTGATGACCCAAGTTTCAGGGCATTAAATGAAGGAAAAGGGTCCTCATAGATCATTTTTCCCCAATTATTCTCATCTTTTGGCGATTAGTTTGTATCACTGGAGTAAGATAGTTCTAGACCATTTGCCTATGGATCATTTTTAAAGTATGCTACCAGTTTTAAGATAGACTAGCCCAGGAGTAAATCTGAGGTCCTGCAACTGCATCACTATCCATCCCCATGTAACATCTCTACAAAGGGAAGACCCACTGTCCTAGCCAGGCATACTTCTATTTACTAGTTAGAAAATCTGAGCAAAATTTTAAATCCACACCCTGCCACATGGAATTTGTATATAATACAAGCATTCCACCTTCATACACCCATATCCCTAAAATCCCATATACAAGACAGAATCTGGGCCTAAAGTAAAATTCCAATAGAAGTCATCCTTTCCATATATTTTTTTAAAGATTTTATTTATTTGACACAGATCACAAGCAGGGGGGTGGGGGGGCTGGCTTGCAGAGGGAGAGGGAGAAGCAGGCTCCCGGACAAGCAGGGAGCCTAATGTGGGGCTCCATCCCAGGGTCCTAGGATCATGACCTGAGCCGAAGACAGATGCTTAACCGACTAAGCCACCCAGGCGCCCCCATCCTTTCTGTATTTTAAATCCCCATGAGTTTTATGAGCTAACTGGGGACCATCCTATAGTACCAGTTTTTTAAAATTTGTATGTATATAAAATAATGAGTATTAACATTTTAAATAACTCATGTTCTTTAAAAGTGAAGAGGATGCTTTACCTTTTCCTTGTAAGATTTCAATTATTAAGAATTAACTTAAAACTTCAGTTTGAAAAGATTTAGCTGATTTTCTACCCAAAGGTTATTAAATCTTGTAATTTGAGTCAATATTAGAATCATACAACCATTTATTTTAAAATATGTTTATTGATGGATGACTCCTATAATTTATTCCCGATACTTGATGTTACAAACTTTAGGGTCTTTGAGATATGCAGGATCCTTGTATGTAACTGGCATAAACCCTGTAAAAGATAATGAAAGTGCTTCACAAAAGATAATGAGCAAACTTTTGATTGGCCCAATTCAGTTTTTCAGGTGCTCTTACCCATTATTTGAGCTCTCTTAATTGCTTTTGTGATTTCTTTCTGTTTCTTCCCACAAAGACCTATAAAAAAATGCTTTCATATTCATAAAAAATGTCAACACTCAAAATGCATAGCAACTATCTTAAGTCAAGGAAAGGTTGGAAAACCTATAAATAGCCAGGCAGTAAATATCTTAGGCTTTGCGGGCCATACAGTCACTGCTGTAATTACTCTGATGTAGCTCAAAAAGCAGCCACAGGCATTTATGTAAATAAGCTACTTACAAAAACAGGTGGCAGATCTAACTTGGCCTATAGGCAGATAGGCCCTGGTTTAAATAAGTAGTCTAGGAACGATTACAGTATACTCCAAAACATCAACACAATTTTCTAAAGCCCTAGTTTTTTTACATGTTGTCTGCCTATAGTTAACTCTGAGCATAAGAAGACATGTAAAATAATAATCCTTTTGGGCTACGAAGAGGCTTTCTCAAAAGTACCTCTAGTATCTGGTCTACTAGTGATTTATAGCACAACTTGAAAATTTGACATTTTTCTTAAATAACAAATAGATTTGTATAATTTTTTATAAGTTGCTATAATAGAAAACAAAATACCTGTTATGTGCCTTCCATAAATGCATCCAGTAAATGGAGAAATAAACTGGGACAAAAGCTGTTTTGAGTTATATTTGGAGAAGAAAAAAATTTATATCAATACATTTGTTCAACCTTGATTATGTAAATTTAAAAAATTATATATCACTGTCCAGTTATGTAAAGGTTTATAAATAAATTTCAAACTTCATAAAATACTGAACTATGCTCATTCTATTAATGTCATTTTTTTAAGTGAAAAAACTGATTACTAAGTTAACATCTCTTATCCAGTATGTCGAAACAGATTAATGTACACTTTTCAGTGCTAAAGCTGTTTTCTTGAACTTTTCCACAGATACTTCCTAAAATACTATTGCTTGTAATAAGGCACTAAGCATTTCATCTGTCACGATAGGCTATCGCACTGTATCAGACTACAGTGAGGTCTTCCAAGAGGTACAGGTCCATCAGGCCACTTGCCATAATTTACGTTTTATTAAATTCTTTGGTACTTTTCAGGTACCAGGCATTGTTCCTGGCACTACACATAATCCTTCTGATAAGATGCATCTTTAAACTTCTTGGTTTTCACCTAAGGCAGCTACTATCACTTTTTGCTGCTGTCAGTATACTTCACTACAGCACCATTCTCTCCCCCAGATTTTCCACTTTTAATCTGCTGAGCCCTACAACAGATAAAATTACATTTAAAGCAGTGATATCGGTAGTGTTATTAGTACAGAGACCAAATTCACCAGAGGAGATTTTTCCAAACTATTCAACTCTACCAACTAAGAATCACTGCATAGTGAGCTATTAGTGACCTCCAGGGCAGACAAGAAAACACCTGAAATAATAGCAGATGAAGGAGAGCTAAAGGGCTCTCATAAGAATAAAACAGAGATGACTTATACATAGAAAACCAGATTTGAAATTACGAAGTTACTAAAACAGGTGCCTGTACACAAAGCCTGTTAGTTATGACTAATAAAGCAGCAAATCCTAAAATCAAATATCACAGTGAAGTAAAACCATATCTCACCTGTACATTCTTATAATCTACACGTTTTCCACACAAGATACATTTTTTAAGAGGCTCCTTATAAGGATTTTCCATTGGAACGGGCTAAAATAAAGGAAAGAAAAAAAGATAATACAGTTTAATGTGTTAAATTTAAAAAAATTAAATCTTAAGGTTACCACATTTAAATCTATCCAAAGGATTAGTTGTACCTTTCTTACTATGAAAAAAAAAATACAACAGCTTGGCTTATATAAGAAAAATCAGTGTTTCTGAAAAGGAGTCACCATTTTAAAGATTTCAGTGTGTTCATACATATTTTGTACAAATACTCTGGTTTGGCTAAGGAGGAATTAAATCATGGAGGAGGATTCTGGGATAAAATACAATCCTTGGAAAAAACAAAGGTTTATGGGAGGATAACTTTTATGGTCCCAGATTGCTTTACACATTTATGTCAGCCTTTTCGTTTTCTCTGTCTTCATTACTGCCTCTAATGCTTCTGCCACATGCCTCCCTTCTATAATCAGTATACTCACGTCTCCAGAGATTCTTAATCTAGAAATGGCTTTGAAGTCCATAATCCACTGTAGTTGTATGCAAAATTTCAAATGAAAGAGACTGTGAGCTTTATTCTGAGAGCCCATACTTCATTAGAGCCTCGGGAATTGATGACCTAGAAAAGAGCTCTAGTAATTTCCTTTACCCCCTTGAACTATGGTGTGCATTAAATGACAAGAAGGATGCTCAAGGGACTAGAGGATTTCTGTGTTTTCCAACTCCTCAAACTTGCTTAATCCAATTTACATGCAGTTCACTTATAATGACTATGTTCCTTCTTTACACTGCACTAAGTGCTCTGTATGGTTTGATTAGTGTCAAATCATCTTTGCAGGTAGCAAGAAAACTTACACTGGCTAAGCCCAATGCTAGTACTTGAAACCCATAAAAATACACCTACAGGCTAATAGAAACTATTTAATGTCCTGGCATAAAACTTCGATTTTGATCCTTCATTTACTAAAACACCCACTCCCCACCCCCAGTAATGAATAGGACAAAGAATTGAATCTGAAATGGGGAAGAGAACCAAGGTACAGGTAGACTTTGTAATCCCTCTGTTGGATATTCTGCAATTACTGCACCCACCAAAACTATCTTTTTTAATTTCCAAAGCACATATCCTTAAATTTAAGATCTAAGAAGAAAAATACAGTGTTACACAAGCAATGCTTCTTGTTAGGACTCTAGGAATTCTCTTACTTCAAAGCTCACTTAAGTGACAATTCACCAATGAATTGTAATTTTCAAACTCAAACTGATTATCATCTTAATCGTTTTGTCGTATTCAAATAGCTAAAATACAAGAATTTGGTCATATTTGCAAATGCCTTAAAAAGAAGAAAAAAAGTCTTACCAGGTCCTCATTGCCGGCTACCTGTTTATATTGTGAACAACTTCTCCACAGCACTGCAATTAAATAAACAGCAACAAACCAATTCTTTTTGTCAGCTCAGCAACTAAAGAAAGATTTTTGTTTTTATGGAAGCAAGATGAATCAAGGGATAGAACTTTATATAAAAGAAAGGTTTTATATTCACATACAACAACTGGATAAAAACCTTTAGATGTGAGGCAGAATAAGATTTAAGATGAATGTGCTTTCCAAGGCTTTGGGGAAAGGGCATGTATTTCTCCACCCCTACAAACCTCTCACCTGCTCTCTTCATGAATTTTATTTTCCCCTCACTGCATGGTTAGAGACAGATTTTAAGGCAAACACTTAAGGGGAAAGCAATAGAAAGGCACTGTTATACCAAAGGGAAAATGTAACAGACCTCCTAAAGAGTAGTTATTGACAGAGAAGATAAAATGCAGAAATGAAAGACTCAAGAGTCCATGTCACAATTGCGCCCTGATCTGGGACCTTAGACAACTCCTGTAATGCACTACCGGGTGACTCTGGAAATGTCCCTTCCTTACCAACTCGACCTGGAGCTCTCAGGCAAGTTAAGTCCCTGCCTCTTTTTGAGAATCACGCGATCACTCTCTTTGTGTGTTTAAAAGGAAAATAGAAAGTGTACTAGATAACATTCACGCCCCCTTCTGCTTTATTCCCCCCCCCCCCCTTCTGCTTTAAAATACTAGTCATGGGGGCGCCTGGGTGGCTCAGTCGGTTAATCGTCTGCTTTCGGCTCAGGTCATGATCTCAGGGTCCTGGGATCCAGCCCCACATCCGGCTCCCTGCTCAGTGGGGAGTCTGCTTCTCCCTCTCCCTCTGCCCCCCCCCCCGCCCCGCTCATGCTCTATCTCAAATAAATAAATAAAATCTTTTAAAAAATAAAATACTAGTCATTGGTCATTACAGATTCCCATCTCTCTTGGAGAAGCTCTTAGTCGCCTAAAAACCGGCGTCGTTGAGCTAATAATGACAACTCCACCAACCTAGTTAGCGCTACGGCAATGGCTGCAAAGAGTATAGGATATGGAAACTGTACCCGCGTGAGTCCCAGGATCTGTGAGGCAGAGAGCAGCCTTGACGAAACGCGTTAACTTTTTCCTCCCTAGACCACCGCAAACAGCAACCAAAGCCGCCATGGCTCCTCGCTCCTCCTCTTCCTTTCCTCTTTCCAAATCGTCCTGACAAGTCCCCGCCGGTGCTCTTCCCCTGTTGGCCCGAGTACTCGGTTCAAAGGTTCCGCGGGCGAACAAGAGAAGGGCCGGTAAGGTTTTCAACGCGCCTGCGCAGCATCTTTGCGTTCTAACCCTCACGGATGCAAGCCTGGGACACCTATGATTGGACAAGGAAAAGGCGGGTCCCTACGCTTCTGCCTCCGCTTCCGGTCTGAGAGCCCCGGCAATTGATTTGTGGTCTTATTCTAAGGTGGAGGGAGAAGCGAGCGCAGTCTCCCCCAGTTGCTACCCGCGCCCTGCCCTCCTCTCCCTCTCCTCGGGGGTTTGGCGGCTAGGTGGCGCGGGACGAAGTTCGGGCAGGGTCCTCGGCCCCTGCCATGGATGAAGGTGTTTCCCGCATCCGCCGGCGGGTGTCTGTCCGCAAAAGGGACCGTCCTAGCCTAGGGAGCGGTTCTGCCGCCCCCACCGCGGCCGAGCTCAAGCCGGGCGATGAGGAGGGGGAAGAGGAAGAGGAGATGATGGCTGGGAGCCGGCGGAGGAAAACCGTGGAGGTGCAACCGGTCGAGGTACAACCTTTTCAGCTCTCAAATTCCGAGTTCCTTGTCTCATTGCCCACTTTGGGGGAGATGATACAAATCCAGGTCTCCTACCGCGTATGCCCACTGAAAGAACACTTAAGACCAGCTCTAGAAGCCAGGGAACTAGACACTCCAAAATTTTGGTTGTTCCCTTCCTACATGCAAACAGTGGACCAATTGTCTACTAGCCTTCATTTGCTTACCTCGACTTTGTTATCGCTGTTAATTCTCACTTGTGAGGTATTGCTTTGCTCTCCTCATTTTTATATAGATCTCAAAGGTAGACCCCCGAGACATAGAAGTCGTACATGCAGCAAATAAGAGGCATGATTGCGACGCAAATCTAGATTTCCAAGTTACTGCTGCTCCTGCGGTACCAATAAAACCTATCATTTATCGCACACCCATTATGTACTGGGTACTTTGTTAAGCTCTTTACATTATCTAGATTTGACAACAGAAATCAGGCCCTGAGAGGTCAAGAAACTGCACTTCTGACTCCAAATCCTGTTTTCTTAATCACTTCACTATATTGCTACCTCTAAATTTACATCTCTTCTGTTGAGTAGACCATCCCAAGTCAGTGTGCAGACCCTCCCTTCCAATTCCTAATTCCTAAGAACAGAATCTCCTTAAGAGTGTCCAGTCGTTTTGTTACAAGCCAGTTTCTGTAGATTGGAGTCTGGGAGGGGGAATGGTGCTGCAGTTACCTGAAACTTCTAGTGAGATGACATTCCAGTAGATGTCTATTGGTCTTGCTACCTTTTTAAGGATTTAACACGAGCTTAAGAATTAGGATCCCAGTATCGCCATACCCTAGGAGTGCAGCTTGTGAAAATTACTTAAACACTCTGGCTTTCCTTTTCTTCATCTGTAAAATGGAGATGATAATATCCATTTCATAGGGTGATTTACATTTCGGTCTATGATCCATGTAATTATATACCTGGTATATATTTAGAGGTAGCAATATAGCTGAAACTTTTGCTCTTAGTGAAGCTAGAATTGACCATAACGCTTTTCGTTTTCTTTCCAGAATGACAGTGAAGAGGACATGTTTGGTGACTATGACAGCTTTGCTGAAAATTCTTTTTTAGCTCAAGTTGATGACCTGGAACAACAACATATGCAAGTTGCTGAACATAGGAAACATGCCTCAGACCTTAGCACTGAAGATCTTTGTTCAGAAAGCATCAAACACAACAAACTCAGCATTACTACTGTAGGCAACTTTACTGAATTAAAAACGGATGAGCACATAAAGAACCAGAGTAGGCATGAAGATGTCTCCATTGAACCTGATATTTTGTATGATGTACCTTCTTCACAGGTTTTATACTTTGAAAATTTGCAGAACTCTTCAGATGATTTGGGCGATCAGTCTACTAAAGAGAGGGATTGGAACGCATCCTCTCACAAGACTGTGAATGAGGAATTACCCCATAATAGCATAGAACAACACCAGCAAATTGATGATTCCTCTTCTAAAGTCAGAACTAGTTCAGAGGAAAATAGGAGAAAAAGTCTTAAAGAACATCTAAAAAGTGCCATGACTGGAAATGCCAAGGCCCAAACACCAATATTTTCTAGAACTAAACAGCTCAAAGAGACTCTCCTATCTGAAGAAATTAATGTTGCTAAGAAAACAATTGAGTCATCATCAGATGACCTTGGTCCTTTTTATTCATTACCCAGCAAAGTGAGAGACCTTTATGTTCAGTTCAAGGGAATTGAAAAATTATATGGTAAATGCTTTTTGCTGAAGTGAAAAAAATTTACCATTATTACCATATTACTAGTGCAAGTCAATAGAAAGCAGATGCTTCTGTGGTCCTATATCTCATCTTAAGACAAATAAAAATATCAGTCCTCTCAACCTTCCATCCCTAACCTGCTGCTACTGCACGTCTTTCCTTCCCTTCATGGTCACACTTCTCAAATCTACTATCCTTGCTGTCTCCCTTTCCTCACCTCAAGTAATTCCCAGCCCACTCTGGGTTCTATGCTCTCACTTAAGGTTTAATGACGAGGGTGTCTAAATCCAATTATACTTTTGGTTCTCACTTGCCTGACTTCTCAGTAGCTTACATGACACTGTTGTCCAGACCCTTGAAACACTCACTTCTTGACTTCTTGACATTCCACGCTGGTTTTTTCATCTGACTGTCTAGCTGCTTCTCAGTTTTCTTAGCTGGTGTGTTTTCGGCTGGCTCTGTCTTCTGTACAAAAAGCTGAAGTTCCTTTGACTTTTCATGGCCTGAGTGAAAGTGTCAATATTCGTAATACCATTGAGTAAGACTAAACATCTTTAAAGACAGCTGAAGTTAAGAGTTAAGTGCAAAGAGATAGTATTAATAACAATATATATTGTAATGTTTTTCAAAAATCCTGGGTCCTTGCCTATATTTCAGATATGTGTCATTTTAGACAAAGAAGGGACAGTTGCTGGCATCCTGAAAGATGAGCCTATCAACCAGTCACTTCATAAGTATTTCTGAGACTCCTATGTTAGTGCCGTATGAACCATATGAAACCATGGTTCTCATCTCAGGGAGAAGACAAATCAGGTGAAGAAGTAGAACTACAGGAAACAAAGTAACATAAGACTACAAGAGTCTAATAAATTCTAAATTGTGAGGTTTGCAGTTAAAGAGCTAAAGGTGTGTATTGCCCTTGAAGTAGGTGTTAACTTTCTTCCCTCTGCTTTTCTCCTAGTACCTTGTTCTTTATTTAATCTGCATCTCCTGCCAGACAGTACCTTGAGGACAGGGCTCTATCTAACTCATCTTTTTCTGATGTAACTAGCGCAGTGCCTAGTACACCCTGGTAGGTTCTCAATTGCTGGGGGTTATCGGCCTAGTTAGGAATTCTGGCCCTGTCACTGAAACACAGGTTTTGCACTCTGAGCCTTAGTTCCTGATCTCTTAAAAAGGAATAATAGTAACAATAATGGTTGTTTTGTAAGTTATGTTCTGCATCAAGGACATGCCAAGTTAGACTCTGGTAATGACTGTCCATAACTATATTAGTAGCTTCTAAGTAAGAACTTCAGTAAATAACAGGTTTTTAAATCTCTTTTTACTTATAGATCTGGCTTGATGACATGACCAATTTAAAGCATAAATATGTATGCCACTTTTCATTGCACTAAAGCAGTGGTTCTCAAAGTGTAGTTCCTGGACCCCAAAGTCAGCATCACCTGGAAACTTGTTGAAATAGGCATTCTCAGGCTCCACCCTAGGCGTACTGAATCCACTTCTGATGTTGTGACCTGGCAATTGGTTTTAACAAGCCCTCCCGGGGATTCTGATGTGCCAAAAGTTTGAGAACCACTGAGCTTGAGAACCTCAACCTTATACTGTTATTTTTGCCTTTTTATTGTAGAATTGCATGCTTGATGTGTTTTATATAAATGTTCAGAACCAAGTTAATTTCATCCTTTTTTAATGTGTGAAGATAAGTGATATTACTAAATATTTGCTATTTTGGTCATTTTATACTTTAAAAATTTGAGTTGGATAAAATGCAGAAATGGTCAAGTTATATTTTCATACAAACAGCTTCATACAAGCAGCTTCATATATAATGGGTGATACCAGTCTGAAATATTTTTAATATGTATTAAATATTAAGCTTACGTATTTAAGTGTTTTTGAAATATTTTTAAAGTGGAAAAAAGTTATTTGCAAATATTTGGGAATCACCAAAATACAAGAAATTGAAGTCCCTTGGCTGTCATTCAGATGTAATTATTTTTAATACCTTTGTAACATATCCTCTTAGTCATTTTTTTAATTTAATTTTTTTGGAAAACAATACATTCAAGTCCAACTTTTATATATTCTTTTCTAATATCTGTACATAATTGGGTTTATACAATCCAATACACATTCATGATCTTTTACTTAACTGTATATTGAGCATGTATAAATCAATCTACCACCTGTTTTCAAGCTGCAAAGAATGATATCATATAATTGTACAATAATTCATTCAACTTTTACCCCTTGATGGCTCTTTGTTATATATAAACACTGCTATGGATGATGCATCTATGCTATGGTGAACATCTTGCACATAATCTTTATATGTCCTTGCTTTTATTTCTATGGGTGTAGAGACCTAGAAGTAATACTGCTAGATGAAAGACAGTGTGCAGTTTTGTTTTCAATACTGTTAGTTTGCTTTCCAAAAGGATTATAGTATTTTATGCTCTCATCAACCACCACAAGAATGTCTGTTTGTCCCCAGTCAAGTCAGCTCTGGGTTTTCCATGAGTGAGGCTTTTTTTTTTTTTTTTTTGGTAGTAGTAGTTACTTGTATTTTATTTGTGTATTTATTTTGCCAACCCATTAAGTAACAGTTGAGCATCTTTTCATGTATTTCTCCCTGCTGTGAAATGTCTTATCATATCTTTTGCCTGTTTTTCTAGTGATAAAATACTAGTGCACGTTTTGAAGACTTTTGATGATCCACATTGTCAGATTAGCCTACAGAGTAGTTACGCTAGTTTTCACACTATGTTTTGGATCTGATGTGATCCTTTTCATGAATTCCACCTTTCTAAATTGTGGAAGTCCTAGATGTGCCAGTTAATAATCTTAGTCTTTTATATTTTAAAGATTTTATTTTTGGGGTGCCTGGGTGGCTCAGATGGTTAAGCGTCTGCCTTGAGCTCAGGTCATGATCTCAGGGTCCTGGGATCAAGCCCCACATTGGGCTTCTCCGCTCAGCGGGGAGTCTGCTTCTCCCTGCCCCTCCCCCCTGGTTGTGCTCTCTCTCTCTCAAATAAATAAATAAAATCTTTTTTATTTTATTTTATTTTATTTTATTTTATTTTTAAGATTTTATTTATTTATTTGAGAGAGAGAATGAGAGAGAGCACACGAGAGGGGTTAGGGCCAGAGGGAGAAGCAGACTCCCCGCCGAGCAGGGAGCCCGATGCGGGACTCGATCCAGGGACTCCAAGATCATGACCTGAGCCGAAGGCAGTCGCTTAACCAACTGAGCCACCCAGGCGCCCAATAAAATCTTTTTTAAAAAATTAAGATTTTATTTTTAAGTCATCTCTACACCCAACGTGTAGAGCTCTTATAACACTGAGATCAATAGTCACATGCTCTATCGACTGAGCCAGCCAGGCACCCTAATCCTAGCCTTTTGTGGTTTAAATATTCTTACAGTTCAAAATGGTATTCAGACCAGAGTTCAGCTCCCCGTGAGAGCCAGTTGAATAGTCTTCCTTAGTGTGTATGAAACCTCATAGATTTTTTTTTTCTCCTCCTCCCATTTCTCTCTAGGATGTTGTTTGTGTGGATGAGAAAGGGAAGCTTACACAATCTCCTTGCAGAACAAAAGGAAAGGCTAAGAATTCACACAGATCTTTGTACTGTCCTTTAGTTCCTCTGATGTCTCAGATAATGTCCCAGGCACTGTTGGAACCTTAGACCTAAGTGTGCAGCTAGCAAAAAGGTGGCCCAGTTGCCCACTCCGCTGCCCAGGCCTGAAGAATTAAGACTCTCATTGGCTGTGTCCACTGTGCCCTGGGGATGTTTGAACTTAACATTGATGTATAATTACACTTGTCATTATGAGAAGATGGATATACAGAGTGGGATCTGATTTTTCCTTCTTAAGAAACTTTCTTGAGACTGAATTGCAGAAGGGGAAAAATAATGCTTTTTTTTTTAATTCCACAGAATGGCAACATACTTGCTTAACATTGAATTCTGTGCAAGAAAGAAAAAACTTAATATATTCCTTGCCAACAAGTGGTGGAAAAACCCTCGTGGCTGAGATTTTAATGCTGCAAGAACTGCTTTGCCGGCGAAGAGATGTTCTAATGATCCTACCATATGTGGCAATTGTCCAAGAAAAGGTGTGATTCTTTTTTTAACAAACAGTATTTGCTAACATTTTCACATTAAAATATAAAAACTAGCATAAATGTAACAACTTTTCATTGAGAAGAGGTAGAGAATATTTTTAGGATGTGCAAAAACAAGTGTAGGACCTACCAAAAATCTCTTCTAATACTAGTTACCTGTTGCAACAAGAATTTTATTTTTTTTTCTAAACTGGTGGATTAAATTCCATTTTAATATCGATATTTAATATATTGATATTCAGCCTGCCTTTTCAAGCAGAAAGTAACCAATTATTTTATCAAAGTAAGTGAATTATTCTGGGTTGTTTTTGTTTTTGTTTTGCATCAGAGGAGACAGTTGAAATTTATTTCCACATCAATTATGTAGTTTAAAAGTTACATTCATTTTGCAAAGAGCCACACACAATAATTATAACATTTCTTAGATATATGTCTTATTTCCACATCGATTATGTAGTTTACAAGTTACATCCATTTTGCAAAGAGCCATGCATTAATTATGACATTTCTTAGATATATATGTCTTATCTGTGACCTTGTTCTCATTCATTGGTATTATATACTATTTTAGATTTTTTAAAAATCAACATGAACACTTGGTAATTGAGTTCTTATTTATCTGATTTTTTTGTTTGTTTATTTTAACTAATATTCTAGATTTCAGGTTTGTCAAGTTTTGGTATAGAGCTGGGTTTCTTTGTTGAAGAATATGCTGGAAGCAAAGGAAAATTTCCTCCAATTAAAAGAAGGGAAAAAAAATCTCTATATATTGCCACTATTGAAAAAGGACATAGTCTGGTGAACTCCTTGATTGAAACTGGAAGGATTGGCAGTCTGGGTCTGGTTGTTGTAGATGAGGTTGGTAACTACTTTTATAATTTATCAACATTTTTATTATACTAACATTATTATGTGTATCTGCTTAGTATCTCTATGAAAATAAGTAATTTATTTTAATATATAGGCAATACAGATTAATACATTTCATGCTTGGTAATCTTAAATTCAGTTTTGTGTCAAGTGTTTTTTGAAGAGTGAATATATGTGTGTATATATTCCAAATTTTATAATGGTATTTATGAATTCTAGATATGTCAGGATGTTGCCCCAATCCTCATTAACCAAAATACCAGTGATATAATGCATATGTACTCTAGTTGCTATATCCAGAATGCTTAAGAGTTATAAAGCAAAGATTACTTCATTTCATATAAATACATGCGTGTTCTATATAGGCATTATATGCAAATTTACTTTTCTCCCTCCCTTCTTTTTTTAAATCTCAAAGTTGCACATGATTGGTGAAGGGAGCCGTGGGGCTATACTGGAAATGACCCTAGCAAAAATCCTCTACACTAGCGGTAAGTACTTTTTCAAATGTGGTCACTAACTGATTTATCCTCAGGAGGCCTATGAAAGACTTAATTCTCTCACTAGCTAGACTCTGTAGTCTTGAGTAAGACACTTAACCTTCCTGCCTTGTTTTTTATTTCTAAAGTAAACATAAATTTTGGTTGGAAAAATGGTTATGTGAGCAGAGTTGTGAATCAGAAGGAAGTTAACATTTAGACATCCCATATTATTATCCTCCACTTACTAGCTGTGAGTGCATAGGCATGTGACTCAACCTCTCTATTTCTTCATCTGTAAAATGGGGATAATAACAGTACCACCCTGAGGGGAATGGTTGGGAGGATTATATGAGTTAATGTAAAGCAGTCAGCAGTTGCCCAGCAAGTAGCACTCAGTAAGCATTTGTTGCTGCCGCCACCATCTCTATCGTCCTCATCATACCAATAAAGCAGTAAATGTAAGTAGTCACCTTAAGGAGCTATTTGCAACATCAGATAGTCTTTCAGCATATGTGAAATATTTGTTCTAAATGTCTTCTTTCCTATTTATAGATACACTATTGCAATACTTATTAAGTTATATATTGCAATAGCTTATATATGGAAAAATTATTATAAAGGTCAAATATTAAGGATTATTTTTAAAATTTTGATAGCAATGGTATTTAGGCAGGTTGTAGCACTTTATAATCATACATTTAAAAAGTTCTTGAGTACCTACTTTGTGCCAGGCACTATTTTAAGTGCTAAGGATATAGCAGTGAATAACACACAAAAAAATAACTCTGCCTTCCTCAAACCTGTATTTTAGTGAACGTGAGTAGACAATAAGATAAACAAGAAAACATACAGTGTGTCAGATGGTGACAAATTCAATGGAAAAATATAAAGCAGAGGAAAAGAGGAGAATCGTCACCTACTTGTCAAATCCAGTGCACACTGACTGTCCTTGTCTTATTTTTCTTCAGCATTTGGTTGTTTATCATTTTTTTTTTCCTTTGAGTGCTAAAACACTCTCTCGGCTTCCATACTGTCTCTCTATGGGGGATCATGTGTTACCACTGAGAGATAGCATAGCGTAATGGCTGAGGGCAGACTCTGGAGCTTGATTAAAATCCTGACTCACTTTTAACTACATATGTGACCTTGAGCAAATTATATTAACTGCACCTCTGTTTCCTCATGCATCAAAAATAGATGATAGTGAAATGGGCAAAATTGGTGAGGGGGATTAAGAGGTACAAACTTACAGTTATAAAATAAATCACAAGGTTGAAAAGTACAGCATAGGGAATATAGTCAATAATATTGTAATAATGTTGTATGATGACAGATGGTAGCTATACTTACTGTGGTGAATAGTGTATAATGTATAGAATTGTAAAATCACTGTGTTATACACTGAAACTAATATAACACTTCATGTCAGCCATCCTTCAGTAATAAAACATTTTTTAAAAAATGGATGATAGTAATAGATCCTGCCTGACTGAACTGCTTTCCTGTGGAAGGCAGCCATTTCATACTGCCCAGGAAGACATGCAGCTTCATGAGTTTCACTCCACCTTTGTTTAAAAAGAAAAAAAAGTTGACAACCTGATAGCAAGATCCCATAAAGGGCTTTATTTGGCAAGAGTTCAGGACCTATTCAGCCCTGCATCCTACACCATACATCTGCCTATAGGCATACCTGTGGGACATGTCATAGCTCTTCATAACAGTGGTCCAGAGAGTCAGCAACAAGCGTATTTATACTCATTATTGTTGCTTAGAAGTCTTGATTAAGATCCGACTTTTTACCCAGTGTGAAATTCTGTAAAATTCCAAATAGTAACTTTCAGGACACCTGAAAGTTTTCAGTCTTTGATTCACAGAATAATACTCTGCTACTATCTTTGTATTTTTCTTACCTCCTCTCCACTCCCTCCTTTCCCAGATCACTCAGGAAGAATACAGAACACAAAAAGTTGCTAAATTACTATTATGTTATACTAAATAACATATTTTCCTCAATCCTTTGGATTTTTTTTTAGAAACAACTCAAATTATTGGCATGAGTGCAACACTGAACAATGTTGAAGACCTACAAGAGTTCCTTCAAGCAGAGTATTACACCAGTCAGTTTAGACCAGTATGTACCTAAGGTTTGCACTGTATGGATTTATATCTATCATCTTACTTAGAAAGAAAAGTAGCAAACATACTGTTTTAAAAAAGTCTATAGAGTAGTGAAGGGGCATAATTCCCCTGACCATGGCTATATGCTAGTAAGAGTTTGTGTATAGAGAATATAACCTTTGGGTTTAGGGATCTTGGCTCGGGTCACTACTGTATCTGTAGCACCTGCAATAATGCTTGGCCCATGGGCCTTCAATGAATATTTATTGAATGAAATTTTCCAGACCCATTCTATTTTTCCACTTCTTATTCTGTAAGATAAATTTTTTTTTTTACTTGGTCAAAAAAGAGAATCACCAAATTTTAATTTGAAATTTGATATTTTTACATTTTCACCAAAGAGGAGAATTTTCGAGAGATACTTGCTGAATAGTCGAATTAGACACTATTCTTTTAAAAATGCAATGAACTGTATTTATAAACATTTTTTGTCAGGCACCTGGGTGATTTAGTTGGTTGAGCGCCTGCCTTTAGCTCCGCCGCTTCGGGCTCCCTGCTCAGTGGGGAGTCTGCTTCTCCTTCTTCAGCTCTGCCCCTGCCCCCCTGCTCATGCACTCTCTCTCTTTCTCTCAAATAAATGGATAAAATCTTAAAAAAAAATTTTTTTTGTCTATAAATACTTAAATTAAAAATAATGTATTTATAATTAAAAATGATGACTGATAAGACAGAAAATTTTAGGTCTTGAGGAATAACACAAATAAGACAGAATGTGAACATTGACTTATACTTCTTGTGACAAATACAGAAGTGTCTGGTTTCCTTTTAGATAGTGGCTGTTCAAAAGTATTTCTTCAAGGATATTAATCTCTACTTTGATTGAAAGGGAAAAAGAGACTTAAAGAAATGGTAAAGAAAAAACTTTTACATTGAAGCATGTTTTACATACCTTAGAAAAACTACAGTTTTTGTATAGCTGTCCGTTTTTACACCATTTTACAAAATTTAAAACTCTGGAAAGAGGAATTTGTATATGGTATTAATTGCAAATGTCTTTCTAATTCAAGGTTGAATTAAAAGAATATTTGAAAATAAACAATGCAATATATGAGGTTGACTGCAAAGCTGAGAACGGCATGACTTTTTCACGTCTCCTTAATTGTCAGGTAACATTGATAACTCTTGAGTATGAAGTTCCCAGACTTGGTGCCCTGGGGCACCACAAAAGATTCACAGGGTACCATGGGATAGTTTAGATAATTTAAGAGAAACAGCTGGTGCTTGACATCTGTTGCATACCGTACAAACTGCTGGTTCAGTGTAGTTTCCAGTTTGGACATCAGATCACACTGTATTCCTTTCTATGATATCGTGTCTTAGTGAAGTTTTTGTTTGTTTTTTGCAGCTACTGTAAACAAATACCATGTGAAAATCAATGTGGGACGGAAAAAGAGTAGCCATGTCCAATTTGATTCTAAGATTTGAAAGACTATTGCAGTGCCCGGTTGTGCACACAGCCTGTTAGTGGGCTGTTACGTTTAAGAATGAGATAATACTTTCTTCATTCAACTGATGTGTATTATTTATTCAGATGGCTACTAAACTGTGAGGAAAAACATATTTAAGTTGTCTGTACCTAAATACCTAATAAACAAAGCTGTTAGGTATTTCTTTTGGCCCTGGAGCTCCATGAACCAAGAAAATCTACAGACCTCTCCCTTAAATGTTTATTCATTCAGCAATAAGCGCTAAACAAGAAGAAACTTTTGTGGGCTATGTAGTTCAGATACTGGGTATGAAGATGTTAATGTCTGCTGTGTTAATGTTCTGTAGCTTGTATAAAGGATATTAAAAGGGGGAGAAAGGGATTTTACAATATTTTTAGAATTCTATAAAGGTGTATTACTCTAAATCTGTATCTTAGTTTTCAGTAAAGCTGAAGCAAGTGAGATTTTTAAATAATTTTATATTTTTCTCTATGTTGGGTTCCTTGTGTCTGCTTGATGAATACATTTTTTATTTCTGAAAATTTATCCTGTAGTATGATTGAATCTGTTTTTGAAAACTATTAGTAATAGTAAAAGTATATCTAGTTTATGTGGTCCTTTGTTATTAGGACCAATCTGTGTTTGTCTCTGTGGACTTCTTTGCTTTGCTCTGGTAGAGATGAACATGCAGTGGGGTTATTAATAACATTTACTGTTTTCACTTCTTTAATTTAAAACCAAATATACCTAACAAAACCCTTATAACCTAAAAGTGGGACTAAACATTTTGATGTTTCATCTGGGTTGCATCTTTTCTTTTAAATGATCAGATTTATTAAATGAGAAGTTCAAAATTATGGATGGTTTACTTACCTTTCAAAGCACTGTGGTAAAATGACAGGTTTTCATGGTTACTAACTACCTTGTTCCTACATCTTGTTGTACAGTATTCTGATACTCTGAAAAAGATGGATCCTGATCACTTGGTGGCATTGGTGACAGAAGTTATTCCCAATTATTCCTGCTTAGTTTTTTGTCCCACTAAGAAGAACTGTGAAAACGTAGCAGAAATGATATGCAAATTTTTAAGCAAGTATGTTAATCTTTAAAAAATATTCTGTTTTATTTTATCATGGTTTACATGCTGTGTATTCTGTTTATTCAGCAAGCACTTATTATTTCTTGTAGAACATTATATTAAGTTGCTATACTAGATTCTAAGGGCCCTAACCTTGAAGAAAGTTTAACTGTGAAATTCATATATGTGAAATAGCCAAAGAAAAATTCTAAGACTACATGTAAGTAAGAGAATGCTGACTAATATAATGGCTTAGATCAATGATTCTCAACCTTGACTGCAAATGAATCCTCTCAAGGGCTTTTAAAAATCCCAGTGCCCAGGTTACATCGCAGACAAATCAGAATCTCTGGGGGTGGGACCCAGGCATCGTTATTTTGTAGAACTTTCCAGGCAGGTTCAACATGCAGCCGAGGTCAGCCACTGGCTAGGAGTCAGAGGACCAGTCACTAATCACTGTGGATATGAATCATATCTTTATTTTTTTTAAAGATTTGATTTATTTATTTGAGAGAGACAGAGGCAGAGAGAGAGAGAGAGAGCACTCGAGAGGGGGTGGGGGGGCTAAAGGAGAGGGAGAAGCAGACTCCCCGCTGAACAGGGAGTCTGACTCAGGGCTCAATCCCAAGACCTTGAGACCATGACCTGAGGCAGACACTTAACCGACTGAGCCACCCAGGTGCCACATGAATCATATTTTTAGTTTAACCTTCTCTTTTTTTTTTTTTTTAAAGATTTTATTTATTTATTTGAGAGAGAGAATGAGAGAGAGCACATGAGACGGGGGAGGGTCAGAGGGAGAAGCAGGCTCCTTGCTGAGCAGGGAGCCCGATGCGGGACTCGATCCCGGGACTCCAGGATCATGACCTGAGCCGAAGGCAGTCGCTTAACCAACTGAGCCACCCAGGCGCCCCTAACCTTCTCTTTAATTAAATACTGTTGCCTTTGTTTTCTTAGTAAACTTCACACTTAAGTTGTGTGGACATTTGAATTAAATTTGTTAAGTAATTAAGAAATTTATTAGTTTGTAATTTGATAGTATTTTTAATATTGGCTCTGTTATACTCATAGAGGTAAGTATAAAGTGATCTTGAATATGAAGAGTTCAGTTTTTTTATGTACCTTTGTCCCATATGTAGTTTTATCGGATTTTTCAGACTTCTTTTTGGCCCCTTAACCAGTGCTATATCACCATAGACCATTATTACCCTGAATTCTAATCTAGTCAGCTCCCACCTCCCCTTCCAGTCCTACTGTCATGGATTGGTTTAATAGAATTAAATTTATTGACCAGCCCAAAGATCTAGATGTTTGGGATAGAGTCAAGGAGTTTTCCATTTCGGTAACTAATAGTCTGCCTTTACACTGATGATGTTGATTATAAAAATCTAAGGAAATTAAATTATCATTGAGGTAGTCTCAGTAAATCATTTGTTTTAATAGTATAATTTAAGGGAATTTTAGCACTGGCTAAGTATAATGTGGAAATTTAGAGACTAACATTTGACTGGAAGACATGCAATTTATTAGTTATACCCTTGACTTATTTTGCTTGTTGATGATAATAGTTTATTTGGATCATAAATGTTGATGTTTAACATTGAGGCACTTAAAAATTTGGTTTCCAGAACACTTAGTTAATGAATTGTAATGGATATTTACTTTTTTTTTTAAGATTTATTTATTTATCAGAGAGTGCACCCAAGCCGGGGGAGGGGCAGAGGGAAAGAATCTCAACCCAACACCCCGCTGAGTGCAGAGCCCTACACAGGGCTCAGTTTCATGACCCTGAGATCATGACCTGAGCCTAAATCAGGAGTCAGATGCTCAACAGACTGAGCCACACAGGCACCCCAGTACTTGATACTTTCTCAAAGAAATAGGACTTAACTTTCTCTGAAGGAAAATTTCCCCTAAAATATATTCTGCATATTACTTGCTGCTTTCATAAGCTGAATATTCCGTGTATAGTTTAGCATCCTTTTTTGCGGCTATTGATTAAGAAACGGTGAACATTCTCCAGAATAGATCACATCCTAGGTCACAAATCAGGTCTCAACCAGTACCAAAAGATTGGGATCATTCCCTGCATATTTTCAGACCACAATGCTTTGAAACTAGAACTCAATCACAAGAGGAAAGTCAGAAAGAACTCAAATACATGGAGGCTAAAGAGCATTCTACTAAAGAATGAATGGGTCAACCAGGAAATTAAAGAAGAATTAAAAAAATTCATGGAAACCAATGAAAATGAAAACACAACTGTTCAAAATCTTTGGGGTGCAGCAAAGGCAGTCCTAAGAGGAAAGTATATAGCAATACAAGCCTTTCTCAAGAAACAAGAAAGGTCTCAAGTACACAACCTAACCCTACACCTAAAGGAGCTGGAGAAAGAACAGCAAATAAAGCCTAAACCCAGCAGGAGAAGAGAAATTATAATAAAGATCAGAGCAGAAATCAATGAAATAGAAACCAAAAGAACAGTAGAACAGATCAACGAAACTAGGAGCTGGTTCTTTGAAAGAATTAATAAGACTGATAAACCCCTGGCCAGATTTATCAAAAAGAAAAGAGAAGCGACCCAAATCAACAAAATCATGAATGAAAGAGAAGAGATTACAACCAATACCAAAGAAATACAAACAATTATAAGAACATATTATGAGCAAGTTTATGCCAGCAAATTAGATAATCTGGAAGAAATGGATGCATTCCTAGAGATGTATAAACTACCAAAACTGAACCAGGAAGAAATAGAAAACCTGAACAGACCTATAACCACTAAGGAAATTAAAGCAGTAATCAAAAATATCTCAAAAAATAAGAGCCCAGGGCCAGATGGCTTCCCAGGGGAATTCTACCAAACATTTAAAGAATTAATACCAGAGTGCCTGGGTGGCTCAGTCGTCTGAGGCGTCTGCCTTCCGCTTGGGTCATGATCCCAGGGTCCTGGGATCAAGCCCTGCATCGGGTTCCCTCCTCAGCGGGAAGCCTGCTTCCCCTCTCACACTCCCCTTGCTTGTGTTACCTCTCTCGCTGTCTCTGTCTCTGTCAAATAAATAAATTAAATATTTTTAAAAAAAAGAATTAATACCTATTCTTCTGAAACTGTTCCAAAAAAATAGAAATGGAAGGAAAACTTCCAAACTCATTTTATGAGGCCAGCATTACCTTGATCCCAAAATCAGACAAAGACCCCATCAAAAAGGAGAATTACAGACCAATATCCCTGATGAACATGGATGCAAAAATTCTCACCAAAATACTAGCCAATACGATCCAACAGTACATTGAAAGGATTATTCACCACGACCAAGTGGGATTTATTCCTGGGCTGCAAGTTTGGTTCAACATCCGCAAATCAATCAGTGTGATACAATACATTAATAAAAGAAAGAACAAGAACCATATGATCCTCTCAATAGATGCAGAAAAAGCATTTGACAAAGTACAGCATCCTTTCTTTTTTTTAAAAAAAGATTTTATGTATTTATTTGAGAGCGAGCGAGAGAGAAACAGCGTGAGAGGGGAGAGGGTCAGAGGGAGAAGCAGGCTCCCCGCTGAGCAAGGAGCCCGATGTGGGACTCGATCCCAGGACTCCGGGATCATGACCTGAGCCAAAGGCAGTCGCTTAACCAACTGAGCCACCCAGGCGCCCCAGTACAGCATCCTTTCTTGATCAAAACTCTTCACAGTGTAGGGATAGATGGTACATACCTCAATATCATAAAAGCCATCTATGAAAAACCCACAGCGAATATCATTCTCAATGGGGAAAAACTGAGAGCTTTCCCCCTAAGGTTGGGAACACGGCAGGGATGTCCACTATCACCACTGCTATTCAACATAGTACTAGAAGTCCTAGCCACAGCAATCAGACAACAAAAAGAAATAAAAAGTACCCGAATCGGCAAAGAAGAAGTCAAACTCTCACTCTTTGCAGATGATATGATACTTTATGTGGAAAACCCAAAAGACCCCAAAAGGAAACCCAAAACTGCTAGAACTCATACAGGAATTCAGTAAAGTGGCAGGATATAAAATCAATGCACAGAAATCAGTTGCATTTCTATACACCAACAAAGAAGAAAGAGAAATTAAGGAGTTGATCCCATTTACAATTGCATCCAAAACCATAAGATACCTAGGAATAAATCTAACCAAAGAGGCAAAGAATCTGTACTCAGAAAACTATGAAATACTCATGAAAGAAATTGAGGAAGACACAAAGAAATGGAAAAACGTTCCATGCTCATGGATTGGAAGAACAAATATTGTGAAGATGTCAATGCTACCTAGAGCAATCTACACATTTAATGCAATCCCTATCAAAATACCATCCACTTTTTTCAAAGAAATGGAACAAATAATCCTAAAATTTGTATGGAACCAGAAAAGACCCCGCATAGCCAGAGGAATGTTGAAAAAGAAGAGCAAAGCTGGTAGCATCACAATTCCAGACTCCAAGCTCTATTACAGAGCTGTAATCACCAAGACAGTATGGTACTGGCACAAAAACAGACATATAGATCAATGGAACAGAATAGAGAGCCCAGAAATGGACCCTCAACTCTATGGTCAACTAATCTTCAACAAAGCAGGAAAGAATGTCCAATGGAAAAAAGACAGTCTCTTCAACAAATGGTGTTGGGAAAATTGGACAGCCACATGCAGAAGAATGAAACTGGACCATTTCCTTACACCACACACAAAAATAGACTCAAAATGGTTGAAAGACCTAAATGTGAGACAGGAGTCCATCAAAATCCTAGAGGAGAACATAGGAAGTAACCTCTTCGACCTGAGTTGCAGCAATTTCTTCCTAGAAACATCGCCAAAGGCAAGGGAAGCAAGGGCAAAAATGAACTATTGGGACTTCATCAAGATAAGCTTTTGGACAGCAAAGGAAACAGTCAACAAAACCAAAAGACAACTGACAGAATGGGAGAAGATATTTGCAAATGACATATCAGATAAAGGGCTAGTATCCAAAATCTATAAAGAACTTATCAAACTCAACACCCAAAGAACAAATAATCCAATCAAGAAATGGGCAGAAGACATGAGCAGACATTTTTCCAAAGAAGACATCCAAAAGGCCAACAGACACATGAAAAAGTGTTCAACAACCCTCGGCATCAGGGAAATCCAAATCAAAACCTCAATAAGATACCACCTCAGACCAGTCAGAATGGCTAAAATTAACAAGTCAGGAAACGACAGATGTTGGCGGGGATGTGGAGAAAGGGGAACCCTCCTACACTGTTGGTGGGAATGCAAGCTGGTGCAGCCACTCTGGAAAACAGTATGAAGTTTCCTCAAAAAGTTGAAAATGGAGCTACCTTACGACCCAGCAATTTCACTACTGGGTATTTACCCCAAAGATACAAATGTAGTGACCCAAAGGGGTACATGCACCCCAATGTTTATAGCAGCAATGTCCACAATAGCCAAACTGTGGAAAGAGCCAAGATGTCCATCAACAGATGAATGGATAAAGAAGATGTGGTGTATATATATACAATGGAATATTATGCAGCCATCAAAAAAAAAGGAAAGAAATCTTGCCATTTGCAACGAAGTGGATTGAACTAGAGGGTATTATGCTAAGCAAAATAAGTCAATCAAAGAAAGACATGTATCATATGATCTCACTGGTATGATAATCTCAGGAAACAAACTGAGGATTGCTGGGGGGTGGGAGGGATAGGGTGGTTGGGTGATAGACATTGGGGAGGGTATTTGCCATGGTGAGTGCTGTGAATTGTGTAAGACTGATGAATCACAGACCTGTACCTCTGAAACAAATAATACATTATATGTTTAAAAAAAAAAAAAAAAGAAGATAGCAGGAGGGGAAGAATGAAGGGGGGGAAATTGGAGGGGGAGGCGAACCATGAGAGACTATGGACTCTGAGAAACAAACTGAGGGTTCTAGAGGGGAAGGGGGTGGGGGGATGGGTTAGCCTGGGGATGGATGTTAAAGAGGGCACGTACTGCATGGAGCAGTGGGTGTTATACGCAAACAATGAATCATGGAACACTACATTAAAAACTAATGATGTATGGTGATTAACATAATAAAATTTTAAAAAAAGAAATGGTGAATCATGTTTTATGCATACTATTTGATAATATTCTGTAATTTACGTGTAGCTGAAGTAAAATCTAGAGCTAAATGGCTTCTGATCCAAGCAGTATCTTTAAAACATGATTTCTTGAGAGTCCTGGGATATCCACTGTATCGTTATTATTTGCCTCCTTATCATATATGTCATGGGAAGCTGGTGCAGTAAAACCACCTCGGCAGTCGAATACAGCTCTATGTCTGTTTAAGTGCAAAGACTGAAACAGGTTTTTCCCAATTGATTGTCTCAATCTCAAGGAAAATTATCTTTTTTTTTTTTTTTTTAAGATTTTTTAATTTATTTATTTGAGAGAGAGTGAGAGACAGAGAGCATGAGAGGGAGGAGGGTCAGAGGGAGAAGCAGACTCCCCGCTGAGCAGGGAGCCCGATGCGGGACTCGATCCAGGGACTCCAGGATCATGACCTGAGCCGAAGGCAGTCGCTTAACCAACTGAGCCACCCAGGCGCCCCCGAAAATTATCTTTTTTATAAAAGCTGTCATTACCTTTGACTTCTGAGTCAAGAACGACTTTTAAACACCATTTGCCAACAACTGCCAAAGCTCTAGTCATATCACTTTCCCTAACAATTTCCCCAAAAATGATACCACAGTGCTTTCTTGGTCTAGAATTCAGGCTGGGATCCAACTTACTTCTCCATCCTTATTTCTTTATTCTTCATTCACCTTGCAGCTCATCCAAACTACTTCTCTTTGTTTATGCTTTGAATTTCTCATTTCCGTGCCTTTGATCATGCTTCACCCTCTGCCAGGAAAGGGCTCTTCCCTGCCCCCTCATTGTCACCTCTCTGACACTCGTTCTTCAAGAGCCAACTCAGATCTCAGTTTCTGCCATGAAACCCTTCCCCGTGTAACCATGTCTTACCCGGTGGTCAGTTATAAGTAGTGTCTCCTTTCTCTAAAATTATATGGTAATTATCCATATTTTCAAATGACATAGGACGTCATTTCTTGAGAAGAGTTCATCCCATACACCCCTTTCATGGCCCCACACGCTGACTGGAAAGTGATAACAGAGTCTGCTCCTCCTTCCTCAGCTGTCATTTCTAATTCTTGCACCCATGACTCCTGACCACTCTTCATTGTTCTTCTTTTATCTCCTTGCACCCTGTTTCCAGCTTTTTTTTTAAGATTATTTATTTATTTATTTGTCAGAGAGACAGCGAGAGAGGGAACACAAGCAGGGGGAGTGGGAGAGGGAGAAGCAGGCTTCCCGCTGAGCAGGGAACCCGATGTGGGATGTGGGGCTCGATCCCAGGACCCTGGGATCATGACCTGAGCTGAAGGCGGATGCCCAACAACTGAGCCACCCAGGCGGCCCTGTTTCCAGCTTCTTATACAGTTACTGGCCTTCTACCATAAACATCAGAGTAATAGAGCCAGAACTCTCTCTTCTTTCCATGAAGCACACTGAAACAACACAGGCTGTGGCTATGACATGTACATCGTAGACTATATTTATTTGCTACTGGTATTCAGAAGTCAGTTATTAGTTGCACTTAGTCTTTTAGTCCTTTCTCTCTTTTCTAAAAGGAATTTAAAATAATAGGTACTTTTTTTTTTTTTTAAAGATTTTATTTCTTTATTTGACAGATAGAGACACAGTGAGAGAGGGAACACAAGCAGGGGCAAAGGGAGAGGGAGAAGCAGGCTTCCCACTGAGCAGGGAGCCCAATGCGGGTCTCGATCCCAGCACCCTGGGATCATAACCTGAGCCGAAGGCAGACGCTTAACGACTGAGCCACCCAGGCGCCCCAATAATAGGTACTTTTAAATGCAGAGACATTGTGGGATATCACTGAAGCTTCTAAAATGCTAGTGTTTGGATAGTGTTTTACATAAATACGTATAATTTGATAAGTATATTTCCATCTTCAGAAGAAAATTTATGACTTAAAATTTTTTTTTAAAGTCGTCAATAAAAATGTATGTTCTAATGAAATAAAATAATTGTAACATCTACAGCAGGTGTCTAAACCTAGCATCCATGGATTCACAGGCAGTATAGAAATGCACTTCAGGAAGTCCATGAACTTATAAGCAATGTGTTGTGTTTATGTTATGTTTTTTTTTTCCTTAGCTTTAATCAGATTTTCGCAGGGCTCTGTGATCCACAAAAAGGTTGAGAGAGTGCCTAATAGTTAATGAAATCAAGAATCAAAATTCTAAGAACATTTCATATACTTATTCATGAAAGTAATATATTTTTTAATAAAGAATGTTTACATGCATCTACTAAAATTAAAACAGTAGGCACTTTGTCACTGTAAGATCGAAGGTTCATATTTCTAACAGATCTTTTTTCCTAGGGAACATATGAAACACAGGGAGAAAGAAAAACATGAAGTGATTAAGAACTTGAGGAATATCAGCAGTGGCAACTTGTGTCCCGTTTTAAAGCGGACCATCCCTTTTGGCGTTGCTTATCACCATAGTGGTTTAACGAGTGATGAAAGGAAGCTCTTGGAGGAAGCCTATTCCACAGGAGTTCTGTGCCTTTTTACCTGCACATCCACCCTAGCAGCAGGTGTTAATCTACCAGCTCGAAGGTAAGATAGAAGTAGCTTTTGGCCAGGCTCAAAACTTTTTAATTCTTAGCTTGCCAGGAGTTTTGTTGTTTTATTCTTTCTCAGTAGTGGATGAGAATTTATCAGATGTTTTTTCATTTGCTGAATTGATTGGTTTGTTTCCTTCATTCTATTTATTTATTTTTTTAAGATTTATTTATTTGATAGAGGGGGGAGGAGCAGAGGGAGAGGGAGGGTGAGTCTCAAGCAGACTCCTCACTCAACAATGAGCCCAATGCGGGACTCCGTCTCATGATCCTGAGATCACGACCTGAGCCAAAACCAAGAGTCAGCTGCCTAACCAGCTGCGCCACCCAAGTGCCCCTCATTTGTTTCCTTTAATATTTTAATGAAAAATAACTTTAGGGTGCCTTGGTGGCTCAGTCGTTAAGTGTCTGCCTTTGGCTCAGTTCATGATCTCAGGGTCCTGGGATCAAGCCCCTCATCAGGCTCCTCGCTCAGCGGGAAGCCTGCTTCTCCCTCTCCCACTCGCCCTTGCTTCTGTTCCCTCTCTCGCTGTCTCTCTCTCTGTCAAATAAATAAATAAAATCTTTAAAAAAAAAAAAAGAAAGAAAAACAACTTGAGTAGATTTCATGGTATTAGAATTCTTTCTTTGGTACTCTTTCTCTCTCTGGTTTTGATGTTAGGGTTTATTTTTCTAGTTGTAAACAGTTGGCAAGCTTTCTGCCAATTTTTATGATCTGAAAGAATTTACTTAACATAGGTATTGAAAACTTAGAGAACTCATTCATAAAGACTTCTGAGTCTAGTATCTTTTCAGAGTAGATCTTTGCTTATCTTTTCAGTTATTACCAAAGCTATGGACCTATATAATTGATGTCTGCTCTTGATAATTTTTATTTAAAAATTTGACTTTAAAATTTATGACTTTTTTTTCAAATACATGGGTGATTTTTAAAAATCGTCCTCCACATTAAAAAACATATGTATTTTCTGTTGGGTATGTAGTTTTCTACATCTCCATGAGATCACAGTTATTAATCGTGTTATCAGCTCCCTTGATTTTCTACTTGTGATTCTTCAATTCTGTCAATTTCAGAGAGTTGTGTTAGTCTCCCACTGTTATTATGGAGTTGTCTTTCTCCTTTTTGCATTTCTAGAAGTTCTTGCTTTGTATTTCAAAACTCTTTAGGTATACAAAGTTTCATTTCAAATATCTTACTGCCGAATCATACCTTTTATCAGTATAACAGGTCCTTGTTTTTCTCACTGAGTGATTTCACTTTGAACGCTAGGATTACATTTTCTTTGCCAAGTATACCTTTTCCCATTCTTTTATTTTCAACCTCTGTCATGGATTAAATTTTCCATTTTTCAGACAAAGTTATGTATCTTATTTCCCTTATCCCAGTCGTTACTCTTAATTGTAACAGTTATAATCAAACATGCTTTTCTGCCATTTTAGAATTAATCAGTGACTGTTTGCCCTCCTGAACATAACAAGAGTCGTAGTGCTTGTGGTTTCTCCTACGGCCTTGTGTATGCTGCAGCTACCTAGAATTTTAGTGCCAGACTTTTAATTTTCTTTCATCTTATAGTCCATAATTATTTAAACCTTCCTGTAAATTATACTTGTTTTCTTTGTTTACCACTGCCTCTTGTATCCCACGTCTTCCTTCTATGATCTACTTTTTTATTTTGCTACCCTTGAGTAATTATTTTTATATTTTTTAAGATTTTATTTATTTATTTGATAGAGTGAGCATGAGCGGGGGCAGGGGCAGAGGGAGAGGAACAAGCAGACTCCGCGCTGAGTGCAGAGCCCAACGTGAGGCTCAGTCCCAGGACCCTGAGATCATGACCTGAACCAAAGTCAGACACTTAACTGATTGAGCCACCCAGGTGCCCCCCAATTAGAATTTTTGAAAGTTCTTTCTGTTCCCTGTTTCTGTCAGACATTTATTCTGTATATTCTTGCTTTTCTTTTATGCCCTTAGTTTTCCTCAAGTGTAATTTTGGCTGTCTGTTGAGGTTTATAACAGAGTTGGTTGATTGGCAGATAAATGACATAGGTTTCCTCTCACTTTTGAACAGGAAAGCTGGCTACAGCTTTCTATCTACATAAGCAGGATTGAAATTACCATAATTTGAAATTTCCAAAAACAGTTGAAACCTGCAATGTTATATAGCTGACAGTAATATAAATTAATAAATAAATATGCATATGTTGGTGATGCATGGTCAGATTTTTCATTTATGCGGTATAGAATCAGTCTTGGAGACTGTTGCTCTAGTAACAATCAAGCTCTGTAGGTAGGCCAACACGTCCAAAGCGTGGTCCTGGTAATTACTAGTTTTGTGTGTTGAGGTGAGCCACTTAGTTCGTCTGTGCTTCAGTTAGCCCTTTTGTAAAAAATAGGTAAAATAATAAAGAACATTATTACCAAGAATTTTGTAAGAATTACTGATAATGTACGTAAAGAATCTAGGACATCACCAGTTCTTGTTAAATAGCAGTTACTTATTATTTTGAGTTAACATGTCATTAAATTTAATATCACATATATAATGGAATTAAGAATTTAAAAAATAGGGGCGCCTGGGTGGCTCAGTCGTTAAGCGTCTGCCTTCAGCTCAGGTCATGATCCCAGGGTCCTGGGATCGAGCCCCTCATCGGGCTCCCTGCTCAGCGGGGAGCCTGCTTCTCCCTCTCCACCTCCCCCATGCTTGTGTTCCCTCTCTCATTATCTCTATCAAATAAATAAAATCTTCAAAAAAAAAAAAAGAATTTAAAAAATCGATATTATTATAGATGTAGTATCACTTTTAATTAACATTATCAATTCCATAGAGTTATTTTAAGAGCTCCCTATGTTGCTAAGGAATTTTTAAAGAGGAATCAATATAAGCAGATGATTGGCAGAGCTGGCCGTGCTGGAATAGATTCTACTGGGGAGAGTATCCTTATATTGCAAGAAAAAGACAAGCAACAGGTAATCATCTGGTTGTTGGTTTGTTGTTTTATCTTTTTTTGGTCTTTGGTCTAGCCCTTTTATGATATCATCTTTTAAAAATTAATTGTTAATGTTTCTTTCAATATTTTTTCTCCTCTACTATTAGGAATTAGAAAGAATAGTTTGAATATTTCTGTAGTTCAGACAAGCAATGAAAAGTATTTTCCTTATTTATCTTTCTTCCATTTTCATGAGAACACCTGCTAAATTCTTATTTGTCTTTATGTCCTTAACACCCCCTGCTTCCACAAGGTCTATACAGAATATAAAATTTTATATGGAACACTTAATTTTTTTATAACAACACAAAACATAATATTGCTTTAACTTTTGTAGGTATTGGAGTTAATAAGCAGACCACTGGAAAATTGTTATAGCCATCTTGTTCAAGAATTCACCAAGGGAATCCAAACTTTGTTTCTCTCTTTGATTGGTTTGAAGGTATTTTTCATTATTTTTAAATCTTGTTACCATTACCTGAGATAATAGAGATTTAAAAGTTATGAGAACTGTAAGTATGAAAAAAAATGCTAACTTCTAATCTAATGTGGAAAAGAATAATCTGACATGATAAATCTGAATATAGATTTCTATGTCCATTTTAATGCTTTGAGTTGTATGAAATATGAAAAATCAACAAATCATAACTGGGTATTATTACAAGTGAGAGACTTTTTGGATACTCTGGAGGATATAAGAAGCTATAAGGGCATAGGTCCTGATGTGGGATAATCCATCTTCTCTGCCCGTGTTAAGAATAAGGTTCACCTGTGGTACTGTGATGATTCTAGGATGTTATAAACATTTGTGAGATCAGAATAGCCTTTATCAGGCAGAAAATTAAAAAAGAAAAAAGCACAGCAGGAAAACACTCTTTTTCTTAGAAATTAGCTCTCTCTTTTAGGATTACTCTTAAGTTAAACTTCTTTTTATGGTTATTCTTTTTTTTTTTTTAAGATTTATTTATTTATTTTAGAGAGAGAGAGAGTGCAAGCTGGGGAAGGGGCAGAGGGAGAGAGACTCTCAAGCAGACTCCCCACTGAGCCTGGAGCCCAACGTGGGGCTCGGCTCAGGGCTTGGCTCAGGGCTCGATCCCATGACCTTGAGATCATGATCTAAGCTGAAATCAAGAGTCAGACACTTACCAACTGAGCCACCCAGGCACCTCTATGGTTATTCTTAAGGAAATTTTAATTTTGTGTCCAAGGTCACTTGGCCATAAAGTGGCAAAGCCAGGGTTTGAATTTGTTGTTCCACTACAAAACCAGTGCTCTTAACCTATCATGCACTACCTTCATTAACCTAACCAGTTTACATGAAAATACAAAAGGTAATTAATAAATAAAAAATACCATAAAATAAGTTGTAGATAAGTAGAGGGAAAGAATAAGTCATTTCAGGTACTTAACATAGAATTAATGATGAGAAAGCTGAAGAAAGTCAACAGACTAGATTCTATAGCTCTAGAGGAGGGCTGCAGATCATGAAGAGTTGAAAGTTGGGTGGGAAAAGTTAGGCCAGACTGTGTGCTGTAAATTGGGGAAAATGGGAGAGCATGCTAAAGTAGTAGACTATAGAGTTGCGACACTGTCACTTATCAGTGGAGAATTAGTGATGTGTGGTGGTTGAGAGTAAAGGCTCTGATATCACGCATACCTGTGTCCCAGTCCCAACTCTGTCTCTTAATACTCTGCGTAAGTTATTAGCTCTCTCTTAAATCTCACTCACTTGCCTTATCTGTAAAATGGAGGTAATAGTATGCAGAAGTATTGCAAGACTGTTTAGAAGCAATTGTAGTAATCCATGTATAATGTAATAAAGACCTGCAATAGGAGGGTTGCCAAGGAATTAGTAAAGGAGGGAGAGCTCATGCGGATCATCAAGTCCTCTTTTACATTTATATATTAGATAAGGTAACAGACTCAGAGAATTGGTGAGTAGTCTAAGATCATTCAGTGAGTTATGGTTTAGATGGGACTATAATTTAGGTTCCATCATTCAGTGAGTTATGGTTTAGATGGGACTATAATTTAGGTTCCTGCCTTGCTGGCCTGTACTCTTTCCAGTGTACCATTGTATGTGTGGACTATTCCTCAACTGCGCATGAAATATTTCACCAACATAGACCATAGACCATATTCTGAGACCATAGACAAGTCTCAATACATTTAAAAGGATTGAACTCAAATATGGTATGGTGTCTAATGGAAACAATTATAGTATACCAGCAGTAATAGAAGGATATCAGGGAATTATCCAAATATTTGGAAATTAAATAGCGTACTTTGACCAAAGGTCAAAGTAGAAATTACAAAGGATATTAGAAATATTTTGAGTAGAATGAAAATGAAAACAGAGGTATCAGAATTACTGGCATGAAGCCAAAGAAGTGCTTAAAAGGACATTTATAGCTTTAAATACTTATTAGAATACAAGAAAGATCCAGATTCACTAGTCTAACTTTTACTTTAGGAACCAGGGTGAGGGGGACTCAAAGTAGAAAGAAGGAAGTAATACAAATAAAAACAGAAATGAAAAAAACGTAGACAAGAGAAAAATATAATGAAACTGCAAGCTAGTTCTTTGAAAAGATCAGTAAGATTATTGACTGATTTGATCAGAGGGAAAAGAGAAAATACATCAATTACCATACCATCAGGAATGAAAGGAGGGTCATCACTAAAGATCCTAGAGATATTAAAGGGATAGTAAGGAATAATCCTTGAATAACTGTATCCTTGAATGCTGAAAAATTCAACTACTTAGATGAAATGGGGAAAATTCTTGAAAGACATAATTTCCAAAATTGACTGAAGAAGAAGTAGAAAGTCTAGTCCTAGATCTATTAAAGAAATTGAATTTATGGGGCGCCTGGGTGGCTCAGTCAGTTGAGTGTCTGCCTTTAGCTCAGGTCATGATCCCAGGATCGAGCTGCATCGGGCTCTCTGCTCAGTGCTGTCTTTCTCTCTCTCAAATAAATAAATAAATAAATCTTTAAAAAAAAGAAAGAGATTGAATTTATAAGTTAAAACTTCCCACAAAGAAAACTCCAGGCCCACCGACTTCACTGGTGAACTCTGTCAAACATTTAAGGAAGAAATAATACCAATCATACACATATTCTTCCAGAAAGTAGAGGAAGAGGGAATACTGCTCATCTCATGAGACCAGCACTATTCTGATACCAAATCAGACAAAGATATTACAAGAAGAGAAAACTACAGGCCAGTATCTGTGGTAAAAATAGATATAAAAGTCCTTATCAAAGTATTAGTAATCCAGCAACACAATCAGAGTTTATGCCAGTAATGCAAAGTTAATTTAACATTCAAAATTCAATGTTACTATTTATTTGATAGAATTCAACAGCCATTCATGATAAAAACTCAGCAAACTAGGAGTAGAAGAGAATGTCTTCAACCTGATAAAGGGTGTTTATTTTAAAAAAAAAAAAAGCACTACAGGTAACATCACACTTAATGGTGAAAGACTACATGTTTTTCCGTCTAAGATCAGGAAAAGAAAGGAGGTCTGCTCTCACCCTACTTTTCAGCATACATCGGAAATCATAGCCAGTACAAGACAGGAAGAAAAATGAGGGCATATAGATTAGAAAGGAAGAAGTAAACCGTCTTATTTGCTGATATTAGGTTCAAGAAAAATCCAAAGGAATGTAGAAAAAAACTAGAGTGTAATCAGCAATGTCATAGGATACAGGGTCAATGTACAAAACTCAGTTGTATCTGTATACTCACTACAAATAATATACTCACTACAGATAATTGGAAAAACAACTCCACAGTAGCATCAAAAAATATGCAATACTTAGGGATAAATTTAACTAATATGTGTCAGATCTATACACTGAAAACTGTAAAACTGTTGAGAAAAATTAAAGGAGACTTAATAGATGGAGAGAGGTACCATGTTCAAGAATTAGAACACTCAGTTTTGGCCAAATGTTACTTACCAAATTGGTCTATGAATTTAATGCAATCCCAGTCAAAATCTCAACAGGCTTGTTTGTGGAAATTGAAGGCTGATAGAATTTATTTGGAAATGCAAAGGAGTAGAATAGCCAAAATTAATTTTGTGAAAATATAACAAAGAGTGTTCATCCTACTTCAAGACTTAGTGTAAAGCTACAGTAATCAAGACAGTGTGGGGATATTGGCACAAGGATCATATAAACCAACAGATCAGTAAGTCCAGAATTAGGCCCACACATATATGATCAATTTAAAAAAATAATAATAATCTCTACACTCAACATGGGGCTCGAACTTAGGACCCCGAGATCATGCTCCACCAGCTGAGCCAGCCAGGTATCCCTATATATGATCAATTTTTAACAAAAGATGTCAAGATATTTAAATGGACAAAAGATAGTTTTTTTCAATAAATGGTGCTGGAATAACTAGATAGCTATATAGAACAACAAAAAATTAACCTGTGCTCTTACCTCACTCTAATTTTGTCCAAAATAATTAATTCAAAATGGACCATAGACCTAAACTTAAAAGCTAAAATATAACTTCTAGAAGAACATATGGGGAAAATTTTTTTGTTACCTTGGGTAAAGATTTCTTATGTGGCAAACAGAAAACATAAACCATGAAGAGGAAAATCAATCAAATAGACTTCATCATAATTTTAAAAATTATCTTCAAAAGACATTGCTAAAAAAGTGAGAAGGCATGAAGGAAATATTCCTAATACATACATCTGACAAACATGTAGATGAGTTAGGACTCAGCAAAAGGTAGTGGAATTGGGAGGGAGTTGGGACTTCACTTAAGACGGGAGCACTCAGGTAACAGGGAGACTGGGAGAACTGACTTGGCCACAGGGGTGTGGTTTTATGGGCCTGGCAGTGCAAGATCTACGGAGCACAACAGTTGCGTTTAGATTCTGTTTTAACCGTTGAAGTACAGCAGCGAGAAGTCCAGGCAGCAGCTGGTGCAGGAGATTAGCAGGTAGGCAGCTGTTGTTCCAAGCTGCCCGTAGGAGGCAGAACTCAAGAAACTGGACCCAGCCGTGAGAAGGCCACGCCATCAGGGTTCCTCTCTCACCTTGGGATAAGGGCTTATAACGGGTCTCTAGCTGTGGAAGAAGGCTGGAACTCTAGACACAGTGGAGAGCAGGAAGACCTTTAGAGTTGGAATTGAAGCTCCAGTCAAGTCCTCTGGACAGGAACAAGCAGGTGGAAGAGAGGGGAGAAGCAAGAAGGGCAGGGTCTGTGACTTGGGCAGTGAGGTCGGGGGCAGGAGGATACAGATGAGCACCCCCGGAGAGACTAAGTCCCTGCTTTGGTGGAAGAGAAGGAAACTCCAGGAATTAGTGAGAGGACATAACAGTGTTTGGGCCATAAGATTCAGGGAGCCTCCAGTTATCATGTATTTATCACAGCCATATTTCCGACACCCTGTTAGACACTTTATGTGTTTTATCTCTGATCCTTGCATACCTTCGAATTAAGTAATGTAACTCCCCTTTTACAGAAAAAGAATCTGAGGCAAAGAGAGGCAGGTTCTGTAGGCTGCTTGCAATCTTATCCCCATACCTGCACACTGGGGTCCAGCAATGCTCCTGCAGTCTCCTGTCTGGGTCAGTGTGATTGTCCCCTAACTGGTCTGACTGCCTTGCAGCCATTCTGCCATGCCTTCCCACATCCCCTCCAAATAATTGTTCACACAGATTGATCTTGTCAAAATGTAAACTCAGAATGTGCTACCTGCTTAAAATTTGTCAGTGGTGTTTCCCATTGCTTTTAGGATTTAGGAAGCCCAAATTCCTTGTCATGGTCTACCATGGTAGATTTGGCCTCTGCCTATCTCCATCCTCCTCTCTCACCAGCCTCCTTGCACTCTGCACTCCAGGAGAGCCGAGAGCCTTCTCAGTTCTCAAATATGTGATGCTCCCTCCCATCCCAGTGCTCACTAAGCCTGGGACTAGCCCATCTTCCCCACCGCATCTCTCTACTCACCTTCACCCACTCACCCTTGAGGCTTCACTTAACCATCACTCCTCAGGGAAGCCTCCCTGTGCCTCTGAGTCCAGTCAGTTTATTGTATGCTTTATAGAACCACATTGCTTTAGTAGAACCTATCAGTTTGTAATTATATTCTGGTTAGTGCAGTGATTCCCCACAGGAATGTAAGCCCTGTGCAAGCAGAGTCCACATTTATTTTTATTTGTCCCTGAATCCCAGTGCCTAACACAATGCCTGGCATGTGGTTGGTGCTCTCTAAATACTTGAATGAACGAATGAATTGATTAGAGTCGGGCATGGGTGAACCTGAAGGTTGGGGCAGCAGTGGAGAATCCAACTTTGAGAAGCTGTGGAGGCCAGAGGCAGAGCCTGGACCAGTGGGTCTAAATCACTGTGTCTGTAAATTTTTCACAGAGGGATAGAAAGATAACATGATGGTAGCTAGAAGGATCAAGTAAAGGATTTTTTTTTATATCCCCAATGTTAACTGTAATCAACCAAGTAGAAAACAATACAGCAACTAAGTTCATTGATAATCTACAAACTGAGTGTCAGTCTTGAATATCTTAAAACTACAGTTTTGGCCTAACTGAATATTACATTAAGAATGAGTTTTGGGGCCTCTGGGTGCCTCAGTCAGTTAAGCGTCCAACTCTGGATCTCGGCTCAGATCATGATCTCAGTCATGAGATCAAGCCCATTATTGGACTCCACACTGAGTGTGGAGCCTGCTTAAGATTCTCTCCCTCTCCCTCTGCTCCACCCCCCGCTCTTGTGCTCTCTCTTAAAAATAATAATAATAAATAAATATTAGAACATTTCCAAAAAAGTGAGTTTTATTAAAAGAAGGAATAACAATAGGAAATGTCTATGCCTCATTATATTTTTTGTTAACCCTTATATCGGTTTAGTATCAAATAACCACTTAAGTTTTCCAGTTGAAAATATCATCAGAGGGGCACCTGGGTGGCTCAGTCGTTAAGCGTCTGCCTTTGGCTCAGGTCATGATCCCAGGGTCCTGGGATCGAGCCCCACATCAGGCTCCCTGCTCCGCGGGAAGCCTGCTTCTCCCTCTCCCACTCCCCCTGCTTGTGTTCCCTCTCACTTGCTGTGTCTCTCTCTGTCAAATAAATAAATAAAATCTTAAAAAAAAAAAAGAAAATATCGAAATTGTAAGAGAGAGAAATATGCTTATTGATTGACTATATTTTAATATAACATGCTGATTTCATTGAAATAGGATAATACAAAATTCTAATTCAGCATCAACTCTATATCTGAATACCAAATGGAGGGTTAAGTATTACTTATGATTGCCATTATAGGTTTTTGTTTTTTTTTAAGATTTTGTTTATTTGACAGAGAGAGAGATAGTGAGAGCAGGGGGAGTGGGAGAGGGAGAAGCAGGCTTCCCGCTGAGCAGGGAGCCCGACACGGGGGCTCAATGCCCAGGCTCGAATCCAGGACCCTGGGATCATGACCTGAGCCGGATCCTTAACAACTGAACCAC
Organism: Phoca vitulina; assembly: GCF_004348235.1. NCBI lineage: Eukaryota > Metazoa > Chordata > Mammalia > Carnivora > Phocidae > Phoca > Phoca vitulina. Next base: position 61,959,499 of record NW_022589706.1, on the reverse strand, counting down.
CCAGGTGCCCCACCATTATAGGTTTTAAATAGTGACTAAGAGGGGGAGAGAGAAGGCAGCAAAAGAACAGGAATGAGAGAGACAAAAAGAGAAGAAGACTGCTATTTATTTCTAGGTGATATGCGGGAAATACTGCCTGATCCTATTTCAGTGGAGACTTTCAGTTGTGTTTTGTGTGCGCATGCGTGTGTGTGTGTGTGTGTTTTATTACCATTTTTATTGCTAAGGAATGCTTTCACAGGTGGATGGAAAGGGGTGAAGGGAGGATTTCTGAAGGAGGCTGAGTGGGAATTAGTGATAATTGGAACGTAAACAGAGAGCACAGCTTTGGAGATACTGTGAAAAATTATTCAAAAATCTGAGGAGTTTTTGAGTGAAAAATATGTAGATGTTTTCATAAAAAGTATGAATATGATAACTTCTTTAAATGGTTTCTTGTTAATTTTTAAATGTCCCTATAAAATTATCTTTATATATGTGAGTTTGTCAATTTTATACTAATTTATTTCAATAGCTTTGAGGTATAGAGATAAACGTGCATTCAAAATGATGCCTTAATTAAGGAAAATGCTCCAATGATGTCCTGAATTGTTTCAGATTGCAACAAATCTTGATGACATATATCACTTTATGTGTGGTACATTTTTTGGTGTTCAGCAAAAGATTTTGTTGAAAGAAAAAAGTCTGTGGGAAATAACTGTGGAATCACTTAGATACCTGACAGAAAAAGGACTTCTACAAAAAGACACTATTAATAAGTCTGAAGAAGAGATCCAGTATAGTTTTCATATTACAAAACTGGGACGAGCTACTTTTAAGGGTAAGAGTTTACCTAAGTTACTGAGGAAATGTGCTGGGAAAAAAATGGAAATTAAATCATTCTCTTTCTTTAAACTGGAACTGTAGTTTCATATTAATAACATTAATCTTAAAAGCTATTAGACTACTTTAGCTTTTAAAAGTTGAAAAATGGGGACGCCTGGCTGGCTCAGTCAATAGAGCATGAGACTCATCTCGGGGTCGTGGGTTCAAGTCCCATTTCGCATGTAGAGCCTACTTGAAAAAAAAAATTCTTTTTTAGTAAATAAAAAGTTGAAAAAATGTTGGGTTTTTGGTTTGGTTTTTGTTTTTTTAGAGAGGGAGGGGGAGGGGCAGAAAGAGAGGGAATCTTAAGTAGGCTCCACACCCACCATAAGTCCAACTTGTGGCTTGATCTCACAACCCTGAGATCATGACCTGAGCTGAAATCAAGAGTTGAACACTTAACCAACTGAGCCAGCCAGGCACCCTGAAAAACATTTTTAATTAAAGTAATTTAGGATATTGCAGAAGTATTTGGGAAAAAAGATGGTCATCCCCCTTCACACACGCCTCCCCTAGCAATCATACAAATCTTAATATCCTACCAAGAATAACAATTTGGTGTATGTCTTTTCAGGCATTTTATGTACATTTCATTTCAATGCATAATACATACTTGTATACAAGTTTAAGATTTTTTAAGCTTTTGTTTTTAAATAAACAATCATTTGTACTGTTCCAGAACTTGCTTTTTTTGCTTAATATCTTAAAAATTGTTCCATGGCAGTGAAGTTTTTTCTTAATGGCTAATCATAATTTACTTAATGAAAAATAATACATGTGTGTTGTTTAAAAAAAAAAACCTTAGATCTCAGAATGATGTAAAGGAAAATCCCATTCTCCTGTCCCATTTCCACTCTCCCAGGGGCAACCACTGTTAACAATTTGATGTGTATCCTTCCATATATATTATCATGTATTTAGATAAATATGTATATGTATATTATATATGTATATGTGTATATGCATATTTGCAAGTATATGTGTACAGATTTGTACACATACATTCATACACATTTATATATGTTATTTTATAGTTTATTTTTTAAGATGAAATCACAGTTGTAAGTATTTTTTGGCAGCTTGCTTTTCTCACTTAAAATATTAGGAGCATCTTAACATGTCAGTCCCTTTAATCTACCTCATTTTTCTTTTACTACTATAATCACCCATAGTCTGGATACTGTAATTTAACTAACCATTCCCCTATTGATGGACATTTGCACTGTGTTTTTTTTTTTATTTTTCTCAATTATAAACAAAGCTGCAATGGGCATCTCTATTTATGTGTTTTTGGGTGTGTGTGGAAATGTTTCTCTTAGATTTCCAAAAACAGAGTATTTGGGTCAGAAGGTACGTACTTATTAAATGTTGATGTATACTATCAAAATGACCTCCAAAATAGTTGTGCTAAAATACATAAGAAGAGATTTTGGTGGGAGGATGGGTGAAATAGGTAAAGGGGATTAAGAGTATACTCATCATAATGAACACTCAGTAATGTATAGAATTGTTGAATCACTGTATTGTACACCTGAAACTAATATAACAATGTATGTTAACTATAAAGGAGTTAAAAAAAATTTAAGAGATTTTGAAGACTTTTTGCTATGTTTAGGTATAAACAAGACCTTTTTAAAATACCTTTTCCCCCCTTTGGTAATTATGAAAGATGAAATATTTGATCTTTCTTTTAGGAACTATAGATTTGGCTTATTGTGACATTCTCTACAGAGACTTGAAGAAAGGTCTCGAAGGACTTGTGCTCGAAAGCCTTCTTCACCTAATTTACCTAACAACTCCCTATGATATGGCTTCTCAGTGTGTCCCTGACTGGATGATATACTTCAGGCAGGTGAGAATATAAGGTTCTTCAATATAGGATATTTTATTTATTAATGATGATGTAATTTTTGTCAAATGATTATTCACTTTTTTTCTCTACTAAAATATATTTGAAATTGGGCCTTTCATATTTCGGTTTTTAAAATAGTTATATGGCAATAGCATTTTCAGTTTGTTTAACTTAAATATTACTTTCCTATTAAATATAAACATGTTCATTATCGAAAAAATAAAGAAAGGTGCAGAAAAGAAAAAAGGATCATCCCTGGTCCCATTCCCCAAAGATAGTTACTGTTACGGTTTGGTGACCACTCCATTTTATGTTGCCTAGAATGTGAAGAAAACCGTGGAAGCTGTTTTTTTTTTTTTGAGATTTTTAATTACATGAAAGCTCTATCAGAGCCAAGCATGATGACTAAACCCAGTGATGTTAATACCTGAGAAGGAATGTCAGTTTTATCACCAACAGGAAGGTACAGCTGGTCCTACTTGTTACAAAACCAGGTGGTAGAGTATAGTCTATTATGATTTTACTATGAGCAGGGCAGATACATGAACACATGTTAGGCAGAAGCAGTATGCAGCTCTTAATTGCAGGAAGTTAACTTTCTTTTTAATGTCATATTTTAAAATTGTAACTCAAGGTTTTAAGTGGTACTATATAATGCAGTTACTGTCAAAAGCTTTCCCTCTTCTTCCTACCCACCAGACGTCTCAGTATTAAACATAACCACAAAGTCCATGGAAACCATAGTCCATAGTCACAGTGCTTGTGACTGTACCTTTAAGTATTCTACTAAAATATGTTGTATTTTAATAATACATTTTTAAGCCATGAAAATGTGATATCACAGGAAATACTGGATTTGGTTCAAATGGCAAATTTTTAAAAGTTACAATTTGAGGGGCACCTGGGTGGCTCAGTCAGTTAAGCGTCTTACTCTTGATTTCAGCTCAGGTCATGATCTCAGTCAGGGTCGTGAGATCGAGCCCTGTGTTGGGCTCCACACTCAGCAGGGAGTCTGCTTGAGATTTTCTCTCCCTCTCCCTCTGCCCCCCCACATGCTCACTCTCTCTCAAATAAATGAATAAATATTTTTTTTAAAGTTACAATTTGATTTTTCTCTATGTTTACTCTTTTTAAATGTAGTTTAGCCAGCTCAGTCCAGCAGAACAAAATGTAGCTGCTCTTCTTGGAGTCTCTGAAAACTTTATTGGGAAGAAAGCATCAGGTCAAGCTATAAAAAAGGTACCATAGTCTTTTTCTCTTCCTAAATAAGTTGATTTAGCAAAATTCATGCTGCTGTATCATCTCTTTCGTTGATTTGATCTTGTTTTGTATTTTTTTCTTTAAGTTAATATAATTCCCATTTTACCATTTAAAACATGTGAGGACCAGAAATTTGGGCATTTTTTTTAAAACAGTATTTTTGGATGGTGTGATGGCCTTTTTTTGTATGTGTAACTTTGCATTTCTGAAACACTCTGTCATGCACATATAAGCTTCTTATCATAGGAGAAGGTAAACCTTATTAATCAATATTTCTTAGGCTACTTATGGCTTACATTATAAAAATTGTGAAATTTTGGACGCCTGGGTGGCTCAGATGGTTAAGCGTCTGCCTTCGGCTCAGGTCATGATCCCAGGGTCCTGGGATTGAGTTCCACATCGGGCTCCCTGCTCCTTGGGAGCCTACTTCTCCCTCTGCCTCTCTCTCTCTCTGTCTTTCATGAATAAATAAATAAAATCTTAAAATAAATAAATAAAGTAAAATAAAAATTGTAAAATTTTATAAAATGTTTTTATGATAGTATATAATCCTGAAATAAGTTTAGTTCAAGGGAGAAAAATGTATTTTCTAGAACCTTTTTTTTTTTTTTTTTAAAGATTTTATTTATTTATTGAACAGAGAGAGACATAGTGAGAGCAGGGACACAAGTGGAGGGAGTGGTAGAGGGAGAAGCAGGCTTCCTGCGGAGTAGGGAGCCCGATGTGGGACTCGATCCCAGGACCCTGGGACCATGACCTGAGCCGAAGGCAGATGTTTAACAACTGAGCCACCCAGGTGCCCCTAGAACCTTTTTTTTTTTAAGTAATCTCTACACCTCATGTGGGGCTCGAACTCATGACTCCAAGATCAAGAGTCACATGCTCCTCTGACTGAGCCAGCCAGGTGTGCCACCCCCCATACCTAGAAACTTTTTATTAGGCATTCTACTTGGTGTCAGAGATTCTAAGATAGGGTGGGTTTGAGGTTTTCATTGTTGTTTGTTGTTCTTAAAGAACCCCCAGTCTAGTTAGTACTTGAACTACATAAAACTGTAGAAGGTTGAAGTTGATAAATTAATACTTTTTTGTGTAATATTCTTATATTATGGTGTTTTGAAGTTTAGTCAACAAATATGAATCAAGTGTCTAATACACTAACTTTAAGAGGAATGGAAATAGGGGAGCCTGAGTGGCTCAGTTGGTTAAGTGTCTGCCTTCGGCTCAGGTCATGATCCCTGGGTCCTGAGACTGAGCTCCATGTCAGGATCCCTGCTCAGCGGGGAGCCTACTTCTCCCTCATCCTCTGCACCCCCCCCACTTGTGCTCTCTCTGTCTCTCTCTCTCTCAAATAAATAAAACCTTTAAGAAAAAGAAAAATGGAAATAATTTTTTGGCAAACATGCCTTCAAATTCCTTAAGTTAATATCATTTTCTACCTTATAATACACTTTTTTCATTTTTCATTTTGTTGGTAATCCAGTCTTTATTGAAACCTAATTATCTTACCTGCCATTTCCCCCATATCTTTAAATTTACATAAATATTACTAATTTCATTTTGAAAAGTGAAAGATGGTGTTTACTCACATTTGAATTGAATGATGCCCTGTCCTATGTACTACTATATCATAAAATTATAAATGTCTCTTTAGTAGTTCAGTGTTCATGTTATCACAATATTTTGATTGGGTCTTTTACCTCAGAAATACCTATGTTGTTTAGACATTCAAAATGTTATATAAAAATATTTCTTAAAACAAACCTTTTATATACAACTTTAAAATAGAAAATAAAAACAAGGGCGCCTGGGTGGCTCAGATGGTTAAGCGTCTGCCTTCAGCTCAGGTCATGATCTCAGGGTCCTGGAATCAAGTCCCGCATCAGGCTCCTTGCTTAGCGGGGAGCCTGCTTCTCCCTCTGCCTGCCACTCCCCCTGCTTGTACTCTCCCTCTCTCTCTCTCTCTCTCTCTCTGGCAAATAAATAAATAAAATCTTGAAAAAAAGAAAAAAAGAAAATAAAAACAAAATCATGTTAATTTGGAACTCATTACCAAATAATAAACATTTACAAAATCTTTTTAGAATAATGCATCTTTTTAAACTTGAATCAGAATTTATTTTTGTTAATGAAATATAGTCAATAAATGTTCAGTTGTTTTAAATTCTAGAGAACATGATATTTACTTAAAATCAAGTTTATTTCTCTACATTGAAAAAGACACTCCCATTTTTCTTTAAATATTTCTTATAAAAGATCTTTTTTTTTTTTTTTTTTAAGATTTTATTTATTTGACAGAGAGAGAGATAGCGAGAGCAGGAACACAAGCAGGGGGAGTGGGAGAGGGAGAAGCAGGCTTCCCGCTGAGCAGGGAGCCCGATGTGGGGCTTGATCCCAGGACCCTGGGATCATGACCTGAGCCGAAGGCAGACGCGAAACGACTGAGCCACCCAGGCACCCCTAAATATTTCTTATAAAAGATCTTGAAATTGGCATAAAGCATCTTATCCTGCCATGTAATATAATTATATCATTTTTCTTGGCTTAGAAAATACATTCTAAGCAAAATCTACATTGACTCAAATTATAGTTAATAATGAAGGTGCACTAAAATTGGGAAATTAAAAAGCAATCTCTCCCTACTGGCAATTCAACTATCATGATTTTTCAGCTTAATGCTTTTTAAAAGTATCAACATGTAGAATCCGTAATTCATACAGTCTTCGATGTTCCACTGTAAGTTCTCATCCCATTCTTTTACCATCATAGGGGATATAATTTTATATTTTATACCCACTTTTTCTCCTTCCAGTTCATCTTTTCTTTCCTCTGATTTTAAGCATGAGTTACTCAGTTCCTAAGTTAGCTTGATATTGGCTGTGAAATACTTTACACAAGAATTGGTCACTAGTACACATGGGGTAGAGCCAGCCAGGAGGCAGGAGAGGCCAGAGCTGTCGTTCTGGGCAGCCCGCTCGAGGATGGCTCCCAGTCTTCCGGAAAGTGCTCGGCTTGGGGAAAGCAAACCCTCGCCTTGCTCCTTTTCAATTGAGAGCATTTTAGGATTGGACCAGAAGAAAGACTGTGTTCCTTCAGTGAAACACCACAGACTGTGGGCAGACACCTGCAGCTCCTCAGGGAAAGATGATAACCTATGTGTGCATATCCTGAGCCTTCCTAATGGGGTCTCATTCCCTTGTACTGTGGATCACCCAGTACCAGAAGAAAGATTTTTGAAATATGAAAATTACTTTTCAGCCTCAGAAAGACTGTCTTTGAAAAGAGAGCTGAGTTGGTATAGAGGCCGGAGACCCAGAACTGCTTTTACTCAAAACCAGATTGAAGTGTTGGAAAACGTCTTTAGAGTTAACTGCTAGCCGGGCATTGATATCAGAGAAGACTTAGCTCGAAAATTGAATCTAGAGGAAGACAGAATCCAGATCTGGTTCCAAAATCGGCGTGCAAAGCTGAAAAGGTCCCATAGAGAATCACAGTTTCTAATGGCGAAAAAAAATTTCAACACAAATCTCCTGGAATAGATAGAAAACTAAATACGTGAGATTATCTTACAATTGCAGAACATGAAGAATCAATGGAAATATCAAGTGTTAAAAACGTGATGTTTTCTTTTCTGCATTTAATCTAAGTGTCATTTTTTCCCTAAAATATATTGTAAATATTTACTGTTATAACATGGTACCTATTATACTTGGCACTTTTAGTTACAATAAAGGCCTTTCCTATATATTTTAATAAAATTTTCATAAAAAGCCAGCTATTTTTTAAGTGAGCAAATTTAATCTAATTAATTAGTTTGCTAAAACTCATGACTAGGTGATTCCACAAGCTGGATTCAATTTACAAAATAATTCAAGTAAAATAATCTGAAGAACGGCACAAAGATCTGATCTGTTTCAATTACTTTTCTTCAAGTGCATTTTGAAATATGATTATTAGTTTCTCTTAATTTCTGGCATGAAACAGTGAAAATTTCTCATCATCAATACAAATCCTTCTAGCATGCCAGTTTCAAGTTTGTTTGTTTTTTTTAAGCAAAATCATTATGGCAAGGTAGAGATAGAAAGATATCAGTTGTCATATTCATATATATTATATTGCAAAAAGACTCAAACTGGAAATAAATGCAAATTTTTAAAATAAAAAAAAAATAAAAGAGGGGCGCCTGGGTGGCTCAGTCGGTTAAGCAGCTGCCTTCGGCTCAGGTCATGATCCTGGGGTCCTGGGATCGAGCCCTGCGTGCAACTCCCTGCTCAGCGGGGAGCCTGCTTCTCCCTCTCCCTCTGCCTGCCACTCTGCCTACTTGTGCTCTCTCTCTGTCAAATAAATAAATAAAATCTTTAAAAAATAAAAAATAAAAGAACTGGTCACTAGATACTGCAGGCAAAAACAGGTACACAGAAATTGTCAACTACAGGTAGCATTTTTCTCTTTCAGTGTTTTAACTTTGGAAACATTAATTATTTATCATGACCATGTAGAAATCATAGAATCTAATATTTACTCTTAGTTTACAATATGGACAAGCTTATTAACATACCTATCTACATAAATGCATTTGTCTAATTACATTCACAAATAAATCCAACCTATAAATACCACAGTAAATGTAGTCTTCCCGGGCGCCTGGGTGGCTCAGTTGGTTAAGCGACTGCCTTCGGCTCAGGTCATGATCCTGGAGTCCCAGGATTGAGTCCCACATCAGGCTCCCTGCTCAGCAGGGAGTCTGCTTCTCCCTCTGACCCTCCTCCCTCTCATGTTCTCTGTCTCTCATTCTCTCTCTTGCAAATAAATAAAATCTTAAAAAAAAAAAAAAGTAGTCTTCCCAACTCCTTCCCTTCCTATATTCTTTTCCTAGGGCTACCACAACAAATTAGCACAAACTAAGTGTCTTAAAACAACAGAAATTTATTCTCTTGCAGTTCAGGAGGCCAAAAGTCTGAAATCAAGATGGCTCCTTCTGGAGGCTCTGAGGAGGAAAAAATCTTGCCTCTCTCTTAGCTTTTGGTGCTTGCTGGCAGTCTTTGGTATTCCTTGGCTTATAAATGCATCCCTCCAGTATCTCCATTGGACAATGCCATCTCCACATTGCTTCTTATGTGTGTCACTCTGTGTCCTCTCCTCTTACAAAGACACCAGTTGGGCGCCTGGGTGGCTCAGTTGGTTAAGCGACTGCCTTCGGCTCAGGTCATGATCCTGGAGTCCCTGGATCGAGTCCCGCATCGGGCTCCCTGCTCGGCAGGGAGCCTGCTTCTCCCTCTGACCCTCCCCCCTCTCATGTGCTCTCTCTCTCTCTCTCATTCTCTCTGTCTCAAATAAATAAATAAAAAAAAAATCTTTAAAAAAAAAAAAAAAGACACCAGTCACTGAATAAAGAGGCCTAAAGGGTCTACTCTACACGCAAGATGATTTCATCTCAAGATCTTTAACTAATTACATCTGCAAAGATCCTATTTCCAATAATGTCACATTCACAGGTACAACAGGTTAGGAATGAAACATATCTTTTTGTGGGGGCAGACATGATTCAACCCACTACAGCTTCCCCTGTAGAAGGAAGTTTAAATTGGAAATAATTTGGCATATTTTCCCTTTTTTTATACTTGGAAAAATGATAATCTGAATTAATCTAAAGTACATATGGTAGAACTTAGTTTTATTTCTGTGGAATCATTCTATTCTGGCTTTCCTATAGTATAACTTCATTCATATTACCTTTTGTCCAATTTCAATATAATGTACATTTTTAGCAGGTCCAGTACATAAATTCATTTGCTTGTGTCTTTCTAGAAGGTGGACAAGGACATTGTCAACAGACTATACCTGTCTTTTGTTCTTTATACCCTGCTCAAAGAGACCAACATTTGGAGTGTGTCTGAAAAATTTAATATGCCTCGAGGCTATATACAAAGCCTTCTCACTGGAGCTGCCTCGTTCTCCTCTTGTGTGCTACATTTCTGTGAGGTAATTCCATTAACTACACATGCCTTGTGCATCTTTTTGTTTTAACTTCTACTAAACTTGTAAACCAGTTAGTCATTATTTCCTCATTGTTGACTTGTTCTATTAATACAAAGCACTCAAACCTTATTTAAAATATATTTGTTTTTATCTGCTTATAAAGTCCTATGTACTAACTTATGGTAAAGATACAAAAATGACAGACTCACCTAAAATATATAGCAAACAGGTAGAAAGCACCTAGTTATCCCTACTCTTAGAACCACCATTAATAGTTACAAGTATTTGGAATCAACTCTTAAAACAGTTCTCCAATGATGTAGATTGTGTGAGAGTATCTTTCTCATGGTGATAACCATGGAAAGTGTTTGATTAGTGCATCACCAATAGCCAGCAGCTACCTTGTCACTACTTGGGCCCATGCTCTCATGATCGCCACAGTATTTTGCCATTTTTTCTTCCAATGTCTGGCAACTGCTTTAGGTTTCTATGTCAAATGTTTAGTTTATAAAATAACTCAAGAAGAAAACTTTATTTTGGCCATGTGCATTTGGAATGGATTTGTGTAAGACTTTACTAATGTCTTTACTAAAAGAAGCTTTCAGAGTTTCCTTAAATAACATAATAAAGCTTACCAGACTTTTCTACTCGGACAGTTTTTGGGATGAATTTATAATATAAGCCTTTTTTGGCTGCATTTAAATTTCTCCTAATTGAGTAATGTAATAATCCTTTCCATATTTGTTTCTATACTCAATTTTTTAAAAAACATTTTTCTCGCATGAATTCTATTTTTAAATTTGAATCTTCATTTTCCCTATCTTAAATTTCCATATTCTATGTATGTATATGGCAGTTAATTCTATCATATGTACTAATGAGTAAGTAATCCAAAATACTTGACTTTGGGTTGAATGATAATTATTTTAGCAAATTCACATTTCTTCATATCTCGTACTTATGCTAAGTTTTAAATATTAGCTTACATTCCCTAATCATGTGCTAGCTAAGCAGAAGACAAAATTTATAGGTAATAAGAAGCTAGCCTTTAAAATGTATTTTCTTAAGTTTTCTGTGTTTGTTTTTCTTCATATTTAAAGATACTTCCCCTAAAGTTCTATCCCTTTGTTTTACTTAGGACTATAAGGATTTCAGCCTTTTAGACTTGTTCAAGTAAAAGAAACTATATTGAATTTGAAAAACAACTATAATTTGATGGTCGTTCCTAGAAACAATCTACCTGACAACTTGTGCTCTCATGAGTGTATTTTCAGTATTTTAAAGTGTTTTTTTCTTCTTAAAAAGCTATGTAAGTCATATGAAATAGTACATCAATAGTGTTAGCTAAGATGCCTTTAACTACAAGTAACAGAAAAACCCCATAGAAGTTTAAACAATAAGAAACAAAGATGATCATGTGGAACAGGAAAGCTAGAGCTAAGTCTGTTCAGGGTTGATGGATTCATCGTTCTGGTCAAGGTTTTCTTCTCTTTACTCTGCCATCTTTAGTGCATTGGCTGCTTTCCTAGTGGTCACAAAATAGCTGGCTAACGCTGTTCCATATATCACGAATGCTCACAGTGACACCCAAAGGTTAAAAAGCGACTTAAAAAAAAAAAAAAAAAAACTACTACTACAGGAAATTTCAAACATAAAATAAGACAAAATAATATAATAAATGCCCATTTACCCACCCACCTTTAACAGTTATTGACCCATGGCTTCCAATATTTTTATTGTCTTAAATATTGCTTCTAATATTTTTGTTGTTTTAAATATTGCTGCATCTTGCATTGGAATCCTTCCACGTGTAATATTTTGTCTTCAGGATAAATTCCCAGAGGTGGGAACTGTTTTCAGTTATTTGGGAAAGAAAAACTATGCATTCACTTGCTGGTGTTTTGGTGAAAAAATGAGTAGAACTCTTCTCACTGGCTTATTTTTCAATTTTCAGTCTTCTTCCTCATCCCAAAACCAGTTTGTCAAATTCCTCAGTCTCTGCTCTTGTTTCCTTATAATAATTTTGTGTGGAATTATTGTTCATCTCTGGCTTAACCAAGTTTCAGAACTTACATCAAGGAACACCCTCTCTGAGCCCCCTACCAAGCCAACCAAACTTTGAAATAACTTACCAGATTTAAATTCTGTGTATTTCTTTGTGTTCTGCAGGAACTTGAGGAGTTTTGGGTTTATAGAGCCCTTTTGGGAGAACTCACCAAGAAGTTGACTTACTGTGTAAAGGCAGAGCTAATTCCTCTCATGGAAGTGACTGGAGTTTTAGAGGTTAGTAGCTTATCAGTTTCCCAACTGAGGTGATTTCAACTAACAGAAAAATCAGGTTTTACTATTTTGTGATGTCTTATCACAAGGTAAGTAACAACAGCCTTATTCCTTATTGGTCAAGAGAGGGTGTTTTTTTGTTGTTGTTTTCCTCTTTAAATAGTTATCATGGCCTCCCAGAAGTCCCCTATAAATCTGGATAAGTCTTGATGAAAAAAAAATCACACTTGTGAAAAAAAATAACAGTAGGGATAAAAGTGAGACTCCCCAAGTATATGTGTTCTACCATTCGTCCTTAGCATCTCTTCCGTCCTCCACTCCAATGAAGAATTACCTTCTGTCAGGTTAAACTCAGTGCTTGTTTCAGGAAGTGGTGATTCGGGGGCAACGAGGCTTATTTCTATTTCCTAAGAGAGTGAGAAGAAAGTATCCTCACCTGGTTTCTCAGCTTTCTGTTTTTAGCCAACTGTTGATTTCAGCTTATTCTGTTACTCAGTCCTTCAATCGGAAGCATTCTTCTGCCTGAGAACACACACACACACCAGCAGTTCCCTGAGTAGATGGTGAGAACATTAAGGATATTGGACTGGAACATCTTGATTGGGCGTCTAAAATAATTTATGCCCCTCACCTGAGTGCCTTAATGGATTTCTCATTCCTGATTGCAACACACATCGGTTAACTTAAGCTGCACAGAAAGCTGTCTTGCAGTCAGATTGGAACCACCCAAATTCATCTTTTAAAATTTCTCAGGATTCGGATGTGTTATCTCTTCATGTTTATTATTACCTTAGTCTGTTTCTCTCTCTTGCATGTGAAATTTTTCCCTTCAGTAAGACACTTGATTATTTTTTCCTAATCCCAAATTCTGACCCTGCTGATTTGTGTAATACCTTTCAGGGTCGCGCAAAACAATTATACAACGCAGGCTATAAAAGTCTGATGCACTTAGCTAATGCAAATCCTGAAGTGTTAATAAGGACAATTGATCATTTATCAAGACGCCAGGCCAAGCAAATTGTTTCATCAGCAAAGGTAAGCCAACAAACCATTTTTTACCCTTCATGATATTTTGTAGTGTTATCTCCTTATACTTTGGACATAAAAGCAAAAACATCTAACTATAGACACAAAAGTGTATACTCACAATACGTGGATAAAATAGTGCATCTGTTACGATACAAGGCTTGCTAGAAAGAGAAAAAGCACCTCCTAAAAATTAGACAATCTTAAGAGTCCCCTGAAGTACAGGGAACTCTGGAACTCACGGAATTCTGCCTCCTCACCCTCTTCACAGAAGGCCTTTCCTCAGCATCCCTGACATCTGGTCTTCCCACCTTTGCGTGCCTTCATTGACATGGAGCTTACAACCTCAAAAATTAGGTAGTTCTATTTTTGGACACTCCTGGTGTTCCAAAAAGCACCCCAATAAACTGTTGCCTTCTTACAATGTCCACCATTAGATTGTAAGTACTACCGTCTAGAACTAGTCTATTTTCTTTGTTCCTATGGTAGTTTTTCACATATTTAAAAACAGCTCTCTTTGTTTCCAAGCATTTCTCTTTTCTGCTTCTTTCATCCATATTAAATAATCTAGTTTTAGGCAATTTACTATCCTAGTTATCCTTTTCTAGATGTGGGCCAATTTGTCTTTTTGACCTGTCCCCATCATTATTGGATTTTCTTACTTTTGGGGTATATCTGTCAGGTTCTAATTTTAGGAACAGAAAGCACACAATAATGTGAAGAGGAAAGTTTAATATAAAGAATTAGTAACTAGTAACAAAGGTTATTCATCGGCTTCTAAGGGGTAAACAGAACTTCAGCAACCACGGGAAGGAATAATGCGAAGAACGTCCACCCTCACCCCACACCACCCCCTGTGGATGGGCTTCATACTTCATCGGAGAGGCTTCATCAGAGAGGGTGTGGCTGTGGCTCACCAGAGAGCAGATGAGTTCCTTGTGTCGCAGCCAAGGCTTGAAGCAGGAAGCTGCCCACCAGGATGCTGACAGAACTGCCAGGAAGCTCCCCAGAGTGCGCTATGGAACTTGCTTGGAAGCTAGCTTGAGTACCCATGGAACTTGCTGGAAAGCTGTCTGCAGGGATGCTGTTGAAACTCACTGTAATGAGGGCCACCAGATCAGCATACCAGACTAGCACTGCAGGAGCCCTAAGAAAAAGACACCAAAACCGGGAGGAGAAGCCCCTTCTCCTGCAGTGCCTCCAGTGCCCTCTACTGACCAAGCTGAATATTGCACCCGCTGGCGAAGGAGAAGTGTTTACAGGATCCAGCAGCTCTAGTTATCTGTCTCCAGCAGGACCATGAGGGATGGATTTGGAGCTGAGAAACAATAAAATTAATAACTAGTTCTCTCTTTGTTTAAATAACTAGTACTCTTGCACAAGATATTCCATGTTCAGCTTGCCTTAGTCATGGAATCAGCCGTTTTTCCAAAGAGCCCTAATTCTTTTTGGTGAGGAAACCCAAGTTTGAGGGGCTAAGTATGCTCACAACGAGAGAGATATCATTGTTTCTAGGTTCTCTTAGCAGAGAGAGCCTGTATACGCCTGTATATTTTTCTATACTTACATATAAATTATTAAAGGCCATGAACTCATACTGATAACTCCAATTCTAATTTTTCCAGGTACATACTGCTGCATAACAAAGTTTTACATCAAAATTTAGTGGTTTAAAACAGCTCTTTTATTTTGCTTATGTTTTTGTGGATTAGGAATTCTGGAAAAGTTTAGCTGTGTGATTCTTACTTGGAGTCTCATGCAATTACAGTCAGATTTTTACTGGGGCTATAGTCATCTGAAGGCTTGACTGAATTGGATACCCAAGATGGTTCACTCACATGAAAATTGGCTGCTACTTAGGGCTTTCAACTGGAGCAACTACATATGGCCTTTCCATGGGGCTTGGGTTTCTTATGGCATGGCAGCTCAGTTTCAAGAGGAAATGTCCAAAGAGTGGACATTTTGAGAGATCGAGGCAGAAAAGGCAGGAAATATTCTGAACTAACCTCAGAAGTTAAGTAGTGTCACTTCTGCGGTATCCTATTGGTTACTAGAAGGCCATTAAGATCAGCCCAGATCTAAAGGAAGAGGAATTAGACCCCACCTCTACATGAGGGGAGTGCCAAATAATTTGCAGTCATCTGTAATGTCTGCCCTCTGGTCACAGATTATTTACATTCCTCCCACATGCAAAATTACTCATCCCTAAAAGATTTATCCCCTTATGGCTTCAGACTCAGGCTCAAGGTCCAGTATTTCTCCTAAATCAAGCCTAGGTGCAGGTGATGCTCCTTGAGCACAATTTCACAGATATATTCCTCTCACTCTGAAGATCTGTGAACTAAAGAGATACAGATACAATGGTGAACAGAGACAGGATAACCACAGTAAAATCCCATTCAAGAAGAGGGAATATGTGTGGTACATAGAAGCAATTCTGATATCCAGCCAGGCATATGTGGCCAGTTCCTTGATTAGGACTTAATTCTCCCTGGGAATGATTCTTCCTGGCTTTGAATTCCCTCATCTGAATCATTCTTTATTTCCCGTAAGTAGTGGCCCTTGTTTGCAGCTGGGTAGCTTTCTCAGTCTTTTCCCTGTCCAGAGAAGTTCAAGCATTCAAAGGTTCTTTTTATTTTGTACCATCTCTGTCCCCTCTTATTCAATCTGGTATAATTTCTTTTAAAATAGTATGTGTTTCTCATTTATCTATAGCTTATGTTTCTTTCTTTTTTTTTTTTTTTTTAAGTAAGCTCTGTGCTCAGCGTGGGGCTCAAACTCATGACCCCAAGATCAAGAGTTGCAGGCTCTACCAACTGAGCCAGCCAGGCGTCCCTAGCTTGGGTTTCTTATAGCATGGTGCTGGGATATGCGAGGGAGCATTCAAGAGATCTTGGAATGGTCTCATTCCAAGAAACCAACGCAAAAACTGTAGTTTCTTTTGACAGACCCCTGAAAATCATGCAGCATCATTTCCACTACATTCTGTTAGTTACCTGAATCACAGGTTCAAGAGAAGAATTAGATCCCACCCATCAATGTAAACATCAAAGAATTTCCAGTCACCTTTAATGCATACTGATCCCACACTACAGGACTCACGGTAGTCTTACCTCTTCTCATATTTTTAGTTCCTTTCTCCAACAGTGAGAAATCCAGCTCCTGTCTTCATCAACATTGTCATCTGTTTTGCTCAATCCTAGAATGCACTGAAAATAATTTCTGAATTGTTAAAGCATACTATTGCAAAAAAACTAAGGAGTTAGTATTATTTACAGCTCTTTTTGTCTTTAGTCTGAGAATATATAATTGAAATAATGTGCTCAAATGTTACTTTTCTAAAAAATCTGCTTCACTGTGGTTATGTAATTCATTTGAAGAGCAGTTAGAGTCTGTTTGTGTTCCATTTTAGTTCCCCCCATCCTTATGAATTTTTTTTTAGTATGTAAAACATGAACATATTTTCTTTATTTTAAATTGAAATAGTTTACTAGGATATCTTTATTTTCTTTTATTTCTGGAAGTTTCCTTAGATTGTAGTTTTGTTTTGTTTTTTAATATATTTATGTATTTGAGAGAGAGAGAAAGCACACAGATATGCACGTGTGAGTTGGGGGTGCAGAGGGAGAGAATCTCAAGCCGACTCCCCGCTGAGCATGGAACCCAACCTGGAGCTCGAACCCATGACCCATGAGATCACAATCTGAGCTGAAGCCAAGAGTCAGATGCTCAACTGACCAAGCCACCCAGGCGCCCCAGATTGTAGGTTTACATATTAGTTCAATATGATCCACTGTTTGATTTTTCTTTCTTAGCAACTCCAATTATATGTATGTTGAATCTTCTTTGCCCAATCTCTCTGGCCCTTTTTACTTCTCTCTCTCTCTTATTTATTTATTTATTTATTTATTTATTTATTTATTTATTTGAGAGAGTACAGGTAGGGGGGCAGAGGGAGAGGGAGCGAAACTCTAAGCAGACTCTGCACTCAGCACAGAGCCCAATGCAGGGCTTGATCTCAGGTTCCTGAGATCACGACCTGAGCCAGATGCTTAACCAACTCTGCCATCCAGCCGCCCTTTTACTTCTTTCTTTATCTTATTTTCATTATCTTGTTTTCTTGCCCCACCCCTGTTCCTGCTCCCATTACCCTAATTAAGTTTTATTATAATCTATTCTTTGATCACTTTGTTAGTTTTTATTCCTAATATGATTTTGCCTGTTTCTTCTAATTCTTGCCTGAGCTTACTCAACTTTGTTTCATTTCTTCCTGTTCTGGGTCCATTTCTGTTCTTAGTTTGGGACTTATTGAGGGTGTGTTTTTCCCCCATATCTCCAGATGTTTATTTGAGAATATTTAATTGAGTTTGGAATGTTGCATCACAACTTTTCTGCTTCGTAGTTTGCTTTCAGAAGAATAAATTTTTATGAGCTGGAGAACTTTGATTCTCATTTTGTTTCCTTTTATATAGTAATGTAGTATAATAAGAACTGCTTATGCCCCTGCATTTCTCAGACAGAGATGGCCATCTGGAGTGGCTGATGAGAATTCTAGTTCAAGAGTCTCTCTTCTGTCAGTGTTGCAAAGGATAGTTTGGGGTGGGAGAGGAGTGCAAATAAAAGTGTGTTCTTTGATTTTTTTGAATTTCCTTTTGTCTTACAGGATCCGAAATTTTACCCTCTTATTTCTTTTTCCACTCCCTGCTCAGCCTAAGGGGCTCTTCTCCCTTTTTACTTGTCTTCTCCCCCAGAGGCATTACCTTTCCAAGACTGCTTTCTAGAGTTTCATGCACTTTAAATCCCTTCTTATAGACAATGCTTCCATCTATCAAGAGTCTTTTCTCAGTATTTTTATACTTGGGGTAGCCTTTCTCTCTCTGAAGGTGATTGTATTTAATCTAAGACCTGTTTCCCTCTTCTCCTTCCCATGTATTTTTTTCTCAATCTCACCTTTATCTCTGCAATCCCTTGGAGTGGGAGCCTGAGAAATGGTTCTGCTGGAAATTGGCAGGTATTTTTACTATGATATGAAGGTGATGGTGTTCTCTGTATTCTAGTAATGCTGGCCCCATGGGTTTTGTGCAGTGTACTGGCTGTTCTCGTTGATCTGTATAGTTTTTGGAGGATGCATTGGGAGATTAGTTTTACTTGGTCGCCATTACCTCAGCTACTGGAAAGCTTGCCTCATTGCATTTTAATCTCTTCTATTTATAATGCTATGTAATGCTATGCTTTATGTCACATGGATAGAGTGGGTTTTTCACTTTCATTTTGTGTCCTATGATTTTTTTTCTCTATGTGATTTTGCTGAACTTTTTGTTATAAAACTTATGTAACAGAAGTAATGCACATACTGCACCCCAATATACACAACACCCAGCTGCAGCAAACACCAAAACTGTATTTCTGGTTTTTTGTTTTTTGATTTTAAAGTTTATTTTTTTAGTGATCCCTACGCCCACTGTGGGGATTGAACTCACAACCCTGAGCCCGAGAGACTCTACCAACTGAGCCAGCCAGGCACCCCTATTTCCGGTTTTTACAAGAAAGAGGGAAAATCGTTACTCAGCAAATATTCCTTGACATCTACTATGTGCCATATTCAGAAATACTTTCTTGACTCGTTATGTTTCTTTGGAAATTAGCCATGTTAATTTTAGGAGCTTGAATAAAACTTTCCTTTGAAACACTGATAGGTTTTTAAAAGTTAGCATACTAAACTTTGAGGAATAATAAAAAGCTCATATAAAGGATAACATTTTCAAGAGCTAATTAAATTTTTGCAAAATTGCCTTAAATTTTATAGATCAAAAGTTAATTTTTAAGTGACTGAGTCTTCAATAAAACAGATCTTTGAGAGTGATAAAGCTCCTTTATTTTTGGGATTCCAAATGCAGTGATCAGCTAAAATGGCTTTAGCTAAATGCTGCAGTTTCTTTGACTATAATCACTTGTACTTAAGTGGCTATTTTTCAGTCTCATTATTAGTTTTAATGCCTACATCGCTGGTGTGTAAGGGTTCAGGGATCTAGTAGGCAGTGGTAAAAATGGTAGCAGTTCCTGACAATGCATATTTTGGCCTCATGTCTTGATGTCTTTATTGTAGATGCTGTTGCATGAAAAAGCGGAGGCTTTACAAGAGGAAGTGGAAGAGTTGCTGAGGTTGCCTCCTGATTTCCCCAGTATTGAGGTCTCTGCCGCTGAAAAGGCGTGAAGCTGTCTGACAAGCATTTTCAAACAGGAATGATTTATTGTACCTATTTTTCAATTAAATATTCCCTATAATTTATAAATGAAAAAAATACATTTTAATTATACATGAAGAACTGTGGATGATGTTTTAAATATACCTCTCACCCTTCCCACTAATAATCCATCTTCTTCAATACTTGCACATTATTTCTCTGCTCAAAAATCTAGTGTCCACCACAAAATGGGATCCAACTCCCTCAACATATCTCCAGCCTACCTTTGCAGCCAGGCCTTTTATTATTCTCCTATACATTTTTTCATCAAACTAGACTATTTGAAATCCCAGAATTTTCCCTGGGATTTCCAAACCCTTCATTTCCTAACTGTTTTTTGCTACCCCCAGTGCATGAAAAATTATCTTTAAAATGTACTATATGGGTGCACTTGGGTAGCCTAGTTGCTTGATCGTCCAACCCTTGATTTTGGCTCAGGTCATAATCTTAGGGTCGTGAGATCAAGCCCTGCGTCAGGCTCCATGTTCAGCATGGAGTCAGCTTGAGATAATCTCCTCTCTCCCTCTATCCTTTCCCCCACTCACTCGTGCATGCACACACACACACACACACACTCTCTCTCTCTCTCTCTCTCTCTCTCAAGTAAATAGATAAAAAATCTTTTTAAACAATGTACTGTATGCTTCAAATTCTCAAATACTGTCTCCCCTATGAAATTGTCCAAGTACATCCTCATCCCCACCCCATACATGGGTTCTTCCCCTCCTGTAAGTATTCTGAGCCCTTCATTATGCCCATGTCTTTTTTCATACTGGTAATTTGAAATCTCCTGGAGGGCCGAGACCTTTTTTATCATCTTCATATGCCACATGGCACTTAGCCCAGTCCATCACACAAAGTAGGGACCTGTGCAAAGAATGAATACAACCCAAATTAACAATTCAAAGATTCTTTTTAAACACAACTTAAATATTGCCTCTCCCCCATCCTTTTTAGATTTATAGCTCAAATATACACGGCTAGTTATCTGTAGGTAAAAAGGTAATAACTAGCAATGTTTTTGAATACTGGACTGACTTAAAGTTTTACTCACCTGTCTGAGATATCCACTGGAAACATTGCAAAAAGATCCACAGTCTAAGTTCTTCGTGCCTTAACATTTTGGACTACACTATTATAACCATCATTTACCTGGTAATTTCTATGTGCCAAGTACTGTTGTAAGTCTTTCATGTGACTAATTTAATCCTTACAACAACACTGTAAGGCCCATACTATTATTTCCATTTTACAGATGAGTAAACTGAGACACAGAGAAATTAAAATAACTTTCTCAAAGTCATGTACAAGTTAGTTGCAGAGCAGGAATTCAGGACCCAGGCTCTCCCATCCAAAGTGTGTGCACTTAACATTCATACATTATTGTCTTAGTAGAATCCGCCCATTTTATCCCCTCTTAAGTGTCCCTTTCCCCTGGCCTTGATCTTATCCCTAGCATCACATCTCATTCATTGACACTCCGCCCTTCATGTGAGCCAAAGTACGGCATCCAATGTCTTAGTAAAACCTTGGGTTTCACTGCACGTATTCCACTTGTTGCAGCTAAAAAGGTTGTGAAAGAGCAGCTGTCTAGCCTGCTGGCCACTCGGGCCCAGCCACTGAGGTGTGCTCACAGTGGTTCATAGTCCAGCTTTCGTTTTTTTGTTTTTTGTTTTTTTTAAAGATTTTATGTATTTATTTGACAGAGAGAGACACAGCGAGAGAGGGAACACAAGCAGGGGGAGTGGGAGAGGGAGAAGCAGGCTTCCCGTGGAGCAGGGAGCCCGATGCAGGGCTCGATCCCAGGACCCTGGGATCATGACCTGAGCCGAAGGCAGATGCTTAATCAACTAAGCCACAAGGCGCCCCTGTTTCTTCTGAGTATTTTAAATAAGTAACCTGTTTTTTTTGTTTTAAGAATTTTGACTCAAATACTGTATGTTTTAACTTATATGTGGAATCTAAATAAGCCAAACTCATAGAAACAGAGTAGCTTGGTGTTTTGCCAGAGGCTGGAATGGGGGAGTAGGGGGAATGGGGAGATTTTGGTCAAACGGCACAAACTTCCAGTTATAAGATTAATAAGTTCTGGGGATCTGTGTACAGTATGGTGCCTATAGTTAACAGTACAGTATTATATACTTGAAAGTTGATAACAGAGTGCATCTTAAATGCTGTCACTACACACAAAAAATAATTATGTGAGAGGTTGGAGATACTAACTTTATTGTGGTAGTCATTTTGCAATATATATATATATATATATCAAGTCTTCAGGTTGTACACCTTACATTTCATATGTTATATATCAATAATACCTCAATACAGCTGGGAAAAAATTTTTAACTCAAATGTGTATGATATCTGGTATGGTGGACAGAATTAACACCCCACTACCCTACCCAAAAGATCCCTACCTCCTAATCTTTGGAAAGTATAAATATGTCATGCTACATGGTAAGGGGGAATTAGCACTGTAGATGGAGTCAAGGTTGGCAATCAGCTGATCTGGAGATGGAGAGATTATCCTGAATTATCTAGGTGGCTCCATTGTACTTACAAAGGTCCTTATAAAGGAAAGAGGGAGTCAGGAGAATCAGAGTCAGTCAGATGATAATGATGTAAGAGACTCAACCAGCCATTGCCGGCTTTCTGGGTGGAAGGGGGCCTCAAGCCAAGGAACGCAGGCAGCCTCTAGAAGCTGGAAAAAGCAAAGGAACAGATTTTTCTCTTACAGCCTCAGGAACGAACTCAGCTCTGCTGACACCTGTTTGCCTACTGAGACCCTCTTGAGACTTCTGACCTTCAGAACTGTAAAATAATAGAATTGTGTTATTTTAAGCCAGTGGTTTGTTGGTGATTTGTTCAGCAATAGGAAACTAATAAATCTGAAAATAGCATGGGACACAATTGGAAAACCACCATCCTAGAGGACCCCTTGTGGATCACAGCATATGAACAATCTAAGTTAAATGTGTTATGCCCGTTGAAAGGATGATTTTATATTCCTGAAAATTGTAGAAATTAACTGCGACAAATGCCTACCATTTCTTTAAAGATTTATTTATTTATTTTAGAGAGAGAGAGAGAGAGAGTGGTGGGGAGGTCCAGAGGGAGAGGGAGAGAGAGTCCCAAGCAAACTCCATGCTGAGTACAGACCCCGGCACGGAGCTCTATCCCACAACCCCAAGAGCATGACCAGAACCGAAACCAAGAGTTGGACGCTCAACCAACTACACCACCCACGTGCCCTGCCTACCATTTTTATTAATTGCACTTTTCTCCAGTGAAAAGATTTTTTTTTTTTACTTATCCTGTTAACAACAGCTTAAGTAAAATGTAAAAGTCCTACCCCTGGTTGATTAAAAAAAAACAACAACAAAAACCATACAATTACCATGGACATTGGAAGTTTCAATCCCTAACTCTGAGGAGTTTTACAAGCCATCTAGTCTATGAAATTTCCCCACACCTTTTTTTTTCCTCTCTTAAATGAGCATAAAGTGTGTTATAATAATAAAGAGATCTGTGTAAAACTATGAAAATATGGGCCAACAGCAAGGGAAGTATAAAGAACTAGTTGTTATAATGCTGTACGCTAAATAATTTTTTCCTTGTGGTAAAATATAATATTGTCTGATCACAAACAAAATTGGAGGAAATCCACAGGCAGTAGCCTGACTCCTCACTCTGTATAATACAAAGTGCAGTAACACCACTTGGATTCTGAATAAATTTGTAAGCACTTTGAGCATTAGGATAACAGCCTATTGCCCATCCTAGAAATGATGAAGGAATTCAACATCATTCTGTTGAAATTTGCCAAAGCTGTTTGAAAGCTCCATGAAAATATCTAAGTGCATTTTACTGAAGGTTTTGGATATACTTAGCCTGATGCTTGATACTGATGGAAAACAAAAGGTGGGATATTTGGTTCTTGTTTCCTGCATGGTTACATGAACCATGAACCACTGGTGTAAGAGATGGAACAGGGTACGAAAGACCAGTGCTCATAGACACTACAGAGAGAGAAGTGGGAGGTGGAGTTTTTGAGAAAGACCTGGTGGAAGAGGTCGGCCGTGAACTAGATGCTAACAGGGCAGGGTAACTGGGAATGTCTGAGGTAGAAAGGGAGAAGGACATCTGGGGGAGGGCAGACATGAAGGTAGTCTTCTAGCTGAGGTAAACAAAGTGAAGGCTAGATCCCATACCATCTGGATATCTGAGCTCTTAAAACAGTAATGAGAAGCCAAAACAACAACAACAAACAAACAAACAAAGCTGCAGCAAATGGTTAGTACTCTCTACTTTCTAATCTGGTGTCCCTCATGATCAGTGAGAGGCACTGATGACACCTGACCGAGGTGCGCACATGTGGACAGAGCCATGTGGAGATCAAGTTCATAACCTCAGCCTTGTTAACACTGTGATCTGTGTTAACACTTGCTCCCTAGGGCAGATACAAAATGTGGATTTGGCCTTTGTCAAAGATAAGCTGGACACCAGTTAGAGTGGCAAGGATAGACTTTATTCAGTAATAACCACTGCAATGGGGAAGAGGGTCCAGTGTGACCAGAGCTCAACTTCTACCCATGAAGAGGGGCTGGGTGTTTTAAAGCCAGAACGAAGGAGTAAGGAGGGGAACAAGTAGAAGTCCCAGCAGACTGGGTTTATTCATTGGTGCTTATCTGGAGGAGAAGCAGACATCTAGTATCTTTGTGACAGGAGGTAGTGGTACAAGTTAGAGCAAGCTGCCCATCACCTGGGTGGGAGATCCGGAGGTGCCCTGCACGTCTGCATTTCAACAGGCAGCTCCAGGTTCTTGAGAAGGCAGTGCTGGGTGGTAGAAGGTCTGCATCTCAAAGGTGGGGAGATGTTCTGTAACCTCCATGTATTTGTGGTCCTTCCAAATTTTTTCTTGTGGTTGACTTTCAGTTTAATAGCATTGTGGTCTGAAAATATGCATGGTATGATCTCAGTATTTGTACTGGTTGAGACCTGATTTGTGACCCAGGATGTGGTCTATCTTGGAGAATGTTCCATGTGCACTTGAGAAGAATGTGTAGTCTGTTGCTTTAGGATGGAATGCTCTGTACATATCTGTGAAGTCCATCTGGTCCAGTGTGTCATTCAAAGCCCTTGTTTCCTTGTTGGTCTTCTGTTTAGATGATCTGTCCATTGCTGTGAGTGGACTCTTAAAGTTCCCTATTATTATTGTATTATTATCAATGAGTTTCTTTAATTTTGTTATTAATTGGTTTGTATATTTGACTGCTCCCAAGTTGGGGGCATAAATATTTACAATTGTTAGATATTCTTATTGGATAGACCCTTTTATTATGATATAGTATCCTTCTTCATCTTTTATTACAGTCTTTGGTTTAAAATCTAGTTTTTCTGATATAAGGGTGGCTACTCCAGCTTTCTTTTGATGTTTATTAGCATGATAAATGGTGCTCCATCCCCTCACTTTCAATCTGGAGGTGTCTTTAATTTCAAAGATAAAGAGAAAATCCTGAAAGAAGCTCAGGACAAGAGGTCCTTAACCTACAAGGGTAGACACATACGGCTGGCAGCAGACCCGTCCACAGAGACCTGGCAGGCCAGAAAGGAATGGCATGATATATTCAACATGTTAATGGGAAAAATGTGCAGCCAAGAATACTTTATCCAGCAAGGCTGTCATTCAGAATAAAAGGAGAGATAAAGAGCTTCCAGGACAAACAAAAACTAAAGGAATTTGTGAGGACTAAACCAGCCCTGCAAGAAATATTAAAGAGGATCCTTTGAGCAGAAAGAGAGACCAAAAGTAACAAAGACCAGAAAGGAACAGAGGCAATCTACAGGAACAGTGACTTTACAGGTAATAAAATGGCACTAAATTCAGATCTTTCAAAAATTACTCTGAATGTAAATGGACTAAATGCTCCAGTCAAAAGACATAGGGTATCAGAATGGATAAAAAAATAAGACCCATTAATATGCTGCTTATAAGAGACTCATTTTCTACCCAAAGACACCTCCAGATTGAAAGTGTTGAAAGGTGTCTTAAATGTTAAGGATGGTGGTGTCTGTGCCACTCTGCTGGGGAAACTAAAATGCAGAGAAACGAGGCTCTAACAGCTGTCAGTAACTGGGTCATTGCCTTCCCCTGTGCCCCAGCTTCCTAGATTTACGCCAGCTCCCACTATCATTAATGGCCCTGCTGCCAGAAAGACTCGCCTATGCCAAGATGTTGGGCTGGAGGAACATGTGTTCTTGTAGGAGAAGCTGAAAGTCCTTGAGAGAAGCACAGAGGAGGACATGAGTCCACATCCACACAGAGAAAAGGTAAGAATGTTGTGATGCCTCCCTAAGTAGGAGAAGAACAAGAAAAACGAGCTTGGTGTTGCTGCATTGGTCCTTCTGTCACTGAGGGTAGTGCGTACTTTGTTATATTTTCCTGCCAAATGAGCAGATTCCAGCGAAGCTGCCAAAACTTCTTTCTTGTCAAGAAACTTCTTTCTTGTCAATTCGGCAAAGAGAAAGAATCTTTCCCATTATTTATTCCAAATGCATAATTGGGATGTTTCTGATTCATAGCAGCTGGTGATTCCATTCATAAATAGTGGTTGATTGGATTCCTATGTCTGATACAAGCCACTAAGCAGGCTAAGACCAAAGAATCCCATTCCAGATTTCTGCTCTTCCATCGTGAACTTCAGTGATGATACCTGGAGAGAGAGGTTGAATCCCACCCTTGAAACAGGTGCCCCTGCTGGTCTCTGCTAGAATTGCAGGGCAATTGTTCAGTAGGTACAATGGCTTCATTCCGTATCTCTGTGACACTTGTCACATCTACGTTGTGAATTAAGAAGCTTCCAAGTGTTATTTGGGTGTTTTATTTGGACAGTTCAGTTTGATGTTGCTTATAAACCAACACAAATTGGTAGTTTTCATGTATGTGACTGCTGGAGGTATGGTGGAGGTCTCTCAGATACAAAGCTCTGCTGGCTATTTAGGCAGTACCACTAAGTTAGCAATTTAAGTAGACCCAGAAGTGAATCACTGGGCTTGCTGTCTGACGGGTGGGCATTGTTTCCTTCACAGTGGAGGACTCGAGAAGAGGCAAATGGTAAAGCTGTATCACAGGTGACTGCAGAAAAAGAGATGGGCCAGTCACTTGCCTGTTTGCTCTTAGAACCATTCCCTGCTTCTTTTTTCTCTGAATTTCAGGGCCTGGAGTCTGGACACTGCCATTTCCCAGGCTCTCTTGCCCAACTGGCCCTCAATTAGGTTAAACCTGTGGGGACTGCAGGGAAGGAATAAGTTTTCCTCAACCCTCCAAGGTCCCTGGCTCAGTCTGAAAATTAAGCCCAGAGGGACAGAAAAACAGGAGAAAAGTAGACAAATTTCTTTAATATAGGTTTCACATTATGCCCAAAGAAACAGTTAAACCTGAGTATTTTTATGTTAGGTTTAATGAAGAGTGGGCAGTTGTGTAGAAATTTAACAGTTAAGAGAGTATAGGGTAAGCCTAGTAGAGAAAACTTAGTAAGACCTGTTTGTTCAGATGCTTCTCCATGTCCCTTTGTCTTTGGAGATAAGGGTATTCCTTTCCTGGAGTACAGGGAAGACACTTCTCACATGGGGGTTTTATCACCTATTTTGGAAGAAGGGCAGAAGGAAGGTCACTGTGACCTTGCCACTTGTTTTCTCAAACTCCTCCAGCTTAAAATATTCAATATGCTACAGTGCCATATTTGGGGATAGCATGTCCTGAACCCCCTCAGGATCCACCTGGAACCCCAGAGTTGGTATGAAGATTATCTTAACTTGAAGATATTTGATTCAACAGATACAACAAGAAGCCCTCCCTTACCTGACTCAAAGGAGAAACTTCTGAGAAATTTGATTTCCATAACTTCCTTCTGGGGGTGGGTCTGTTCCCAGGAGAGAGACCAAGAGTAAACCTACCATATTTTCCCTCTCTAGGGAAATATCATGGTGGAAAGACCACCTGCACCTGTATAAACAGACATCACCACACATTTTCTTATCTCCTGTTTGTTCTCCTAAACACCATTTGTCTTTCTTAGAGAAACCTATTTGTTCTTCCAATAGAAGACTTTTCTCCAGCCTCTCTTTCCCTTACTAACTTAGGCATATAAATTCCCAAATTCTAACCTCCCCTTTGAGTTACTCATCACAGCATTCTGGTGTGTGAACTGATGGAACACAAACTAACTCTGCCTTTTCTCTTGTTAATCTGCCTTTTGTCCGTTAAATTCTCAGGCCCCCAGTTATGGAACCTGAGAGGGTAGAGGAAAAGTTTTTCTTCTCCAGTTTCTCCCAAGAGAGGCAGTGGTAGGAGATTGGGCCGCATTTCTGGCCACGGCTTCCCTGAGGTTCCAGCTTCTGTGAGGCAGCCCCTCTTTGGTCTCAGCTCCTCTGGGAGCTTCCAGTGTGGGTAGTTCTGTCAGAGAGCAAGAACTCCTATCCCGTTCATGGTCCTTCTAGCCAAACTAAGAATCAAATTGACATGAAACAGATTAACAGGAGAAAAATCAAATTTAATAGCGTATTTATGGAGAATCCACGTAGGCATGGAAATTCCAAAGATAGTCAGGCAACAGGAAGTATATATGTCATTCTGAACTAAGCAGAAGGGGGTAGGAGTCTGGGTCTTCAAAGGGAAGGAATGCAATCTTCAGGAAGAATGAAAAAAAGTCAATGTTTGGTAAACAAATGTTTGCTGGACCACTCAGAAACAACGGGACCTAGAGGACTTCGATCAAACAGGCCTTGCTAGGTTCCTCCCTGTCTACCATGTGTAGTTGTCTATGGGGATAGCTCTCTACCTGGAGCAGGTCCTCTATCTAAATTCTCTTTAGGCAGTTGTGGGGGGAGGTAAAGAGCTTTTCCTGAATCAGCTGGGTCTTGATTGCTTTTAACTAAAAATAATCTTTATGCTAAAGTGGCCCACCTTGGGGTGGCCTGCCCTAGGCCCCTACAGTTCCCACGGGTGCTGGTAGCTCTGGCTCTTGGCCTCCTGATACCACCTTCTCCCTCATAGCCGCTTTCTATTCTTCCTAATATATGGCTTGCTCCTCCCTCCTTCTTCCCCCCATCCTTTCCTTGACTTTTCAACTCTTTCAGCACTTTGTAAACAGTTGCCTACATCATATTCCCTCAACTGAATTATCTAGGATGGGCTCTGTTTTCAAACTGCACCCTCTCTAATAAACAGATAGTCACTGTTTGGTCCTCCTCAGCACCATCAGGGCTCCTCGATTGCCCGCCATCCTTAAACTCTCTACAGGAAGAGGGAATCTGTTGGTGTTTTGAAGACAGCAGGAACTCAGGAAACATTGACTGGCTGGCAAAGAAAGGGACAATCGAGCTGTTTAGCCATGGCATGTGTCCCTAGCTATGAGCAAGGAATAATACAGAGAAAGGAAAGATGGAGTCCAGATAGTTAAGGGGAAACAAACGGTCCCTGCTCCCAGAATCTTAACACTGCTAAAAATCTCCCTCTAATCTTACTGCGGAAACCAGGACATCAATTTAAGACACACGTAGATCACTGAGTTTGGTACCTGTTCAAGTTGCTTCATGTAACCCATATTTTTGAGGGTCTGGTGTGTGCAGCAGAGGATATAAAGATGAATCTGGGGGCGCCTGGGTGGCTCAGTTGGTTAAGCGACTGCCTTTGGCTCAGGTCATGATCCCAGAGTCCTGAGACCGAGTCCCACTTCGGGCTCCCCCTGCTTGTGCTCTTTCTCTGTCAAATAAACAAATAAAATCTTAAAAAAAAAAAAAAAGAGGATGTTAATAATCAGGGTAATAATCAGGGTGCATTATGAAAATTAAAAAAATTCATACTGATACAATACTATTAACGAAACTAAAAACTTAATTAAATGTCACCAAATGTTCCCATAATGTATTTCTAATAATTTTTTTTTTTCTGTTCCAGGAACTAAATGAGATTCCATATTACATTTAGTCATCATGCCTGCTTAGTTAACTTTGGTTTCTAACAGTTTATCGGTCTTATCTTGTTTTCATGACCTTGACCTGAAGAAGACTGGTCAGTTATTTTGTAAAATGCCCCCACATGCTAGTTTGTCTCATATTTTCTCATGATTACACTGGAGTAGTCCATTTCTGGAAGAAATATCACGTGGTAGAATAGCTTCTCGTTGCATCATATCAGGGAGTACACGATACCATCATTTGTTATTGTTGGAGATGTTTCCTTTGACCACCTTAGTTCAAGTGGTGTATGTAGATCTTGATATTGTGGTTAGTACTTTTCCATGTCCATTCTCTACTCGCTAGAAGTGAGTCACCAAGTCTACTTAGTACATAATTAAGGGGAGACAAATTTAGCTCCACTTGCTTAAAGGCAAAGTATCAAAGTATTTGTGGAAATATGTTAAAACTACCACAGAAATTAATAAGTATTTTGAGGCAAAATTTTTGCAACTGAAAAAAAAAGAGAGATAGAGGATCAAGATCTCGACTCTCATCCCTCTCCCCATCCCCATCCATTTGGGAAGAAAGGAGAGCGCTGAGAGTCTGCGAGTGAGGGCTGCGCACCAATTGCCCACCACATCTCCCCCGTCTCCCCTTGGATGACTCAGTAACAAACGATTCAGAAGCAGTGGTTTCAGACTCAGCTAGAGCCAGGGCTCAACATTTGTCCCCAGCATACTGTCTCCTGTTATCCTAATTCTGCTTCCCCCTGAATTGCTTCCATTCTCAGCCAGGCTTCCCCCATGATGGTGGCCAGATGGCTGCCTACAGGATCATCTCCTCACAGCCAGGCAAAACCATCCAAAAAAGAATTCCTCTTTCCTCTTTTTCGGGATAGCCAAAAGGAGAGATTGTAGTGATTGCCAAGGCCCTGGACACAAGACGAACCCTGGAGCTACACTGATTCGGGTCATAACCCCCCTTCCTGCATCACAAGGACTGAGAAAGATGACTAAAGATACTGTTGGGGTGGAGCGTGGGGAGGGGAAGGAGACTGGCTGCTGGTGGTACAAACAGGGATGTCCTCCACTAAGAGGACTGGCCGTCAGTTCCTCCGGGATAGCAGTGCTCAGGCCGTGCACCACCAAACACTGTGCAGCGTGCCTCAGATGGGTGTGGCTCAGGTAATGAGAGCAGAAGACTTGTTGGAATCCCAGCCCAGGCTAGGCTCAACTACCTGTTGGGGCAGTGTGTGGTAGGGGCGGGTGGGAGGTGGGAGAGATGGGCAGAGAGAAAGGGAGAGAGAGAACCTTAAGCAGACTCCTCGCTGAGTGCTGAGGAGCCCACACAGAGCTCTATCTCACGACCCTGAGATCGTGACCTGAGCCGAAACCACGAGTGGGACTCTTAACCGCCTGAGCCACCCAGGCGTCCCAAAGGCTGTGTGTTTAGATCGTTTGTCGAAGCCAGTGCTTTTCAACTGAAGGCAATTCCGACCCTCACTCCGCTGGGGACATCTGATTATGACTGAAGACATTTTTAGTTGCCATAGTGTTACAGGGTTACTGCACTCTTGTCTTACGGAGTCAAAGAATGTTAAACAAAGAATGAATCTCGCAGACACAAAAGGCTGAAGTGAAAGTTTACTAAGTCATGGTGAGAACAGAAAGGAAAGAAAAAAGCTCTCTGGAGGGAGACGGGTCCCGAATGGATTGCCACTGAGGGCTGTTAGTGGCAGTCTTTTATTGAGAACTGACCAGGGAACTTAAATCTTCTTGACGCCTCTACCACTGATAGCGCCATGTTTAGTTTTTCTTTGACGTTTGATAACTTTCAGTGGTCCAGCTGTAAGTGCCATAGAGATACCTCATCTCTGATGTTTAAGACAAACGAGGTAGTCTTCTTAGTCTCATTATGTTCCCTTATCTCTGGTTTTGACGCCTCAGCATTTCTCCACATCTGGGATTTCTGTGAGCCTGGTCACGTAGCCCCCCCCCCCACACCCCCCCAGATCAGT
>NW_022589706.1:61679013-61927619 GCF_004348235.1 Phoca vitulina | reverse complement strand
CCCCCCCGGCGGGAGCCTCACCTAGCCTCCAGTCTCTCCCTGCCTATACCTTAACCCTTTCCTCACTCAACAGGTTGGGAGAGGGAGTTATCCTACTGGCATCTAGTGGGTAGAGAGGCCAGGAATGCTGCTAAACATCCTACAATGCACAGGACTGTCCCAACCACACAGAATCATCTGGCCCCAAAATGTTAATAGTGCCATGGCTAAAAAATCATTAGTCTAGGCAATCAGAAAAAGAGAAAAACAGTGATGTTTCCTTAAGATGCATGCGCGAATTTATGCCTACCCCTACATAAGATGACAAAACTCCCCTTTCTGAAGATTCATCCTAACTCTAAAGAAAAGAAACCCACTCACCCCTCCTCCCAGAGTTACGGCTTTGGAAATTATTCCTTGTGATCTCCTTATTTGCTGTAAATAAAATTTCCTTTTTTGCCAAAAAGGAAAAACTGCATATTTGACATTCGCTGAATTGCTTTTCCCCTTGGTTCTCTGACACACACACAGTAAGTGAATTGAGAAGTCACCCCACAGTGTGTGTAAGGGCAGATAAGGGGCTTCATTCTGCCTTTTGGAAACAGGGGAAGAGACCTTCCTTTCCCTTTTCTTTCAGAATTTCTTTCTCTGTTTTTTCAAACAAAAGATGTAAATCTTTTTAATGGCTAAATAAGCCTGTTGCCAGTCTCACAACTCAGAAATGTTTCCCTGGGGGCCCTAGGCTGAGGAGCCATCTCTCTGAAATGTGATCATCAGGGAAGATCATGCCCTACCTCCCAGTTGGCTAGGAGAGGGCGGGCCTAACTTCAACTATCATCTGACTTCGAATTGCAAAACGCACCGAATGTCACAGGGGCATCCACTCAGCCGCAAGAGAGCAAGATTTCCTTCTGTCTTTGCCAGCTTTAGCAGATGGCCCGAGATGCGTATCACATTCTGGCTTAATGCTTATTCAATAAAAAGATGATTTTCTTTCTCTTCTTTGTAGAGAGGTTTTCTGAGTTATGAACACATTTCATTTTTAATTTATAGTTCCTCAACAAATGCCAGTTTATTAGAATAGTTAAAAAGCAAAATCTGTCGGAGATGTGGACACGCATTTCTTGTCTTTTCCTAATAAGGCCATTTGACACCGATTAATTCTTATTTTCTTTTTATTTCAATTCAGTTCAAGATTAAGTTCTCAAAGAAGTTGTATGTGATCTTAAAATCACCTTTGTTTCAAAGCACGTTTCACTATTTCATATTCCTTTACAAGAAATCATTCTATCCATTTCTTTTTTTAATTTTTCCTTTCCTTTGTTAATAGGAGCTTTGCTTGATAAAAATAGCTCCCAGAGGGCGCCTGGGTGGCTCAGTCGGTTAAGTGTCTGCCTTCGGCTCAGGTCATGATCCCAGGCTCCTGGGATCGAGCCCCATATTGGGCTCCTTGCTCCGCGGGGAGTCTGCTTCTCCCTCTCCCTCTGCTGCTCTCCCTGCCTGTGCTCTCTCTCTCTGTCAAATAAGTAAATAAAATCTTAAAAAAAAAAAAAAAAATAGCTCCCAGAGCTGGGCTCTAGTAAGAAGTAGTGACCAGCCTAGGTATTTTTGGCAAATAAAATAAAAGGAGCTCTGGTGGGGCGCCTGGGTGGCTCAGTCGTTAAGTGTCTGCCTTCGGCTCAGGTCATGATCCCAGGGTCCTGGGATCAAGCCCCGCATCAGGCTCCCTGATCAGCGGGAAGCCTGCTTCTCCCTCTCCCACTCCCCCTGCTTGTGTTCCCTCTCTCACTGTCTCTGTCAAATAAATAAATAAAAAATCTTTTAAAAAGGAGCTCTGGTTTCGGATTTGGGAGGCAAATGTTGAATCCCTGAGTTAAAAAAAACAAAATTCAATTGAGTAAATTTTAAAGATCTTGTTGGCTTTATTCAATGATTCATGGATCAGAATCCCATCTAGCAGAGAGAAAGGAGCTCCAAAGAGCTGTACAAAATGAAAGAACTTTATAGGCAGAAGGCAGCAGGACAAGGAAGTTACTAGCAAAGAGTAGATTTTTTGTGGCAAGATCACCTTCCTTTTGGGGGAGAGCAAGGGTCTGTCAGGCAGATTACCTCTCCAGTGCTAATCAGCTGGTTCCAGACTGACTGATTCCAGACTCCATTCCAGGGAGAGATTGAGACATTATGTAAGCAGAAAGAGTGAGGGGTCCCTAGATGAGGGGTAACGTCATCAAAAAGACAATACCTCCAACAGACGCATGAGCTGGACTGGGACACTTGAAGACTCCTTACCCCCTCCCCTGTCCTTGGAATGTGGGTCCCACTTGCCTTTCCCGCTCCTAGAGCCTCCTCCAAGGACATAACCTTGAGATGGTGATGTGATGTTGAAAACACCTGCACAGTATGCTTGACTGAGCCCAGTTAGGGCCTCTGTATAAATCCTAAGATTTGGAGGACGGGTGCGGGGATCCATTCATCTCGCTGCCTCGCAGGACAAGCTTCCTATGTAAGTTCCTTTTGCTATTATTATAATTGCCACCTGCAAACCTGGAGTGGCCGGCCTCTTCCTTTGGTCTCTCCCTGCCGGGTGAGTACTGGGGCGGGTTTCAAATTTCACTGGGAAAGCTCCCAAGAGGGTTGTGAGCCAGGAAAAAAAAGAGGAGACAGAGCTTTTGTGAAACAAAGGAAGTCATTTTAGGCCCCCAGCTATTTTGTGCCTTGCTCGCCAAGCACTCTGCTTGCAGAACTTCCCAGGAGGTGTGGAATTACAAAGAAATGCAGAAACCTCAGTCGTTAAGGTTGTCAAGGGAATTCAAAAACTAACACTCCACCAGGCCTGGAAATTGCCACACCAGATTAGAGACAAATACATCAGTGCTGCTTCAAAAGTAAGCAAGGCCCTGCACGCCTTACCCAAGATAAGGAGCCCAAGTCCCCATCCAGTTCATTCCTGCTCTTGGAGCTTGCCCGTAGCCCCTCCCCCTTGTCCAACGGTTTCCTCTGCCTCATTATATTGTTAAAAGCTCTGCCCAAGGAGGAGCACAAACCTCCCTAACATCATGTATCACAATGTACCTACAGTGACGTTTCCTTAAGATGCATGCGCAAACTTATGCCTACCCCTACGTAAGATGACAAAATTCCCCTTTCTGAAGATATAGCCTAACTCTCAAGAACCCCACTCAACCCTGCTCCCGGGGTTACGGCTTTGGAGGTTATTCCTTGTGATCTCCTTATTTGCTGCAAATAAAATTTCCTTTCTGTGACAACCCCACCTGGTGTAGCCTCCACCTGTAACTCGTCCAGGAACGAACTCACATGAGTTGAGTTACAATTATGGTTACATTAAGTTAGGTATTAAATTTTGGTTTGGTGATGTGGGCTTGCACAAGTGACTCCATTCGGGGCCTGTTGTCTCTTTTTTTAACACTTGAATCGACTGGAAGTCTGGGAAAATCCCAAAAGAAATGACTACTTTCTATGTAACCAGTGAGCAAGGAATGCTGAATATGCAGTCAACGTTTAAAAAGCCATGTCAAATCTGGATTGAAGGTAAAAAAAAAAAAAAAACCAACAACAACAATAAAAAACCCAGCAAACAAGAGTGATCTAGGAGATACTGCCTATCTTGTATTTCTAATTACTTTTGTTTTTTAAATATTTATTGAGGAGGAAAGAGCTTTTTTATTACAAAACTAATATCGCTGCTGAAAATTTAGAAAATGAAGACCCCCCCCCCCAAAAAAAGGACATTTTAAAATGTCTTCATCCAGAAATAACTCATGCTGACACTTTGGTATGTATTCTTTCCTTCTTCCCTTGCAAACATACACATTTTAACAATGTAATTAAACGTACTGCCTGTTCCTTCTGTGTAAGGAAGAGAAGGGTCGCTGTGGACATCTGTGGTTCAGACATGGTTCAGCAGTTGCTAGAAGCTGGTGAGAGCAATAATGATCACACCGTCTTTTGGCAGAATCATCCATCCTTTTTAAGATAATGTTGCAGGATGTATGTATTTGTACATAGTGGAGCCACACAGCCAGAAATGAAAAAGATAGATCTTTTCCAGGGGCGCCTGGGTGGCTCAGTCGTTAAGCGTCTGCCTTCGGCTCAGGTCATGATCCCAGGGTCCTGGGATTGAGCCCCGCATCGGGCTCCCTGCTCCGCGGGAATCCTGCTTCTCCCTCTCCCACTCCCCCTGCTTGTGTTCCCTCTCTTGCTGTGTCTCTCTCTGTCAAATAAATAAATAAAATCTTTAAAAAAAAAAAAAAGGAAAAGAAAAAGATAGATCTTTTCCAAAGCGTTTGTAGGAGAGGAAAGATGTTTTCCCCTATTCTCTTAGGTTTAGTGCCCGGGGCCTGTGAATTAAACTGACAAAAGACAGATTAACAGGAGAAGGTTTGTCACTATGCACACAGGAGTCAGTAAAAGAAGTAGCTGGTTTAAATGGTTAAAGCTAAAGGTTTGTATATCTAACAGCTTCTATTAATAGGAAGAAGAAATAGATTCCTTTAGCAAAAACAAATGGATTTTTAGGAGAACAAGTGGGAGAGGGGAAAAAATTATGAGAATGTTTGTTTATACAGGTGCCAGGTGGTCTTTCTATCTTCTTCATGGCCTTGAAACACCCCTGGAGAGGGGATATATGGTAGGTTTATTCTTGGTCCCTTTCCTGGGAGTAGAAACCACCCCAAAGAGAATTTAGGGCAGCCTCATTTCTTAGGAATTTCTGCTTTTAGATAAGGGAAGCTCTAAGAAGGCTTTTCTCTACATCGGTTGAATCTCAAATATCTTCATCTTAAAATAATCTTCATACCAACTCTGGAGGTTCCAAGTGAGTCCCCACACCTTCAAAGATGGAAAAGCAACAAAAGGGTTGGAAGCTAACACTTTCTGAACCATGGCACTGGGCTGGGTCCTTTATTTACAAGTTCCACAGTTAGTTTTGACTATTTCTATTTTACAAACAGCACACTAGAGGCTCAAAGGAGCTAAGTAATGGACCCAATAATCTAAGCCAAATTGTATCTGAGAGTCTAGAACCATTCTACTTTTATTCAACAAGCATTCGGCGAGAGAATCCTGTGTGGCAGGTTTAATAGCAGGCACTCAGGATGCCAAGTAACAAATCGCTCCTGCCCTCCAGGCATTGCAGCCTAAGGGGAAATCCAAGCAGAGCGGTGATTACTGTAGAACGTAACAGGCGCTGTGATAGAGACGGGTCCTCTGCACACAGGTAGAAGCAGGTGCTAGAGAAACACAGAGGAGGAACACCACAATCAGCCGGCTCACAGCCCTCTGGCTGAATCAGGCCCTCCCAGGTGTCTTAGTTGACCCATATAGTCATTATGGGTTGAATTGTGCCCTCCAAAAAGATATGTCGAAGTCCTAACCCCAGGACCTCAGAAGGTAATCTTATTTGGAAATAGGTCATTGTAGAAAGAGTGAGACAAGGTCATCGTGGAGAGGGTGGGCCCCAAGTCCAATATGACCGATGTCCTTATGAGAAGATGATGTGAAGACACAGGAAAGAATGCCCTGACAGAGGCAGAGATCGGAGCAATGTGTCTACAAGCCTTCTCTCAATTTCCTCTTAGGAATGATCCTGCCCTAACAGAGCCTCTATTCTGTCCAGATCTTCCATGTTATGAATGTTATTGGGGCGAGCCTCCCTTTGGGGGTGGGTCTTTGGGTGAGTTCCCCAGAAGCAGAACCTGAGATGCGAATTCACGTTCAAGTGCTCTAGGGGGAAAGCGTGGCAGGAGGAGCAGAATGGGGGAAGCAGGGCAGAATAGGGGAATAAAGTGAGGCAAGCATGTGGTCTCCACGGAAGCCTAACTCAGTCTCATAACCTGGAGATGCTCTGGAGCACAAACTGCAATACCGAGTCAGTCGCCTTGGAGGCTGCTTGTACCCTTCTTCGTCAGTCAGTCATTGGACAACTCAGGGATGGGCGAGCGGCAAGCCCAGTCGCCTGGGCAGGCCAAGGCAGCACCTATGTGGCTGAGGGCAGTTCTCTAGCTAAGGCAGCAACAGCGGATGTTATCAGGCCCCCCTCACAGCAACAGTAGGGGGGTGGGTGCACCGGCTGGCAAAAGGGTTCTGGGCCCCCTCACACCAACCACCTCCAGCACGGGGGAGCCTGCCGTGGCCCCGTGCTCTTCTGCCTGGGTGGGCAAGTGTGTCTAATCTGGGGAAAATTAAGAACCAGACCAGAAGGAGAAGCCCTTTCCTCCTGCAGTGTCCTTCTAGCACCTTCTATTGACAAAGTCTAACAAAATGCTTGCTGCAAACAAGAAGTGCTTAAAGGGTCTAGCCCATTACAGCAGAGCAGATAATAAAAGATAGATTCTGAGCTGAGTAGCAATAAATTGATAACTGGTACAGCCACTGAGATCACATCTCCCTTTGCTTTTCTTCTTTCTCTCCATTCTTTTTGCATGTTTATAACATTCACTCCAAAAAATGAGCAAAAGAGCCTGTGCAGCCTCACTCTTTCGCTCAAGCCTGCAATGCTGGCAGGCTAGGCCAGGGTTCAGTCTCCCCACTGCCGGGAAGCTCTGAGCCGCTGATACGACCAGCGTGGCATGATAAACGGTAGGAGAAAACCCACTGGGGCACAGGCCTGAAGGCCAGCTCCTTTGGGGGGTGCTGGAGAAAGTAGGGGTCAAAGACAAACGTCCAGATTCTGCCATGCATTGTCCGAGCAGTTACGGCTGCTCAAACTTTATGGAGAAACATGATGAAGTTCTGGTGGTTGAATTTCGCCTCAAAGGTCACGCTGTTGGGGACATGACTGGAGTCTGCCTTCAGGTCATCAAAGTAGCCAGAGCCTCTCTTTTGTCCTTATGAGTTTTCATAATGCAAACAGGGTAGTAATACATTTTCATAAAAACATTTAAAAATTATATTTATATTTTCTATTAAAATATATTTGAAAATAAATTTCTAAGAAATTAACAGAAGAAAATAGAGTAACAGTCTATTTTCCAAATAATATCTTTTTCATTGTCATAAGGAGAACACTTTGTCATTATTATCCCCAGAAGTTACAGAGGACAGTGTACGAAGCACCAGGTAAGGTCTTTTCCCATTCTGTTCTCTGTGGTGACCGACCTCCAAAGTCAGTTTCAAATCATGTGCTCAGCCTTAATTTAGGCTGTTAGAGCTGAGTGAACCTGTCAGGCACAGAACTCATCTATACTCAACCTTGCAGAAACAAAAACAAAACTGCTCACCGGTATTACACACTTCCTTATTTCCTTTTCTTTTTTAAAGATATTATTATTTTTTTAAGATTTTATTTAGGGGCACCTGGGTGGCTCAGTCGTTGAGCGTCTGCCTTCGGCTCAGGTCATGGTCCCAGGGTCCTGGGATCGAGCCCCAAATTGGGCTCCCTGCTCAGCAGGAAGCCTGCTTCCCCTCTGACACTCCCCCTGCTTGTGTTCCCTCTCTCGCTGTCTCTCTCTCTGTCAAATAAATAAGTAAAATCTTAAAAAAAAAAAAAGATTTTACTTATTTATTTGAGAAAGAGAGAGCATGAGCAGGGGGGAGAAGGATAAGCAGGCTCCCCACTGAGCAGGGAGCCCAATGCGGGGCTTGATCCCAGGACCCTGGGATCATGACCTGAGCCGAATGCAGATGCTTAACCAACTGAGCCACCCAGGCGCCCCAAGTCATATATTCTTATTCTTATTTCACAAAATGAGAAAAAATAGGGCTTAGAATGCTTAAGCATCTTGTCCAAGGCCACAAAGCTAGTACCAGGGACAAGAGTAAAACCTGTGCTTAGTTCCAAAGCCCCTCCCTCCCCCCAAGCAGCAGTCAGAATTCTTGGTTGCAGGTGACAGGAAGTGGATTCTAATAGAAGGACAGTGCAGGTTTACAATATTCACCTGGGGCCTGAGGGCCACACTGGGAAAACTCGCTGGAAGGAAGGACGCTCCAGGGAACAGAACAAGGAAGGACGTCAAGTCCTCTTTTAGCCACGACAGTTGGGAGGGACACTGACACCAACCCTGCTGCCATCTCCATAGAACATCACTGCCGTTGCCACGAACAACTGTTTGTCCCAGATTCAGAGTCCCAGGTGAGCGTCAGATCGAGGGAGCCTGGCACGTACCACCCAGCCCAAGAAGAGGGGAGGCGCTGTGACACTTCACGTGGGGACTCAGTTTCTGCACACACCTCTACAGACAGAGGAGACCAGGGCAAGGAGAGAAGTAGGTTTGCAAGTGACCTCCTAAGCCGCCTCCTCACAGGCAGAGGGATGCCCCAACCGAAACATGAAAGAACACTTTCCCATTCTTTCTGGTACTGGTCTGAACCCATATGTAGGTCGTGGGTGCAAAGCAACAGAGTTACATAAAAAGACATTTACAACATTATAAAAAAGACATCATCACTTATCAAATGAAAAAAGGAAGGCATACTCAAAAGCTGATGTCGGAGGGGCATCTGCATGGCTCAGTCAGTTAAGCGCCCGACTATTGATTTGGGCTCAGGTCATGATCTCAGGGTTCTGGGATCCAGCCCGGCATCGGGCTCTGTGCTCAGCGGGGAGTCTGCTTGTCCCTCTTCCTCTGCTCCTCCCTCTGCTCACACTCTCACTCTCTCTCTCAAACAGATAAAAAAATAAATTATCTTTTTTTTTTTAAGGTGATGTTGGAATAATTAGTTAAAAATTTAAAGAAATAAAAACTATTTAGGTTCTCACTTGAATAATACCAAAATAAGCTTGGGAGACTTTAGTTATATAAATAAATAGAACAAAAAATTCAGGGGCATCTGTATGGCTCAGTCGGTTAAAGCATCAGACTCTTGATTTCGGTTCAGATCGTGATCTCAGGTCATGATCTCAGGGTCATGGGATGCAGCCCCTCATGGAGCTCTGCACTGGGCTCTGGGATCAGCGAGGAGTCTGCTTGTCCCTCTCCCTCTGCTCCTCCCTACTCCCTGTTCATGCTCTCTCTCAAATAAATAAGTAAATAAATAAATAATATTTTTTTAAAAAAGAACAAAAAATATAAAAACTATAATTAAAGAATTGAACGAAAGATGCCATTGTTTGACTACATAAAACATTTTAACTCCTGTATCTAAAAATAAAATTAGATTTGGAAAAATGTATTTGGTATGAAAAATGCTCAGAGTACAATAGTTTAATTGGCAAAGGACATTGTTATGGGCTGGACTGTGTCCCCCTGTATTCATATGTTGAAGCCCAAACCCCCAGGACCTCAGAATATGAGTGTATCAGGAGATAGGGAATTTCAAGAGGTAATTAAGTTAAAATGGGGTCATTAGGGTGGGCCCTAATCCACTATGGCTGGTTCTAGAAGAGGAGATTAGGACAGAGAAACACAGAGGGAAGGCCACCTGAAGACACAAAGAGAGGCCTCAAAAGAAACCAACACTGTCAACACCTTGATCTCAGACTTCCAGCCTCCAGAGTAGTCAGAAAACAGATTTCTGTTTTTAACGCAGTCTATGGTAATTGTTACGTCCATCCTAGCAAACGCCTGCAGGCATGTACAGATCTTTCATAGAAGAGAAAAGAATTAATACACAAAAGTACTCAATGCCAGAGGGAAATCCTCACAAAGGAGATGACTTTTAAGTTTGGTTCTGAGAAATGAAGGGGAATCGTTGACAGCCAATGAGCTTGTGATATTTTGTAGAGTCGGTTTGCTTGTTTTTAAAGAAAAACACTTTGTATTTTGCCAAAAATGAGTGAATCTGAAACACTAAATTTTAGTTAGTAACTCTGTATGAATGAAATAAACACAGACAACAAACTAAATGAAGCTTTGTTCAAACAGGAGCTGTGTCAGATACCATCTAGAAGCTGTCCGTATCACTTTGATAGGGTTTTGTGGTGAGCTAATCTTTGGGGACCAGATGACAGATTCAGTGCGTTGAATCTATTTGTACTGAATCACTGTTGCTGTGGCATTTTTGTGGCTGTAAGCCGGGGGTCTGCAGCTGTGTTGTGGGGACGGATGTGGTAGACAGCCCTGTTGCTGCCTTCCTGGCTCCCTTCTAGTGTGCCCGCAAAAGCTGCAGGGGTGGGAGAAACGAAAGTCATGCTTTACTTCCCAGACTTCCTTGCAGCTAGGGTCTGAACAGGAAATCGATTACACCAATAAGATGCATGCACATCTCTACTGCTGCTTACTACCTCTGTGACCTGAATAGGCCTACTCTCTCCTTTCCTCAGGTTCCTTGTCTGGAAAGTGGGGTAATAACAGCCTTTACCTCAGAGTTGTTATGAGGACTAAGTGAGTAACTCATATGAATTGCTTAGACTGGTACCTAATACCAGTAAGTGTTAGTTCTACTAACATTGAATAATCATTGTTGTTATTTTGAAGGCAGAAGTGAGGTAGAGGCCATCTTCCTGATGTGTAGCTTGTCTTCGGCAAGTACTGTCCTGGGGTTTTCTGTAGCAGGGTTCTGATGGCCATCAGTAGCTTCGTGGGTGTCCAGAGGCAGCCGGTCCTGGACCAAGACTATAGAAGTGTGTCTTTGAAATCAACAAGTGCCGCTTCAGCCTCTGATTCCCTCTGGTGAGCCAATTCTACAGTATGTTCTGGAGAATCATCCCAGACGTCCAGCCTAGAGCCCTCTCTTACAGTCCCAGCAGCAATTTTGTAGGCACTTCTTGCCTTTTTAAAAAATCCCTTTCCACAAAATATACATAGAGTGGCATCCATTTCTGACAACTGAATCCTGAGTGATCTACCCACGTGAGCCCTTCTCAGTCTCCCTTTACCCCAGTTACAGCTGTGAAAATAAACAAGGAAACTGGCTTAGGAAAAGGCTTCACAGATCTGGGTTGGTACTGGCAAAGCCCAGCTTTTTAAGCAGGTTTTTAATTCAGTGCTTAAAAAAAAAGATTATTTATTTATTTGTCAGAGAGAGAGAAAGCACAAGCAGGGGGAGCAGCAAGCAGAGGGAGAAGTGGACTCCCCGCGGAGCAGGGAGCCCGATGCAGGGCTCCATCCCAGGACCCTGGGATCATGACCTGAGCCGAAGGCAGAAGCTTAACCAACTGAGCCCCCCGGGTGCCCCAATTCAGTACTTTTCTGCTAGCTCAGACTCCAAGGAAGGTGGCTCATTCAGACCAGCTAGCTGACCCTGGTGGCCACACCCGATCTTCCCATAGAACCCCAACAGCAGAGATAGGGGAGGAAGGGAACTTACATGTATTGACATTCCCTCTTTATGCGTTTGGCACTCCTCTAGAGGCAAGAACCAATCCTACTCATC
Source organism: Phoca vitulina (assembly GCF_004348235.1). Taxonomy (NCBI): domain Eukaryota; kingdom Metazoa; phylum Chordata; class Mammalia; order Carnivora; family Phocidae; genus Phoca; species Phoca vitulina. The sequence goes on along the minus strand of NW_022589706.1, from coordinate 61,916,369 downwards.
TTGTATTCCCAATATTGGCATAATCTATTATATGCCTATTAAATGTCTGCTAAAAGATCTGAACTGAGTTGTTGAATGCGGTCTATTACAGAATTCACAAATCTCCACTGGAAAGGAAAAGTTTCTGAGGAAATCAAATGAAAATGACAATGTGCTTATTTTTATGCAATGTTCCCTCTGGTAATTTAGGTTGAACTTTTTGTGCAGTTTATTTACTCTAAGATAGGAAGGAAAATCCTAATAACAGTAGAACCTAATAAAACAGTTTGGATCATGATCTTTATTTAATATTGGATTACTCTTAAACAGACTCTTAACCACAGAGAACAAACTGATGGTTACCAGAGGCGGGGGTGGGGTGGGGGTGGGGATGGGTGAAGTAGGTGCTGGGGATTAAGGAAGGCACTTGTCGTGATGAGCACTGGGTATGTATAGAATTGTTGAATCACTACATTGTACACCTGAAACTAATATAACTCTGTATTTTAACTATACTGGAATTAAAATAAAAAAACAAAACAAAAACGAGAAAAAGATTGCAGTACTCTTCTCCTAAATAAGTTAATTTTAAAAAAAAAGATTCAGATTCTGTACCTACTATTTAGTAAGTGGCCTTTATTTCGTAGTCAAAGTTCTTTGGGTTACAAGTAAGAGAAACCCAAGCAAAGTAACCCACAATGAACGGGAGGATTTATTTTTATTTTTTTTTTAAAGATTTTATTTATTTATTTGAGAGAGAGAATGAGACAGAGAGAGAGAGCATGAGAGATGGGAGGATCAGAGGGAGAAGCAGACTCCCTGCTGAGCAGGGAGTCCGATGCGGGACTCAATCCCGGGACTCCAGGATCATGACCTGAGCCGAAGGCAGTCGCTTAACCAACTGAGCCACCCAGGCGCCCCAAACGGGAGGATTTATTATAAAATGCAGGGTCACTTCACAGATTCCAAGGAGAGGATGTGCCCTCAGGTTCGCAAGGGATTGGAACCAGGAACCACAAAGCCATCAGAAATCAGCTGCTCCATCTCTCTCCCTTGCTACCTTGGCCTTATCTACCTTTACTTTGCTCTGAACATCTGGTTCTCTCTCTGTAGATGGGCTCCTTGGGCTCTACAGATGGGGGGCAGCCTGGCTACCCCAGAGCAGTAGATTCTGAACCCTGTTCACGGGACCTCCCACGTGCATATCAGCAGACACTCTCCCGGATTTCTATCTAAATTTCCCAAAAAAGAATGACCAAGTTGAGACTGCATTTCTGTCCTTGGTCAATCAACGACGGCAGGAAACAGTGGCCATCACGTAGTACAAATTTTCTGCCCAGAATCAACTCTGTGGACGAGTGGGAGGAACAGTTCTCAGAGGTGTGAAGAGTAATGTGTGCATGACAATATCCCAGGGAACAAATATTTTAAGGTGAAATTAATATAACTTAAACTGCCTGTATATCAGAATATCATCACCTTCACATTTAAAAAATGATACTTTTTGCATATGAATCTGTACATATTATACGTATACGTTTTACCTCAGATAGCAACTTAAAATAACCCACATTACCTCAGTGGCTTTAGTATTCCCCTTATCCAAGGAAGATGATATGGCTACTCTGAGAATAGTTCTCAGAGTTAACTAGAAATTTAACTAATGAGATAAATAAAAATAGAATTCTAGATGTTGCCGGGTGGCTAAATCATGCTCAGGATGCAAATTAGGCAATTTGAAAGGGGGCATCTATTTATTCAGGCCACCAGGGCAGCATTTAAGGAATTATTATTCTGTTAAATGAGGGTAAATAGGACCCTAGTGACTGAAAAATTTGAGGCTGCTTCCAAAACTCTCATTTGCACCTAGGGAGTAAAAAGAAGAATCTGGGTGGAATAAATAGCCAGATAAATAATGCAAAAGCAGAGAGTCTGGGCCAAGGAGGAAGTCATATTCCAGAGACCAGGTACTGACGGAAAGATTTAAAGTGTATTTTGTAGGAAGATGATTGTAGCAAATTGACCCAGGGCTTTGACATTGGGGTGTCAGCATCTAGGACATATGCCACATGACTTCATAGACACATGTTTGAGCTTGGGACCAAGGTCCAAACATGGCGAATATGAGGCTTGGGTAAGAGGAGCGGGCTCCTCTTCGCACTTGGCTCCCGGGATCCCTGCTTTATGCAGCCTGTCCTCGTCACTTATCCAAAGCAAGTTTCCTTCATTGTCGCAATATACAATGACCACACCAATTTTTTAATGTCCTCATGGATGGTTTTTTGTGCACAGAGTTATTTTCATTTTAAAAATTAATATTCAAATAATTCAAAACCTATTTCTTAAGCTTTTAAGAAGTCACAGTTTTAAAAAATTTATAACTCTCTTGATAAATCTAGACAACTTTAGCACTCACCTTAAAGAATTTTTAAAGTGAGTAGATTCCCTTACGTATTTCCAACTATATTTATACATTTAACATATTTGATTTTCTTTCAAGTACTGCTTAAACAAACAAACCTTTCTATGTTCTTAGGTAAGTTAGAATCTAACAGATTAAACTTACAACACCTGAACTTAAAACCATGGGCTGAATCAGTTGCTCAGTTGTACATTTAGTTGGGACTCTCAAAGCTGAAATATTATTCTAACAGGCCCAAATCTCTTAAACCCTTAAATATCAAATTTGTACAGTTTCTTCCCCCCCAAAATATTCATTTATAGGTGTGATTTTCCTGAACATTCCTATAGCGCTATGTATAGATGCTTCTCCACCAGGGAAAAGATTACGTTGTCCCACACTTTGGGGAATTACCCTCTCAGATGCATGGAAGGTTGCAGAACAACCAGAAGATTCAGCCTGGATTACAGACCTCAAGGCCTGCTTTTCTTACAACCCAGACCTAGGGTGAGTTCCCTTTTATAATCACTATAGTTTTATATGCCATAATTTAAGGAGGAGGTGGTCAGTAACAGGAATGACCTTCATTTTTGAGAGTGGCACACTGTCTAGGACCTATCATACTTTTAGGTGCCCACAAATATACTTCAATTTTAATTTATTTTATTTATTTATTCTTTTTATTTTTTTTAAATTTCGAGTAGGTTCCACACCCAACGTGGAGTTTGAACTCACGACCCCAACATCAAGAGCTATATTCTCTACTGACTGAGCCAGCCGGGCATCCCTGAATTTCTTTTAAAATCAGAAGAAAAATATTAATGTAACAAAAGTGAATATATAATGCCAAATCAAGGTTGGATTATATTCATCTTTATACCAATGCAGTAGTAGAATACAATTCCTAATATTTTTTCTCACAAAGGCAAAAGGGCCCCAGAGCCTCTGAAAGTCATAATGTGACCCTGGTCACGGTACACATCCTTGGGTGTGAGTTTTATCAGGCCCTAATTCTTAAATGAATTTACAGAACTCTGACTGACCCCACCTAGACGGCCCATCATGCCAATGCCTTTTGCATTTCTTTGGCTCTTTATTTAATTTAAATATTTAAATATCTGAATTCACAGCACTATGTATTCTTTTTTTTTTTTTTTTTTTTTTTGCTATCTGGAAGGGCATACAACCCTTACATATGTTAAAAAGCTGTACAATCAACTAAATTTTGGACAGTCATTTCATAGAGGAAGCTATTCAAATGGCAAATAAGCACATAAAAAAATCATTAGTCATCAGAGAAATGAAAATTAAAGCCACAATGAGATAGGATTATATGCCCTGTCCTATCCTGGTATATAAAGCTACAGTTCTTAAAACTGACAATGTTTATTGTTGGTGGGGATGTAGAATGACCAGAACTCTCATACATTGTCCATGGGAGTATGAAATGGTACAATCACTTGGGAAGAACTTTTGGCAATTTCATAACGACCCCATGACCCAGTAATTTCACTCCTATTTACACTAGAGAAATGAAAATACATGTCCACAAAAAAACTGAGATAAGGGTGTTCTTAGCAGCTTTATTCATATTAGCCCCAAATTGGCAACAACCCCAAATGCCCATCCATAGGAAAATTGATAAACAAGCTGTGCTATATTCATACAATGGAAACTGCTTAGGAAAAGAAGAAATGAACCTTGAGACATGCGACAGCCTGACTAATTTCAAAAACAGTATTCTGAGTGAAAGGAGCTTTACACAAGGCTATGTAATATGTGATTCTAGATCAGGCTAAACTAATACACAATGAATAAAATCAGAAGAGTGATCGCCTTGGGATGAGAGCAGGGGTTTGCCGGGAAAGGCTTTGAAGAAACTTTCTGAAGTGATAGAGGTTCGGGTTCATACATTTGTCAAAATTCATGCAATGTTACACTTAAGGTTTGTGCATTTGTTAGAAAACAAAATTCAACTGAGTCTATTTTAAAGATCTTATTGGCTTTATTCAATGATTCATGAATCAGGCGACATCCAATCTAACAGATTGAAAGGAGCCCCAAGGAGCTATACATAATGAAAGACTCTTATAGACAGAAGGGAGCAGGAACAAGGAAGTTACACTAGGTAAAAAGAGAAAAAGTGGGTTAGTTACTGCAAGGTCTTTCTGTAGGGGCATGGCAGGGGTCTCTCAGGCAGATTACCTAACTAGTGCTGATCATGTGATTCCTAACTAACTGGTTTAAGATTCCAACTCTGGGAGAGCTGAAACTGTGATTAAGTCTAGGTTTAGTGACAGGGGACTTAGCATAAGCGACTCCATTTGGGGCCTACTGTCTTGTTTTTAACACACCATATGTAAATTTTACCTAAAAACAAAGAGAACCATAAACAAATATTGAACTCTCAGTAATAATGATGCATGTTGGGGCGCCTGGGTGGCTCAGTCGGTTAAGCATCTGCCTTTGGCTCAGGTCATGATCCCAGGGTCCTGGGAATGAGCCCCACATCAGGCTCCCTGCTGAGGAGCCTGCTTCTCTCTCTGCCTGCCACTCCCCCAGCTTGTGCTCTTTCTCTCTCTCTCTCTCTGTGTCAAATAAATAAATAAATAAATATTAAAAAAAAATAATGATGCATGTTGAAGTCTTTAAGAGTAAAGTATACAGTCTGCATTTTACATTGCACTATCAAAAAAAAAAAAAAAGATTATGGGCAGGGGCCCCTGGGTGGCACAGTGCGTTAAGTGGCTGACTCTTGGTTTGGGCTCAGGTTGTGATCTCAGGGTCCTGAGATCAAACCCCGAGTCAGGCTCAGCACTCAGCACTCTGTCCCTCTCCCTCTATCCCCTCCCCCTATGTTCTATCTCTCTCTCTCTCTCTCAAATAAATAAATATACCTTTTAAAAAAAAAGATTATGGGTGAAGAATTTAAATAGACATTCTCCGAAGAAAATATACAAATGGCCAAAAAAGAACAGGAAGAGATGCTTAGCATCATTTATCATTAGGGAAATGCAAATCAAAACCACAAGAAAATATCACTTCACATCTACAAGACTATAATCAAAAAGACAGAAAATAACAAGTGTTCAAAGGGATGTGGAAACATTGGAACCCTCAGACATTGTTTGTGGGAATGTAATATATTATAGTCACTGTGGAAAACAGTTTGGCAATTCTTCAAAATATTAAACATAGAGTTGTTATACGACTCATCAATTCCACTCCTACTCTCGAGAATTGAAAAACATATATCCACACAAAAATTTGCATTGGTGTTCACAGGAGCATTAGACACAATAACCAAGAATGGAAACAACACAAATGTCTATCAACTGACAAAGGGATAATACATGTGGTATGTCCATACAATGGAATATTATTCGGCCATGAAAAGGAGTAAAGTGAGTAAGGAGTAAAGGAGTAAGGGAGTAAAAGGAGTAAAGCCACAACATGGAAGAACCTTGGAAATAGTGTGTTAAGTGAAAGAAGACAGACACATATTGTATGATTTCTTTTGTATGAAATGTCCAAAATGGCCAAATCCATGGAGACAGAAGGTAGATGGTGATTTAGAGTGACTGGTGAATGGGGTAATGAAAATGTTCTGGAATTAGTGGTGGTGGTTGAACAATCTTGTGAACATACAAAAAACTACTGAATTGTGCACTTTAAAAGGGGGAACTTATGAGAATTATATCCCAATTAAAAAATAAGATTGATGGAGGGACGGTTAGATGGATAGACATATGTAGAACAAACATAGCAAAATGTTCATTGCAGCATTTAGATGGTGGTTATATGGGTATTCACTGTATAATTCTTTCAACTTTTCTATGTATCTGCAAATTTTATAATAAAATGATAGAAAAATTATGAATAGTTAACAACTTTTAAGATTATTCTACCAATATGTAACAAAGACCTTTTTTTAAAAAAATAAAAAGCAAAATACAAACAGATGATAGGTGAGAGATAGATGATAGATGCCATAAACCTTTGACCCAGCAAGTCTGGTTCAGCAACTTAATTTAAGGAAATAATCATACCTTAGCTGAAAAAACAAAGTGTATGGGAAGAAGTTTCCCAAAGTGTTGTTTATCATAACAAAACATTTGTAAACAAACTAAATAGACACTGTGACAGAAATGAATCTCAAAGCACAAATTAAGGTGTGTACTACATGTAAAACTTTACATTTCCTACAACAATTTTTATTTTGAGCCCATTCCATAGAAGGGGTAGATGCAATCTCAGTCAATTAAGACTTTTCCCTCGTCTATATGGTTAGATCTGAGCTCTGGGGTGCATGCAGGGAGCAGGCAGGGGATGGGCAGGACTGGTCCTCCAGGCATCTGCCCACCCTGATATCGGCTGGAACATCTATTGGTCCATCTGCCCCTTGGCTATCTGCAAGCTCTTTCTGCCAATCGTAGCTTCATTATTTTGAAATACTTATTGTGAAAAAGTTTATTATATCTAAAAGTCCTTTCACTTTATCAGGAAATTCCAGCATTATCTTTGCCACCAGAGAAAAAGAATTGCTGTGAGATTCTTTGAATACAATTACAACTGTTTAAAAAAATAGAAAATTGCTGGAGCACCTGGGAGGCTCAGTCAGTTAGGCAGACGACTCTTGATTCCAGCTTAGGTCATGATCTCAGGGTCCTGGAATCAAGCTCCTTGATGGACTCCATGCTCAGCTGAGAATCTGCTTGAAGATTCTCTCTCCCTCTGCCCCTCCCCCACCAAAATAAATAAATAAATCTTTAAAAAAATTGAAAATTGCTTATGATCTACTTGTGTGAGCAAAATCTGATCAAGAATTTGGGGATAGAGGGATGGGCAAAATGGGTGAAGGGGAGTGGGAGGTACAGGCTTCCAGGTAGGGAATGAATAAGTCACAGGGATAAAAAGTTCAGCAGAGGGAATATCTGTAATAGAGTTGTGTGGTGACAGATGGTAGCTACACTTGCGGTGAGCCCAGCATGACATACAGTGTTGTCAAATCACCACGTTGTACATCTGAAACTAATGGAACGTTGAGTGTCAACTATATTTCAATTTAAAAAAAAGAGTTTGAAGAGATTATCATCTAAAATTTTTGATCAAGACGGTGATCAGCCATTTGAAACACAACTGTGGATACTAAAAAGTTTTGTTCATGAAATCAGACTCCAGTCTTTTGTTAAAAAAATGGAAGAGACAATATTTAGAAGTTATTTAGCAAACATATGCTCTGTATTTATTTTTCTTATCATAATTATATAACATATAAAATGGAAAGCATTTTTCACCAAGGCTGTATATAGATTTCTTCCAAAGCACTAGCTTCCCCCAGAGTGCCCTGCAAATGCTGTAATTGTTTATGTATGTCAAGATGCGCAGAAGGTTGGGAAACTGCACTAGGATGAAATGTTACCTCTCATGCACCTCATACAATCTCCTTCATGGATTTAGCTTTGGGCTTTTGGAAATGAAAGCTTTTTTTTCTTTCCCCTGACTTTTCACCCCCACCCCCAACCCTGGCAATGAGCCTGGCTGACTACTTGTTCAAAAGGGAAGACTAACTAGAAAGAAAAAAAGAACATAGAGAGGTTGGTAAAAGGATGCAACTTTGCAGCTATAAGATGTGAAACATGGTGACTATAGTCAATAATGCTGTGTTGTAAAATTGAAATTTGCTTAGAAAGTAGACTTTAAATGTTCACACACATGCACACAAAGATAAATATGTGAGGTGATGGATGTGTTAATTAACTAGATGGGGAAATTTTTTCACAATGTATACATATATCAAAAAATCACATTGTACACCTTAAACGTCTTACAATTTTATTTATCACTATACCTCAATCATGCTGAAATTAAAAACCAATTTTTAAGGACATAGAGCAATATCTATAAAACAATGGTTCTTAAAATGTGGTCCACAGTCCATGAAAAGTCCAGACATCCTTGCAAGGTCAAAATTCTGTCCATAATAATACATAATAATTTCCATTTTCATTCTCTCATAAGAGTACAGAGCAGTTTTCTAGAAGCTACATATGTAATGTCATAACGGATTGATTACAGAAGTTGATATGAGAATCTAGCTGTCTTCTATTAAGTTAGATATAAAAGAGATTTACAGAAATGTAAAACAATGCCACACTTCATACTAGTTTTCTAGTTTTAGAAAATATAGCTAGGGCGCCTGGGTGGCTCAGTCAGTTGGGCATCCAATTCTTGGTTTCTGCTCAGGTCATGATCTCAGGGTCGTGAGAGCGAGCCCCACATCAGGCTCTGCCCTGGGTGTGGAGCCTGCTTGGGATTCTCCCTCTCCCTCTCTCCTCCGTGCTCACTCTCTCTTTCTAAAAAAAAAAAGGAAAGAAAATGTAGCTATTTTTCATAAAAATTATATTTATATTAATATGAAATGAGTTCATTATAGTTATTTTTAAATGAATTAATAAATAATTTATCAGGTTTTTTAACGATTTTATTTATTTGAGAGAGAGAGCACATGAGCAGGGGGGTGGGCAGAGGGAACAGCAGGCTGAGCAGAGAGCCCGATGTGGGGCTCAATCTCACGACCCTGAGATCATGACCTGAGCCAAAGACAGACACTTAACCTACTGAACCACCCAGGTGCCCTAATTTATCAGTTTTAATATCTAGTACATTAAATATCACAGATGTAATGCACAAAAAGTTCTTTGATAATCTCGGTAATTTTGAATTGCATAAAGGGGGGTGCCTGGGTGGCTCAGTCGTTAAGTGTCTGTCTTCGGCTGGGGTCATGGTCCCGGGGTCCTGGGATGGAGCCCCACATCAGGCTCCCTGCTCAGCGGGAGGCCTGCTTCTCCCTCTCCCACTCCCCCGGCTTGTGGTCCCTCTCCCGCTGACTCTGTCAAAAAATAAATAAAATCTTTTTAAAAAAAATTGCATAAAGGGGTCCCGAGACCAAAAACTTTGAGAACGACCGCCAAAGTTTTATTTTGCCATACATCTAATATGGTGAAAAACTCTGCAGCCATTGAAATGGTGCATGAAAACATATTTACTAAATGGGTATGATCCCATATTTAATTAAAATTGTGTGTGTGTGTGTGTGTGTACCCATAAGTAAACTGTATGGAAGGATGCATATCAGTTAATGCTAATTGTTTCTAGGTGGTAAGATTGTGGAGATATTTATTTTCTTCTCTATTCCTTTTCTATATGTAGTAGCTAAAATTTTTTTAGTGTGGTAAAAAAGATCACATAAAATTCACCATTTCAACTGTCTTCAAGTGTACAGTCCAGTAGTGCTAAGTATATTCACATTGTTGTGAACTCGATTTCCAGAACTTTTCCATCTTTTTTTTTTTAAAGATTTTATTTATTTATTTGACAGAGAGAGACACAGCGAGAGAAGGAACACAAGCAGGGGGAGTGAGAGAGGGAAAAGCAGGCTTCCCGCGGAGCAGGGAGCCCGATGCGGGGCTCGATGCGGGGCTCGATGCGGGGCTCGATCCCAGGACCCCAGGGACCACGACCCGAGCCAAAGGCAGACGCTTAACGACTGAGCCACCCAGGCGCCCCTGGAACTTTTCCATCTTGCAAGTCTGGAGCTGACCCATTAAACCACTCCCCATCCCCCATTTGCCCCAGCCCCTGGCAACGACCATTCTACTTCCTATCTCTATAAATTTGACTCATGTAGGAACCTCATGTAAGTGGGATCATACAGCTATTTCACTTGTCTTGCAAGGTTCATCTATGCTGTAGCATGTGATGGGATTTCCTTCCTTTTTAAGACTCAACAATATTCCATTGTAAGTATATAATATGTTTATTTTATGTTCACCCATCGATAGACATTTGAGTTGCTTCTAGATACACTAATTTTTAACAAAGTACACGAATTCATTTTACAAGCAGAAATAAGACAAAGCCATTTCCATTTTGGGAAAAGACAACACATGCTTCCTCATGACACGCAGGTAACAGAGATGTCACGAGCATCACTTCCCTATTGCTCTGCTGCAAAAATTTTTACTCATGGGCAGTCTTACTTCGCCCATACCTGTACTGAGTTTATGTTGAAGCAAATCCCAAACACCATATCAGTGCACCCACGAACACTTCAGCCTGTAGCTCTAAAAGATAAGGAATCTTGAAAAATAGCCACAATGCCATTATTCCGCCTTAAGAAAGTTAACAATAACTGGTTTGATACCATTAACTATCCAGGGGATATCCATATTTCCCCAATTCCTTCATAATTTTTAAATAAAGTTTATTTGTCCAAGTGGAATTATAATAAGGTTATTTCTAACATTTTTGAATAGATTCTTTAATATGAGTTTTTCCTTCAGAAATAAATACACATTTGGGCTGCTTACATCTGAAGAACATCACATCAAAGAAAGATTTGTCTCTATTAGCACACCTAACAATTTCCCACCTGCTCACAAATGAAGGGACTTAATGAGACCCATGTTTCTCACCCATAGTATTTTCCGTTTTCTATTCCTTTTTTTTTTTTTTTTTTTTTTAAAGATTTTATTTATTTGACAGAGAGAGGCACAGTGAGAGAGGGAACACAAGCAGGGGGAGTGGGAGAGGGAGAAGCAGGCTTCCCGCGGAGCAGGGAGCCCGATGCGGGGCTCGATCCCAGGACCCTGGGATCATGACCTGAGCCGAAGGCAGATGCTTAACGACTGAGCCACCCAGGCGCCCCTCGTTTTCTATTCCTATTATGAACTAATGACAAAGTCTAATGCAATATTCAATAATCACACAATCATGCCTGAACCGACTATTCAATAAAAGTTGTAGAAGCAATTGCCTTCCCAACTCATTGACCAGTCAACAGGACTTCAGCTGCGGTCTCGATGCAAACAGCAGCCATTATAAGGCCTCAGTCCCTCCCACTAAATCGCTTCCACTGCACGGACTATTTCCTACATACCCCACCTTCCTTATTAACTCCTTATCTGGAGCCAACAAAGCAGGAAATACTTTCATCCCACTTCATAGCTCTTCTTTCTTTTTCTTTTTTATGTTTTTAATTTTAATTCCAGTATAGATAACAGACAGTATCATATTAGTTTCAGGTGTACAATATAGTGATTCAACAATCCTATACATTACTCGGTGCTCATCAAGATTAGTGTACTCTTAATCCCCTTCATGTATTTCACCCATCCCCCAACCCACCTCCCCTCTGGTACCATGTGTTTGTTCTCTACTAAGTTAAGAGTCTGTTTCTTGGTTTGTCTCTCTCTCTTCTTTTCCTTTGTTTGTTTTGTTTCTTAAATTCTACATCTGAGTGAAATTATGTAGTATTTGTCTTTCTCTGACTGACTTATTTCACTTAACATTATACTCTCTAGCTCTGTCCCTGTTGTTGCAAATGGCAAGATTTCATTCTTTTTTATGGCTGAGTAATATTCCATTTTGTGTGTGTGTGTGTGTGTGTGTGTGTGTGTGTGTGTGTGTGTGTGTATACCACTTCTTCTTTATCCATTCATTTATCAATGGACCCTTCGGCCGCTTTCATAATATGGCTATTTTAAATAATGCAGCAATAAACATATTTTTTGTTTATTGGGGTGCACATATCCTTCTGAATTAGTGTTTTCGTATTCTTTGGGTAAATACCCAGTAGCATAGCACTTATTTCTTGAAAGAGCCCAAAACTACCTGATGCCTGGTCAAAAGTCAAGAACAGAGTAAAGAGTCTTGCCTACATATGTATTATGTAATATGTGTAATAATGTAATACATAATAAGTGTATTATGTAACACATAACATTAAGATAGGATTCCTCCTCCCTATCTCCCCACCTGAACCATTTCCCTATTTCCAATGCATTTCCTGGAACTCTTCCTTTTCTGTCCCATGTTTATATTGTTTACACTGTTTACAGAGCCTGGGGGTAACAATAAATAATGTCCCACTGAATTCACTTTATTGTGCCTTTTTGTCATGAATATAATTGATAGGGTCTCCAGGGCTTTCATCATTCCAGAGACAGGTGACCAAAATAGGGCAGTCAGCTCTCCTCTGAGGACTTCTGGATAATCCTTCATCCTACACCCTAATAACCCACCTGGTTATTGTGTGTGTGTGTGTGACTGCTGGAACTTATGAGTCCTTATTCTAAGGACATTTCCTGCTTTCTCTGACACCCTCTGGCTCACTTACTGGCTCCAAGTAGCCACTTTCTTACAAACTCAGAGAAATACATATTTATAGGGTATATATAAACATAAACTTTTTTTTAAGATTTTATATTTATTTGAGAGAGAGAGAGCACGAGCAGGGTGGAGGGGCAGAGGGAGAGGGAAAAGCAGGCTCCCCACTGGGCAGGGAAGCTCGACCTGGGACTCGATCCCAGGACCCTGAGATCACTACAGGAGCTGAAGGCAGACATTTAACTGACTGAGCCACCCAGGCACCCCATAAACTTTTTTTTCTCAAGATTTATTTATTTTAGAGAGAGTGAGTGGGTGGAGAGGCAGAAAGAGAGGAAGAGAAGCAGACTCTGGCACTGAGCCCAGAGCCCGATGTGGGGCTCCATCCCACAACCCTGAGATCATAACCTGAGCTGAAACCAAGAGTCAGGTGCTTAACCTACTGAGCCACGCAAGCAGCCTTAGACATAAACTTAATAGAAGAGAATGTAAGCTTACTGCTGCTTAGCTGAATGCTTGGCCCATGGTAGGCACCCAATAAATATTTGAATGACTAGACAAATAGACAAATATGTGAAAGCACCTTGAAGAACAGCGTGTACAATACAGGTTAACGTCCTTCTTTCCAGACTCTAGCACATATTTGCTTTTAGTTTTTCCTTGTTTTAGACTATAGCTTGAGAACCAAAAAATTTAAACTAAAATTTAAATTTAGTAAGTCTAACCCAATATCTCAAAACAATATAGTTTATGTGAACTATTTACACAGTCTAAAGGGAACAAAAAATGCTTAAGAAATTACCCCCAGTAAGGGATTTCTACGTTAAGAAAATCTTAATTTTCTGTACAGTTGAGTAAAAAGATTATTATTTTCTGAAGATGCCCTGAAATCAGCCTGTTGTCTTACGAGTGTTTCTAGTTGTTGACCAGTTGTTGACCTTGTGTGAGTCCCTAAAAGCCCAGTGCCATTAGAGAAAATCAACCCAAAGGCCACATGGAAATGATACCACTTTATAATTATTAAATGATCCACATGAACTGTCCTAATTTGAAGATTATTATTTATTTTTTTAAAGATTTTATTTATTTATTCATCTATTTATTTATTTATTTATTTGATGGGGGAGGGGCAGAGGGAGAGGGAGAGAGAATCTCAGACTCTGTGCTGAGAGTGGAGCCAGACATGGGCTCAATCTCACAAGTGTGAGATCACTACTGTGAGATCATGATCTGAGCCGAAACCAAGAGTCAGATGCTTAACCAACTGCACCACCCGAGCACCCCTGCAAATTTTTATTTTTAATTCATTATCATCACATAATTTGTGAGTCACCAAATCTGTGTGACACAGTGGGAAAACTCTGGACTTGGAATCAGAAGGCCAGGTCTAAATCTGCTTGACAAGGTTATTGTGAAGATTAAATGAAGTACTACTACTAGTAAAAACATCTGTTGAACACCTACTTCATATTGTATATGGAGCTAGATGTGTTACATATATTAAGTAAGTTCTCAAAAAAACCATTGTGAAATATGCAGCATTATTCCCACATTACAGACGAGGAAATGGGGGCTCTGGGAGGTGGAAAAAGTGGCCAGCTTTCCACAACCTTTCAAGATGCGGTGCTAGGATGCATGTAAAGGGCTCTCGCTAGGATGTATGTAAGCTGGAACTTGCCATAAGAATGTAGGGTGTCTAATTGCAAAGTGTCTCTGAAAGAAAGGATCATTTCTATTAATATCGCTTCTCTTGCAGAATGGATCAAACCAACTTAGATCCAGGAGCCAGAAACTCATCTAATCTCAACCACAGACCATCACGTGTGCAAGTTGCTTTTCTTCGCTTCCTCATTTATGTTTTCCCAGTTTCCATATTAGTAACTTATCTGTGGACTGCACTGCCCACATCTCAGGATGTCACGAGGACTCACTGTTTAGAAAACTTGCAAAGATCCACTTTTCAAATCACCCAAATATTCCAAAGAAATTGTTGTGAGTTTTGCTCTTTGAGGTTGCATTTGGGTCAATGTCATGGCAAAGGCAGAGAAAGAGCCTAGGCGTCTGCTTTTCCACCTCCGTGTCTACCACCATATAGTCTCCTGGTGACTTGGTGTTTATGTATGATTTTTTTTCTTATGTATTGTTTCCGGATATAAACTTGATTCAGGTTGCAAAATAGTAACTGATACACACACACAAACTCCAAACTGTCACCTTCCTCAGCTAGCTATATAGTTAACTTTTAAGTTGCCTGAGAATAGACAGATCTATGCAAATTAGATATACATTTCAAAACAATCCATTCTTTTTTTCTTTTTTTTTTTTTGACAGAAAGAGACAGCGAGAGAGGGAACACAAGCAGGGGGAGTGGGAAAGGGAGAAGCAGGCTTCCCTCTGAGCAGGGAGCCCGATGCGGGGCTCGATCCCAGGACCCTGAGATCATGACCTGAGCTGAAGGCAAACACTTAACTGACTGAGCCACCCAGGCACCCCAACAATCCATTATTTACCTATTTTTTTTATTATGTTATGTTAATCACCATACAGTACATCATTAGTTTTTGATGTAGTGTTCCATGATTCATTGTTTGCGTATAACACCCAGTGCTCCGTTCAGTACGTGCCCTCTTTAATACCCATCACCAGGCTAACCCATCCCCCCACCACCTCCCCTCTAGAACCCTCAGTTTGTTTCTCAGAGTCCATAGTCTCTCATGGTTCGTCTTATTTACCTATTTTTTTAAGTAAGCTTTACACTCAACGTGGGGCTTGAACTCACGACCTTGAGATTGAGTCACATGCTCTATGGACTGAGCCAACCACGTGTCCCCAGTCCATTTTTTTTTTAATTTTTATTATTTATTTATTTATTTATTTGAGAGAGAGAATGAGAGACAGCACGAGAGGGAAGAGGGTCAGAGGGAGAAGCAGACCCCCCGCTGAGCAGGGAGCCCGATGTGGGACTCTATCCCGGGACTCCAGGATCATGACCTGAGCCGAAGGCAGTCGCTTAACCAACTGAGCCACCCAGGCGCCCCATCCCCCATCCATTTTTATGTATTGTTTTATAGGTGGTGCAA
This sequence comes from Phoca vitulina, assembly GCF_004348235.1. Lineage (NCBI taxonomy): Eukaryota > Metazoa > Chordata > Mammalia > Carnivora > Phocidae > Phoca > Phoca vitulina. Next base: position 61,900,739 of record NW_022589706.1, on the reverse strand, counting down.
TCTCAGTAGAAAATCCTAAGGGTCTTGGTGTCATTTGTTTAGTCAACAAATACTTATTGGATGGCCACTAAGTGCCAAGCAGGATGCCATGAACTTTAATGAGTGCACTAGACAAGACAAAGGCCATCTCTGCATTCATGGAGTTTGTAATCTAGCAGGTGAGGCCAACGTGGGAGCAATAATCACAATACTAGCAGATGTGCCAAGTTCTAGCCAGGTCAGGATGCAGTGAGAACGCATCATGGAGACTCTCAGCTGCCTGGCGTTCCAAGCACAGCTTCTTTGAGGAAGTTATATTTCAGCTGAGACAGGCTACCATCTGCCCGGGGTTGTGTAACTGTCTTCACATCCCAACTGTGACACTTGGACATGTTAATGTCTTAGAGCCTGAGTCCTCCTGTGTCAACTGAGCATAATACACACTTGGCAGGGAGGTGGAAATACGAGAGAATACAAGGAAAGCATCTCCTAGGGCATCAGGCATATAGAGTGAGCCCTAAGTGCGTGGTGCTTTTCACAATTATCTATCAATGTAAGGCATCAAGGGAAAACTGAAGGAGATTGCCCAACAGCTAAAGATAAATTTACAGAGGAGAAATTTGGCGAAGACTCCAAATTCGAGAGATAGTCACCATCCCAAACTCAGGCTTGGCGTCCTGAATTTCAGGTGCTGGAGCACCTGATACTTTAAGGCTCTGCCAAGTGCTGTTTTCATGATAAGCTGGTAGGAATTTTTGAAGGTTGATCTCTTTCTAGCTGTGGGTGAGCCAACGCCCAGGTCCGATTTCTCAGGTAAAAGTAAGACGTCTGGGAAACAGCTCTCTGGTCAGAGGACACACGGTTAATCAAGAGACAAGCAAGCGTTTATAAGCCAGATGAGGCGGGGAGCGATGAATGCCCAGCTGGAGGTTCTAGTTGAGCGTCAGAAGACCCGGCGCCACCCAGGTGAGGCCTGGAGTGGGAACCGTGCGCAAGGACCTTGTGCTCTGGGGTCGGGATGCCCAGGGCAGGTCCGCGGGCGCTCCCTCTCCAGGGCTCCTGGGCACTTGGCTCCTGGCCAGGTCCGCACCCTCCGGGTGGGTGTGGGTGATTCCGTAAGTGGGCGTGACCGGCCCCGAGGGGAAAGCGTGCAAGGAAGAGGGAGCGAGCGGGGGAGGCGGGGCGGCGGGAAGAGGGAGCAGTGGGAGGGATGCAGGGCAGGAGTGGGAGGGATGCAGGGCGCAGTGGGAGGGGTGAGGAGCGAGGGAGAAAAGGGCGCTGTGACGGGGCGGGAGGAAGTGCGCGAGTTCTCAGCTCCGGCTGCGAGGCGGCTGGCGGGTGGGCCAGCCAGGTGAGCCCGAGATGCCGCTGCGCTGGAAGCCGGGGCTGCCGCTGCTGCTGCTCCTGGGGCCGCTCGGTCCCTTCTTCCCGGGCGCCCGGGCGGGACCCGCGCAGGCCGAGGACGCGGTGGAGCTCCGCTTCTCCACCGAGCGGCCGGTGCACCTGGTGAGTCCCGCGTTCCTGTCCTTCACCATCGACGCCAACCTGGCCACCGACCCGCGGTTCCTCACCTTCCTGGGGTAAGCGCCGGCCGGCCTGTCCCTGTGTCCTGCCTTCCTGACATCCACGCCCGGGGGCGACCTTTATCTCCCTCCGTCTCTCGGTCTCTGTCTCTCTCTTGCCCTCCCTCCCTCTCCCGAGGCAGCCGCCCCCAAACCGCTCTTTCCCGCCTTCATTCATTCAGCAAGTGTGGCCTGAGCGCCAACTAAGGGCCAGGTATTACGGGGAAATTTGGAAAAGAAATTTCCCACCGACCCCAGAAACATGCCTGGAGGAGGGGACCCAGGCAAGTGCGCTGGAGGGCTATGAGCCCTTGAATTTGCAGCACAGTATAGAACAGTAAGATCGTGGACCAGGCTTACCGCTCTTAAACTCTGTTAGGAAGGTTAAAAAAAAAAAAAGTTAGAAAAGATCTCAAAGGAAAATAAGTGTGTGTGTGTATAAAATATAATTTTATATATTTTTAAATAAACTTTTAAAGAGCAGTTTTAGGTTCACAGCAAAGTTAAGCACAAGGTAGAGATTTCCAGTATTAGACTATTTTTTTTTTAATCTAAATATTAAATAAATGAGACTTAGGAGACCATTGCAGTGACTTACAGAGCCTGAATAAAAAGATATTTTTCCAACACGAGGCTGCAAAATCAGCCGTAATTTTTTTTTCTCGCCTGAGAGAGACAAACTGGTGCTTGTTCACTGGCCGTTGCCCCATGAGTGCAGGCTGATCCCAGGACAGGGAGCTGCAGGGACAGTCCCGGGTCACCTAGGCCACTTATCTAGGTCATGAGAGCCTCCAGAGATGGCCACACCTCAACCAGTCCAAACAGCTGGGAATCTCCTCATTCCCAGACACCTACATGTTCTCCTGCCTACGCCCATGCTGTCAGCTGCTATTGCTAATTTTGGTCATGTATTCTGTAAAGAAAAGCAGGTAGCCTAATGGTGAAGAGACTGGCAGTCAGACCACCCTGGCTTGATTCCCAGCTCCGCCAAAGATGGGTGGCTTGGTTGTTATAGGAGGTTGGCAACTCCAAGCCTCCATTCCTTCACCTGTAGCATAGAACTTCTAAACAGTTTGTAGGACTGTTATGAGGATTTCATGAGATAATAAATAAGTAGGGAGCAAGTGTTTGACACAGAGTGTTCAAAATTTAAGCTCATTGCTTCTTCCTGGAAAATGATGAGTATTTACTAACCGTTCACCAGTTCTCTGTGTGTCTCTTTTGATCATAGCTAGCCTCCATCTTTCCCTTTGGCAGGGGAGGGAGAATTGCCTGGTGCAGAGGAAGCCCCACTTTTTGCCCTTCCTCTTGGGGCTAGGAAGCTGATATCACACAGCAGGTGGTTGGGAGAGACGGAAAGATGACTCTGGAGAAACTCTGAACTGTGGGCTCAGTATCTGAGGACCCCGGGCCTAGCTTCGGAGGTGGGGTGGGGGCATGGGAGGGGAAGAGACAGTGTGAGGTGCCCTGCTGAAAACAGAGGCACTAACTGAACCGCTTACTGAAATGTGAGAACGCCAGGCCTTTTCTGATGCTGAGGCTACCATGTGCCCCGCCCTTCCCCAAGGAAGGCATCTGGGGATTCTTCCTGGAGAAACAGATCCAAAAGAAAAAACCTACAGCACAACTTTGGGGATCCAGGCCTGAACACCCTGCGGTGGAGCTAACCAGTTGGCTAGCACCACCCTCATCCTCCCCACCCCCAACACACACAGAACTTCCGGTCTGCAATTCAGCAGGGGTGATACTTTGTCTCTTCATTTCCCCTATCTCTTTCTTCCCCGCTGGCCCCCACCTTTTGGTTAAAGGCGGGAGGATAATGAAACCAAAAGAGTATAGTGTGCAATAGATAAAAGTATTTCTTTGGTTTACAGAACTCAGTGTATCCCTCTTCATATGGGCTTCTCTCCTGGGCTGGCTCCTGACCACTCCAGTCCACTCCCTTGGCAAAGGCTGTCTTCAATGCCTGCTCCCCAGGGGCTTCTGCAGCACTTCCAGCTATTCCCAGCTGCGACTTACAAGACGGACGCTCGAATAGGCAGGAGCTTCCTCTCGCTGTCTGCTAAGACCTGGCTTCTGATTTAGGGTCTTTGAGAGTCCACCTCCCCAGGACGGTTAGCACAGTGCCCCAAGGGATCTGCCCATCTCAGATGGCAACACTAAGCTTAATACCTGTGAGATGGGTGTTGTTCTCTTCCAGTTCCTCAAAAGTGAAGATGCTAAGGCAAAGATGGCAAGAGCTGAGCAGATGAAAGCTGAAGGAACAGGGAGAGGGTAATAGAAATAGCTGGTGCTATCCGAGCCTTCGGCATGTCAGGTCCTCTTCCTAGCATCTCCTGGTTTTGATCCATTTAGTCCTTACTACAAGACTATGAGGGCAGGACTATTATTATCTCCATTTAAAAAAAAAAAAATGAAGAAGGATGCCCAGGTGGCTCAGTAGGTTAAGCGTCTGCCTTCGGCTCAGGTCATGATCCTGGGATTCCGGGGTTCTGGGATTGAGTCCCGCATCGGGATCCTGGCTCAGCGGGGATCCTGCCTCTCCCTCTGTCTGCCACTCCCCTGCTTGTGCTCTCTCTCTCTCTCTGACAAATAAATAAAATCTTTAAAAAAAATTTAAAAAATTTTAATTTAAAAAATGAAGAGTGAGGTTTAGGGAGACTCAGTAAATGACCCCTAGTCAACCAGCTGTTCATGAAGTTGCAGAGTCTGAGCCCAGATACTAATTGCAGGTACAAGAGTGCACAAAAATAAAGTAAGCAGTATATAGATATAGATTCTTTATTTAAATTCAATTTAGTTAACATACAGTGTATTATTAGTTTCAGGGGTAGAATTCAGTGATTCATCAGTTGCATACAACACCCAGTGCTCATTACACCATGTGCCCTCCTTACTGCCCATCACCCAGTTACGCCATCCCCCCACGCACCTCCCCTCCAGCAACCCTCAGTTTGTTTCCTAGAGTTCAGTGTCTTTTATGATGTGCTTCCCTATTTTCATCTTATTTTATTTTTCCTTCCCTTCCCCTATGTTCATCTGTTTTGTTTCTTAAAAGCAGTTTATATCTTTTAAAGGCAGTAGGGTAGGGTATAGAGGAAAAAGAATGCCCAGAAACAAATTGAGAAGACTGATGTAATGAAAAGAAGGACTGACCTGAGAGTGGGAGAATCAGGGCCCAGACCTCAGAGCTTCAACAGAGGCCTGAGCACATTTAATCAGGTGGCATTGTTCTGGTTTCCCACGATGGCAAACAGATGTGGTTTTTCTTTTTTTTCACATTTGTAATTAGAGAACGTAGAGTACACAGAACTTAAATGCCAGTGGTAGAACATTCTAGAATTGGAAAGAAGCATCTTTTCAGTGTGTCTTCTTCCCAGAGGTAACTAATCAACAACGCAATCAAAAATTTCCTATGCCTGACTATGTGCAGAGCTCCGAAGAGGCACTGACCCTCAGAGATGGGGGAGGGGGGCCGAGCCCAGCACTGCTCAGTAGGAATGTCATGTGAGCTTCCTGTGCCAGCTACATATGCAATTTAAAATTTCCTAGTAGCCATGTTAAAAAATGGTAAAAGAGGGGCGCCTGGGTGGTTCAATCAGTTAAGCATCCTGACTCTTCTTTTTTTTTTTTTTAAGGTTTTATTTATTTATTTGACAGAGAGAGACACAGTGAGAGAGGGAACACAAGCAGGGGGAGTGGGAGAGGGAGAAGCAGGCTTCCCGCTGAGCAGGGAGCCTGATGGGGGGCTCGATCCCAGGACCCTGGGATCATGACCTGAGCCGAAGGCAGACGCTTAACGACTGAGCCACCCAGGCATCCCGTGAGCATGTGACTCTTGATTTTGGCTCCGGTCATCATCTCAGGGTCATGCCATGGAGCTGCCTCTGGCTCCGCACTGGGCATGGAGCCTGCTTAAGATTCTCTCTTTCCCTCTCCCTCTTGCCCCCACCCCCTGCTCATGCTCTCTCTCTCTTAAAAAAAAAAAAAAAAAAAAAGGAAAGTAAAAGAAACAGGTGAAGTTGATTTTAATATATTTCATTTAACACAAAATATCCGAAGTATTATCATTTCAACATGTAATCAATATAAAAATATTAATGAGATATTTTACATTTTTTTCAAACCAGGTCTTCAAAATCTGGTGTATATTTTATACTCATAGCACATCTCAATTCAGTCTAGCCACATTTCCAGTCCTAGCCACATGTGGCTAGTGGTTACCTTCTCTGCAGTGAGGTCCACACTTCAAACAAGACACACAGGGAGGCTGGGTGGCTCAGTTGGTTAAGTGTCTGCCTTTGGCTCAGGTCATGATCCCAGGGTCCTGGGATCGAGCCCCACGTCGGGCTCCCTGGTCAGCGGGGAGTCTGCTTCTCCCTCTGCCTCTCCCCACCCCCGTGTCCCCCGCTCGTCGTGCTCGTGTGCACGCGCGCTCTCTCTCAAATAAATAAATAAAATCTTAAAAAAAAAAAGACACACACACAAGCAGGATTCTCTAATACAAGGTAAAAAAAGTAGAGTGCAGAGTCAGTGCTAGAGACCCTAAGTACTCCAGAGCAGACAAGCTGGTATTAACAGCAACAGCAGTAAGTCTGCAGTTGTGCTTTTTCTTTTCTTTTCTCTTTTCTTTTCTTTTTTTAAGATTTTATTTATTTATTTGAGAGAGAGAGTGCATAAGCAGGGGGAGCGGCAGAGGCAGAGGGAGAAGCAGGCTCCCCGCTGAGCAAGGAGCCCGATGTGGGGCTCCATCCCAGGACCCCAGGATCATGACCTGAGCCAAAGGCAGACGTTTAACCGACTGAGCCACCCAGGTAACCCATGCTTACTTTTCTTACGGGTTTGCTTATTTTTTTTCAGCAACGTTCATTCCTTTTTGCCAATTCGATAAATAGTTATTAATAATGACTTTCCATAATCAGATCCCTGCATTGTCATGGACAAAATTGCTTTTCATATTCAGAAAATCACTTCTAATCAATGTCAAGTGCACGTTTTGAAAACCAATATTGGAAATAACCTCAGGCCCTCTACGTGCCTATTGCTGAGAGAATAACCACAGCCAGAGAAACAGAGAACTGAGAACAATTACGAGCCATAGACTCACATGCTTTGACCCCTGAGAAGCACTGTCTCCCTGATTAAGTGCTCCTCGTTCCCTTCCCTCCCAAATCTTTCACAGTGCTCCCTGGAGCCCTTTGCATGGCCCGCCCTCCCTAAAACTTGGCTCTTCTCTGAAGACCCAAGTGCAGAAGTGGACATGGCTGCCTGAGGGAGCCCTTGGGAGTAGAAGCTGTGCTTTCTACAATACTGCAGCCCTTTTCCCATTTGCCAACACAGCCTCTCAGTGATCGCCCACCACTTTGAATGTAGTTCAAATCCCTGCTGGCTTGTTACCTTGGGCAATAGCCTCCTTTTGTTCAGGTTCCTTGTCTGTAAAAAGAGGATAATAACCTACCTCACTGGGTCGTTTTGGGATTGAGTGAAATAATGTATGCAAAGTGTCTAAAACACTTGAGTTTGCACGAACCCAACGCATGCTAGAGATGACTGTCATGACTCCAGTATGAGGTTCACTGTCTCCATGTCTGGCCCTCATCCTATGCTCCCCATCCCTGCACTGTGCTTTGCTCTTACTCACGTCTCCTTATTGATTAAAGATTGGTGTTAGGGATACCTGGATGGCTCAGTCGGTTAAGCATCTGCCTTCGGCTCAGGTCATGGTCTGTGGGTCCTGGGATCTAGTCTTGCATTGGGCTCCTTGCTCAGCCAGGAGCCTGTTTCTCCCTCTGCCTGCTGCTCCCCCTGCTTGGGCTCTCCCTCTCTCCCTCTCTCTCTCTGACAAATAAATAAAATCTTAAAAAATAAAAAAATAAAGATTGGTGTTGATCTCACAGTTTTCTCTCCACTCCCATGTCCCACCATCATCCTAGATGACTTCAGGTCCTCTTGAATAAACTGTCTCTCAATTTCTTCACATCCACACTTTACAGTCCTCTTCTCTTGGTGTCCAATTGGAACTGGGTTGTACCATCTTATGAACTGTGTGCATCTCTTCCCAGCCCCGCATTCACTGACATCAAAACCGCCATCTTGAAATCAGCCCCCGTGGGTGTTTGCACCATGGACATCGGCAAATGTGAAAAAACAGGGCACTTGTTTTTAGGGAGCCAGCTTACTAGCACACACGGCTTCACCCCATTCCAGCCACCTAATGCCATGGCCATGCCTTGACTCTTTTTATCACTAAGAACCTTTTAACATCTGAAATCTTAAGTGAAAGTCTCCCGTTCTTGGACGACACTCCTTACCCCCTTAAACTTTCACTCTGTGGATCCACCACAACCATCTGTTAGGTCCCTCCACTGAACAGCCTTTTCCTGTCTCTGCTTCTTCCACGGCTCACTTGGGCTTCTTGGTTTACCACACAAGTCGTTCTTGTGATAACATCCCCCAAACTCCTGCCCTGCTGTTCTTCCTGCTAAACCCAAACCTAGCTCAGTCCAGCTGTAGTTTCCTTCTTCGGAATCTATAAGGTGGCCGTAAAGTCTGGGAACGAGAACTATTACCTAATTATGAATTGTAGTGTGTATTAATAAGCCACTTTTATGTATTTGCCTCTACCTCCCGTCTCAGTGGTTGCCCTGAATAGCGGGCTGTGAGCTCTTGGGGCTCAGGGGAAGGGCCCAGCACATGGGTTGCACTATACATTCTTGGCCTCCAGACTTACTTGGCCCTAGTGCCACCCCTTACCTCTTCATCTCCCTGCCTCTCTCATCTTCCACTTCCTTAAAGCTCCGATCCTACCTCCACCTCACCACTCTGAGGCTATGACCACGTTTCTTTTTCCCAAAGAAAATGAAGTCACTGGACAAGAACTTCCTTTTCTTCTAACCACCAAACCTGCACACATACCATGGCCACGTCTAGCTTTCTTTCTCTCTCCTCAGGCCAGTAGCGCCTCTCTCCTCTCTTTCTCCTGCTGCCTCCCCAAGGACTTTGCTCTGTCAGTCATCTCTTCTCTCCCTTGTCTTTAACCTCCCTTTTGACTGGGTCCTTCCTCACAGCGTGGAAACATCCTCAGGTCTTTCCCATCTCAAACGTGCTCTTCCCTCTCTCTCTCCTCCCCTTGGCGGCCTTCCTTACTGCCCACTTCTTCCTTGATCCACTCTCACGATGTCCCTATCGTTGTGTCATAAAATCCATCTCTCCAACATCACCAGTGACCTTTTATTACAAAATCCAATGAACACCTTTCTGTTTGTATCTTATTTGGTGTCCATCATGGGTTGAATTCCTGGGTATTGCCCCCACAATTCATACACTGAAGTTGTAACCCCTATACCTCAGCGTGTGAGCTTATTTGGAAATAGTGCCATTGCAGATACAATTAGTTAACGACTAGTTGGAGTGAGGGGCACCTGGGTGGCTCAGTCGTTAAGCGTCTGCCTTCAGCTCAGGTCATGGTCCCAGGATCCTGGGATCAAGCCCCACATCGGGCTCCCTGCTCAGCGGGAAGCCTGCTTCTCCCTCTCCCACTCCCCCTGCTTGTGTTCCCTCTCTCGCTGTGTCTCTCTCTGTCAAATAAATACATAAAATCTTAAAAAAAAAAAAAAAGAACTAGTTGTAGTGGAATGGAGGGGGCCCTAATCCATTCTGACTGATGTCCTTACAGAAAGAGGAAATGTGGAGACAGATATGCACACAGGGAGAAGGCTGTGTGGAGACTGGAGTTGCAGCGGTGCTTCCTGGGCTGCAGGGAACCACCAGAAGCTGGGAGGGAACCTGGAACGGATCCTTCCCCGGTCACTGCAGAGGGAGCACGGCCTTGCCGGACCCCTTGATTTCAGATTTCTAGCCTCCACACCCAGAAGAGAGTAAATTTCCATGTTTAAGGCCCTGGTCTGTGGTACTTCGATTCTGGAGTCTCTTGGAAGCATTTGGCGAGGTTGACAATGGAACCTTCTCATCCTTTCAGGTCTATGTTGCTTCCGTTTCTGCGGGTTCCCCCACCTCTTTAACACTTCTCCTCTTTCTCTAGCTTGTCTTAATGTTTGATGTTCCTCAGACTTCTGACTTGGGCCTTCTTTTCACATAATCTCCTGAGTGGTCTCACTGGCTTCCATGGCTTGAATTCATGCCCTATGGGATTTATGGGTTGTTGGTTTTTTGTGGGGTTTTTTTCTTTTTTTCTTTTTTTTTCTGATTTCTGTGGTATAAATATTCCCACCGCAGCTGATTTCAAACTGCCAACGGTTTAACAACTTGTTCTCAAAATATAACAACTGGCTCTCACACCTGATAGGAGCCGGTACAAGCTGGCTCCCGCACACCTCCGATTTGGTGTCAGAGATAAGCAGCTTATTTTTACACGGAAGGTAAAATAAAAATACCTGCAGACTTTGCTTTCCCCTCACAAACTGCTCCGGAAGTGAAATATCTGCAGCTGCTTTGACGTGGGGCTTTTTGGTTTATTTCCATATCACTGTGGTGCTGGTAGATACCCCCCCAACCACCACCTTTTTTTTCCCCTCCCCCGGATATGATAGAAATAGTATACCTTTGATCAGTTTTATTTTTATGACATGTTTTGCAGCTGTTTAAAATCTGGTTTTTGTCAGAGGGCATCGATATCGTATTCTCAAAACAAGAAAATGTTCCCTGGCAAAGGAGGCAAATAAAACGATCTTTACTACCAATACTTTTGAAACACGTGATTTCCTTTACTTGGCAGGAGCCATAGCATTGGGTTTTAATTGCGTTCAGAAAACAATCTTTCTCTGGCCCCACTTGCCTTTTCGTCAGGGTGGACTCACTTGTTCATTCACTTAACAAATATTTATTGAGCCCCAGCTGTGTGCCCGGCACTTGTCTAGGTGCTGAGGAGATTCTGATGAGCCAGCCAGGTGAGAGCTTACATGGCGTGGAGGGGAGATAGACAGTAAACCAAGCCAATAAGAAGGAAGCTGATTTCAGAGAATGGTGAAGGATTTGAAGAAAGTCAAAGCAGGGTAATGTGACTGAGAGTGACCTGAGGTAGTATAGTCACTATCTCTGGGAGGTAGGCTCGGGACTTGGGCATCTGACCTAGGCTGTGCGCAGATATGTATCTTGAGGTATCTTGAGCTCCTTCTCCATGGTGCTAGTTTTCCTTCTGTTTGTCAGAGAGCACCAGTCTCTGGTACCAGCTACACAAAAAATCTAAAGGAGCTTCCTCTATCATCAAACACAGTCAAAATGCCAAGGGCTGGAATCAATGCCTGACCAAAGGCAGGGGGACAGAGCCAGCCTGAAGTGACTCTGAGGAAGCTCCTTGTATTAGTTGTGGGGCCGTGTGTCTGCACCCGTGGCCTGGGGGTTACCAGTCACTGACGTTTAAACCGAGGACTCTCCATTCTGCATTTCACCTGGATGTGTCCCTCAGCTTGTCCATTACACATGGCCAAGGGCCAGATGGAAATATGTTTTTTGGTGTTGCTTTAACATTTCCAATTCTACAAAACTGAGCCTCTCCCCCCTGCCCTCATCCCCATCTCCAGTCTATCACCTATTCTTCGTCTCAGCAAATATTACCATCTTCCAAGATGCTTCCCAGGGGGTAATCCTTGACTCTTCTGTAATATCCAATTAAACACGAAATCCAGTATTTCTACCTCCACAGGTGTCTTGAATTTACCCACCTCTCTCCATCCCCAGGGCTGTTACCCTATCTCAGCCTATCACTTCCTGTTTATGTTAATGTGACCACAGTCTTGGTCCTTCTATTCAGTTATTTACACTGCAGCCTGAGATTCTCTTCTAAAATAGAAGTCTGGTGAGGCCTTTTCACTCCTCTAAATCCTTGCATAGCTCTAAACTGCCCTCATACAAAGTTGGATTCCAGGACATGGTGGCTCCCAGTCCCTCCATGGTGCGGCCATTAGCCTCTATAGTCCACCCTCTCCCTGCCCCCAGTCTGTAGGCTCTAACCACATCTGTTAGGTCTTCACTGGTGCCATATTCTCTCCTACCTCTGCCTTTGCGGACATTTCCCTACACCTAGAACGCTTCCTTCAATCCCACCTCAGTATCTTTGACCTGGATAAGATTTATTCCTTTTGAATGTCAAACAGTGAAGCTATTTCCCCCAAAACCCTCTAACCACACCCTACCCCCAGCCCAGAGTTTGGGTTAGGATCCCCATTGTGTGTTCTCATAGCACTGTTTTGGAATTGCCTATATACCTGTTTAAATACATGTGTATGCACTTGGGGCACCTGGGTGGCTCTGTCGGTTAAGTGTCCAACTCTTGATTTCAGCTCAGGTCATGATCTCAGGGTCATGGGATCGAACACTCCTCCCTCCCCAATCCAGGCCCCGTGCTGAGCAGGGAGTCTGCTTGGGATTCTCTCTCCTTCTGCCCCTTCCCCGCTTGTGCAAGCTCTCTGTCTCTCTCTCTCCCTCAAATAAATAAATAATAAATCCTTAAATATATATGTATAAATATATATATATATATATATGCAAGATTGTAAATTATATGAGAACAGCAGCTCTCTCTGTCTTGTTTCCTATTGTATCCCCTGCAACTAGCATAATGCCTGGCAGAGTGGGCCTGCCGTGAATATTTATTGATTAACGGATGGCTATGTCTCCCTTCCTAAATTTTGGTTTCTTTGTTTATCCTTAAAAAATAAAACCACCTTGTATAAATTAAAATGTCATATGCTCATTATGGAACACTTATAAAATACAGAAGAGAGTCTACCATCCATCTCAGTACATAGAATGACCCCTGTTATCACCTTGTATATATATATTATTTTCATTGTTGAAATCACACTATGTCTGCAGCTTCTTTTAATTATGGTAAAAGATACCAAACATAAAACTTACCATTTAACCGTTTTAAGTGTGTAGTGTAGTTCAGTGGCATTAAGTATACTCACACTGCAACCATCACCACCACCCATCTTGGAACTTTCTCATCTTCCCAAAAGGAAACTCTGCCCATCAAACAACAGCGCTCTCTTGCCCTCCCTACCGCTTATTTTTGTTTGGGTTTGTAGCAAAGTGGAAGTGGCTTTCTTCTGAATCCTTACTTAGTTCAAGTTAGCATCTCCCTTTATTTTCAAGTGGTTGTGAGGATTTCGCAGCACAGGCCGTCCTTCCTGGCGTTCTTTGGTGCTGCCCGGTGTTTCAGTTAACGCTGAATCCCAGGCCGATAACATTTCTGAAGCCTCACTTTGTGCTGTGTTTCCGCACTTAGGGGCCCATGAAAATCTTCTAACTTCTTGTAGGATCCAAAGAAAATGAACTTTTAGGTCCAAGAAAATGTTTTAATATATAATATTCACATGTTTGTCTTTATAGAAATATCATCATGACATATAAATTTAAATATATATATATATATTTTTTTTTAATGGAGGAAGAGGATCATGAAGGCAAAAATGCCTAGGTAGTACAGTGAAAAGCTCTCAAGTTACAAACAAACAAAAGAATGGTGAGGAGGAATTGCTGGAGTTTTTTAAGGCAGGAGACTTATCCTTTGGTCTATTTCCATCTTCTAAGTTCTCTTTCTTAAGCATAAATAAAGTCATCTTTAGAACATTTTACATAGCAGTATATATAGTTCAGCAGTATCCTAAAATTTTAGATTTAAAAATTTAAAAATTTTAAATTTTAGGTCAGGTCTCTAATTCCTCAGATGTTAAGACATATTGCCAATTAGTCCTCCTGGAATGATTTTCCAATGTGAAAGAACCCACATGGAAGCTAATTAATTGGACCATTCCAAAGAACTATACGGCATTGGTTTTACGTGTTTTAAGAGAATTCAGAGAATAGTGTGGCCAGGATCACATGTATGAAACTTCAGAAATGTATGGCAGGTGTCCCCGTTACCTGTGTCTTCTGGTATCTTCATTTTGTTCATTTAAATATTCATGACATCTTCATCTTTCTGAGGGAAGGGATTGTAAAGCATTCTGATTCCATTCTAGAGCATTTGGTGCCATTCTGAGCAATAATAGGCACCTACCAGCAGCATTTTTGACTTGATGAGATATGCATTTAGAATTGCTCAAATTAGAGTTGTTGATGATAGGAATTAGAATCTTATCTAATTCTAATTCATTTGACTTAAATTTAGAAGGATGGTTTTCCTTGAAAGCCAGAGTTAGGGAGAAGAGGAAGAATCCTAACTCATTTATGAACTTATCTGAGAACATAAACTTTTTTTTTTACATTTTTAAAAAGATTTATTTTATAATTTTTTTAGATTATTTATTTATTTGAGAGAGAGAGAACACGAGCAGGGAGGAGAGGGAGAAGCAGACTCCCTGCTGAGCAAGGAGCCCAATGATGCAGGGCTCCATCCTAGGACCCTGGGATCATGACCTGAGCCAAAGGCAGACATTTAACTGACTGAGCCACCCAGGCGCCCCAAGATTTATTTATTTTAGAGAGAGCATGAGCACAAGTGTGGGGAGCAGAGGGAGAGAATCCCAAGCAGCAGACTCCCTGATGAGTGTGGAGCCTGACGTGGGGCCATCCCAAGACCCCGAGATCATGACCAAGTCAAAATCAAGAGTCCGATGCTTAACCTACTGAGCCACCCAGGGGCCCCGAGAACATACATTTTTGAAGACAATCTATTTTTTCAAAGAAACACAGAGTCATCTTTCCTATAGTGCCCACTCTCTTAACCTCTTTTCCTCCATCAATCATAAAAGGTTATGAGTCTTTTGAAAGTACTGAACACTATCCTACTTGTCAAATTAAAATATAAGTTCTTGCCAGAGTCAGAGCTCCAAGTTGCCTGCAGGCGCCTAGATGTGCAACCTCGCACTTAGAAAGATTCCAACTAAGAAGACGTCCCCGTTATAGCAATAGGACGTCTCCCTCCAAGCCCCGTACAGCTACATATTAAGAAATAGGTCCACCTCAAGAGTAAACATGTTAGACTGGAGTGTCCTGGAAAACATACTTTTAATTTCTTGCTTGTCTTCTAACAGTTCTCCAAAGCTTCGCACTTTGGCTAGAGGTTTGTCTCCGGCATACCTGCGATTTGGTGGCACCAAGACGGACTTTCTCATTTTCGATCCCCAAAAAGAACCGACCTTTGAAGAGAGGAGTTACTGGCAGTCTCAAGTCAACCAGGGTGAACTTTTTAAAGATTCACAATATGTTTTAATTCACTTGAGTCAGTCTTGAGCATTCTCAGAGAAGTGTTCCGGCTGCCATCTAACAGTAAGAAACCGAGGGCTCCCGGCTGCCCGATGGAGGCACTCTCACAAAAGGAGGAAGTAGGGGCCAGGTTTCCTCCTCCCGATGTTTTCAGGAATGTGAGACCTCACACAAAAAATTGTGCTGGGCGTAACTGAGAGTTAATTGTGCTGTAAATAGAACAATGATTGTAGCTGAAGGACACAGCTGCTTAGTGGGAGCATGTGGGCAGAAATGTGTCAAACTGAAAAGAGTATTTCCAGCCGAAGACACAAGCAATGGATTGCAACCCATTTATTCTGAAAATAGAATGTGAATGGAAGGTATACCAAGAGGGTGTGGAGATATGCTCTGCTTCCTAGACTGGATTTTAAGATTTGATTTATTGGGCAGTGACTGTCAAACTTGATTGACTACCCGTAGTCACCTGGGGTGAGTTTGAATATTTGGATTCTGTGTTCCAACCTTAGATTACGAGTTTAGCAAGCTCCTCAGGTGATTCTGATATTTGGAAGTCTGTTGGCTCCCCCTGAGAAACCTGCCTTAGGGAGCGACGAGGATTTGCCCTATGTCTTTCATAAGTACTATACAGACATCAAATGGAAGTTAAATCATTATTCTAACAATTATGAAAAATACGGTGTATATATAGTTGAATTATAATAATGTATGCATCATGCATATATTAGTGAATAATATTTCATTATTTCATATATTACATATTTTCCTTCTATTTTCTTCAGGTAGGAAGTGTCCAGAACAGTTAATCAGTAATTGGGCCAAAATTGATAGAAGAGTAATTAGAAAAAATTGAAAAAAAGCAGGAGAATTCTCTTAAAGTGACATATTGGAATCATTTATGCTTAGACTTGATCCATTCCCATCAGTCATGTGTGTTTGAAAGGTCTCTTAAGTTCAGACCAGAAACTCTCCTTTGCTCAACAGTTTTCCTCATCCTGTGTGTATATGTGGTGGGAGATAGGAGGTGTCAAGTGCCTCTCAAACATCCTTTTTGAGCACAGGGATGGATGAGGCACCAGCTGCCAGAAAGCCAGAATGTGCAGCTTCCCAGAAAGGAAGTTGTTGGCGGGTCAGCACGCCCTGGTAGCCAACGCCCAACAACTCTGCTGCCCTTGTGATAAAGAAGTCCGGTCTGCCTGACAGCATAGTGGTTGACTTTTCCAATCGCTCATGTTGTGGTCTCAGAAGCTTTGAGGATATCATATTTGAAGGAAAAAAAAAAGTCAACCTTTCCTGTCCCACCATTATGGCAAGAGGAAATCAACCCAAAGCAGATAGTGTCCAGCAAAACAAACTTCTGTGTATTTTGAAAGTGAATCTTAAGAGAATTGAACTATGTTTTCTTCGGTGGGGTTCTCTAGCAATTTTAAGTTTCTGAGGAGCCTTCTGAATTGTTAAATAACCTGAAGTCATGTACAGTGTATCTGTGTCCCGGGTATGTCCAGTGTTTCTTAGGAAACCTGCCCTTTGGTGGTTTTTTGTGTGGTGATTGGTTAGCCAACAAATTTGACGTGTGTAACAGAATATATCTTTCTCTGATCTCATACCAGGAATGTAATTATACTGCTTTAGGCACATAAATAGGTAATGAAATAAATGTATGGGATTTCAACCTTACCACTGTGAAAATAGATCCTCTAAATTATTTCTTCCATTTGCAGATATTTGCAAATCTGGATCCATCCCTTCTGATGTAGAGAAGAGGTTACAGTTGGAATGGCCCTTCCAGGAACAATTGCTGCTCAGAGAACAGTATCAGAAAGAGTTCAAGAACAGCACTTACTCAAGTAAGAGATGAAAGGCACCTGCAGGTGTCCCAGCCCCCAAAATACATGGATAGCTTGAACTTGGGCTTGAACCATGTAAGCCCTATAGCAGTTGTGTTAAGAGTTAATGGAACCCAAAACTTCTGTTTTTTTTTTTTCTCATTTCTTCACCTGACTTTGCCTACTAGCCATGAAGTGAAATCTAGAAATCATTCACGAGCTAATAATGACCTTTACTGCTCTGAAGAACTAGGAAGTCAAGGAAGACACAGATACATTCCTTATGTAAAAGTGAAGTACAAAAGTATGAAGAGTAAATAATGGGGGTGCTTGACTAGTTCAGTCAGTAGAGCCTACGACTCTTAATCTCGGGGTTGAGGGTTCGAGCCCCATGCTAGGTGTACAGATTACTTAAAAATAAAAATAAATCTTTAGGGGAAAAAAAAGAGCAAGATGTGAAAACCATTCACACCTCGTCATCCATTCCATCTCTCCTCCCAGAAGCAACCCCTAAATTATGAGTTGGTGTGCCATTAGGCAGTGGAAGCCTGAGTCATGCCAGACAGTGTTGGCCATCAAGCAGCTCTCGCTTTTTCTTTCCTCTGTGGCTTTGCAGACATAGAACTAGCTCCACGAACCAGGAATTTATTTCCATTCACTGAAACAGTTATCCAGTCTTCAAAATGGGAAGATGTTGTCATGCAGGGCTTTAAAATAACTGAAACAAGCCATCCTTATTTAACTATGAAAAATATTTTTATCTGAAAGTTGATGTTTTAGACCCAACTAAGGGATGATGTTGCCCCAGATCTCAGTTAAGGGAATAACCTGCTCAGATACTCTACAACTGTCTTTTGATTTTTGAAAAATAAATTATCTTGTAGTTAATTTGGGTCACTTGGCATTTCTAAGAGAACATTACTGGAAGTAGATCATTTATCTTTGAAAGATTTTACTGGATATTATCTGGATGTCAATGTATCCAATGGATTTTTATTTTTATATTTTTTATTTCTAAGGTACAGAAAAGATGTGACACATAAGAAATCAGAAAATAGTTTACATGTTAATAGATAATGCAGTCCTCTAAATTGTTTATTGCATTTTAAAGGGGGTAGGGGAACAACTCTGACACTTTAATAACATGATCTATGGTTGAATGGAATTTGACATAACACAGGGCCATCTCAATCCCAGGAAGGGAATGACAAGAGTACAAGAGACCCATAGCAGTAGGTCTCACCTATAATAAATCAATATGATATAGGTCTGCTAAGAGAAGACTCCATGGTATTAGGTAATCTATTGATTTCTACTTTATTTTGCCTCATGTTAAACATTATACCAGTTTATACCAGTTTCCTACCTCACACAATCTTTCTGGAATCAAGATGGTAGGTTTCCACCATCTTTCCCTGCCTCTGGGACTAGGACCTTCCTAGTTCCTCCACCAGAAGAAAGTTCCTTCACTAACTATGTAACTAGGTCATTGTAACTGCAGCCACCCTATTGGCTAAAATATTTAACAAATACGGATAGTTTATTTGCATCTGGAAACATTTGACTCCTGGTTTGAAATTCTTTGTTTTAACATACATGTCTTAGAAACATATAGATAGGAATGCACTGTGTTTAGTCTGGGCACCAACTCATTATAGTAGGAAGTATCTCAGAAGCCTATAGGTGTTTCCACATATTGTTCTGCACTGATGGCTGAGGTTGGTGATGCCTGAGGAACTTGGGCTGGCATTGGCCAAAGGAAGAGATAGCAAAAGTCTCTGGTGGCAAGGACAGTCCTTTAATGTGTCTATCATGGCACCGACTGATTGCTTAGTCAGTGGCCCACACCCTTAAAACAGGTGTCCTAGAAGATACAGGCAAGTTTTCCAATTACAGGACCCATTGGATGGTGGGTTTCACTTAAGTAGAAGATGACAAAAACATTTGTCACGAGACTACAAACTGTAAGCCCGTTTAGGCAGGTAGAGGAAGCAATGTTACAGATGTAATTCCGGGTGTGACTGCAAAAAGAACTTCCTTATTCAAATAGTTCTACTTAATGAGCTAATTCTTTGCTCTCCGTCTTCTCCACCTCTCTTCCTCATCACCTGAGTCCTCCCCCTCCATCACCCAGTCCCACACTGGAAATGGACACCCTTATGTAAACAGACATGGCATAAGGCCAGAGAAAGAATCAGTGCCAATCCTAGTGTGTCATTTAGATTATCCGGCCCCGGGGATCTTTCCACCCTCTCGTAGAATAAGGGTAATGATTGGGAATTGGATACTTAGCTGTGAGTTTTCTTTCTTTCTTTTTTTTTTTTTTAAAGATTTTATTTATTTATTTGACAGAGAGAGACACAGTGAGAGAGGGAACACAAGCAGGGGGAGTGGGAGAGGGAGAGGGAGAAGCAGGCTTCCCGCCGAGCAGGAAGCCGGATGCAGGGCTCAATCCCAGGACCCTGGGATCATGACCCGAGCCAAAGGCAGACGCTTAACAACTGGGACCCCCAGACGCCCCTTTCTTTTGTTTTCTTTTTAATTTTATTTATTTGTCAGAGAGAGGGAGAGAGCAAGCACAAGCAGGGGGAGTGACAGGCAGAGGGAGAAGCAGGGTCCCCACTGAGCAAGGGCCTGATGTGGGACTCGATCTCAGGACCCTGAGATCATGACCTGAACCGAAAGCAGACGCTTAACCGACTGAGCCACCCAGGCGCCCCTTAGCTGTGAGTTTTCTTATTGTTCTTATTTTGAGGACAGAGTAGGCTGACTGGGTTGTTTTGTTTTTTTTTTTAAGATTTTATTTATTTATTTGAGAGAGAGAATGAGAGAGAGAGCACATGAGAGGGGGCAGGGTCAGAGGGAGAAGCAGACTCCCTGCTGAGCAGGGAGCCCGATGCGGGACTCGATCCCGGGACTCCAGGATCATGACCTGAGCCGAAGGCAGTCGCTTAACCAACTGAGCCACCCAGGCGCCCGGGTTTTTTTTTTTTTTTTAAGAGTAGATTCTAACTCAGTAATATACAGCCCTTATTCTAGGAGATGTTACTATTATGTTGTAGGAAGCATATAATAGAATTTTAAGCTATATAAATTCCAAGTGCATTTGGAAAAATGAAACAGACAAAGAATCAAGTATGAGTTGAATAAATACTCTGAAATGCAAGCATTCTAGGTTTTTTTGAAAATGCCATTGAGGGACGAGGTGGTGGCCGTGCCTGATACCTATAAAGGCTTTTTATGGTTTACAAAGGGTTTTCACATATGTCCTTTCAACCTCGGTTTTGTGAGTAGGCACATGATGGTGCTAATTCCAGGATCGTGGATCCACAGCTGAGGCTCATGCCAGGTAAAGCGGTCACCTCAATCATACAGTCTATAAGTGGGAGACTGGGTCCTGGAGCTCAGGTCTTAGGATTTCTGATCCAGGAAACTTTCTACAGCGTGGTTTTCCAATATGTATGTCTAACGTGGAGCTGTGACTAAGACATTCGAGTCAGCCCTTTACAACAGGCCCTAGTAATGGCGCTGCCACCAAGTAGCTATGCCGTACTGGCCAAAGCACTTCATTTCCTTGCGTGTCAGTTTCCTCATGGAAACATGAGGGTGGAGGTTTGGGGAGAACTCAACAATCCCCAAGGCTCTGTGCCATCCCAAACTGTGGCTCAGGATCCAGTGGAATGCTGGGCTTTTCCAGAGAGCTTTTCCACCCCTGCTGCCCGTAACTCCCTGATGATAGACGGCAGCTCTGCAGCTGTGCGTGACACAGCAAATACCTAAAACACCTCAAACGACTCCCGAGAGACGTTCCTGCCCCTCAGGCTTTACCGACAATATTAAATTGAGGGTTTCTCTGCTATGCTCACCCAGTAATTCACTTAGAATTTTTTAAACTAGGAAAGTTCAAGAGTGAATTTCTATTCAACCACTCTAAATATATATGAAAATTACAGACATTATGCATTTGATACCTGACTTGAAGATGATATTCAAACTGACATTGTCGCTACTCTCAAGAAGTGATTTTGGACTAGCTGATGGTTAGAGAAGCTGAGTTCAAAAGTTCCCAGACCTTTATGGCACTTAAGGGACTCAGTAATTTTTTAAATTGTTTTAATTTTTTTTTTTTTAAGATTTTGTTCATTTATTTGACACAGAGAGACCCATAAAAGAGAGAACACAAGCAGGGGGAGCGGGAGAGGGAGAAGCAGGCTTCCCGCCGAGCAGGGAGCCCGATGCAGGGCTCGATCCCAGGACCCTGGGATCATGACCTGAGCCGAAGGCAGACGCTTAACGACTGAGCCACCCAGGTGCCCCAATTATTTTAATTTTAAATTTATCTTACCTAGCCCCAAGTAAATACCTAAGAGTTTCAATTATTAAGTTAAGTCCAAAAACTTACTAGTAATAGTTCTTGTCACGTCCAACAGAGTTGATATTTCCCTTGCAAATCTAAAGGATCCTGTAGTGCCTGTGTGAATAGGGTTGCTTGGCTGAGTTTGAATTTCAGATAAACTAATTTTTTTTTACTGTAAGTATTTCTCAAATATTGCATAGACATGCAATAAAAAATTATTCCTCATTTATCTGAAGTCCAAACTTAACTAGTTGTCTATATTTTCCTTTGCTAAATCTCACAACAAGGTGGTGAATTTCTTGAGCCTTGCCAGGATGTCTTGGCACCTAGTTTGGAAGCCACAGATCTATAGCCTTAGGCCAATTTTTTAATGTCAAATTTTACTTATTTAAAATTAACAAACCCTATACGTGAATTTTCCAAAAAATTGTTTTAAATAGAATGAAATTTACCAAAAATATTCTGTGACTGAGTTTGTGAGCAGAGATGTTTCAATTATGAAGAGTGTGGCTTCTGTTGACTAATGACAGTGTGACCTGGGCATGAATTCCCCTGAGGTCATTTGAACGAAACCAGAGTGCCAGACCAAAGCTTCTCGTTCTTTACGTGGTTCAGCGTGGAAAGCTGAATCAACAGCTGAAGTAAATGAAGTCCTATTAATTTTTAATTTTTTAATTTTTTAATTTGCCTGTCTAATTATAGTCACTCATTAGGACTGTAATTCCTTCAGTTTAACAACGAAAATAGTAATCCGTTGGAGAACAGATCTGGAGGCCTTCATTATGTGGTGCTGACCTAGCCATTAAATTGCAACATTTTTCTTTTAGAAAGCTCCGTGGATATGCTGTATACTTTTGCAAATTGCTCAGGACTGGACTTGATCTTTGGGCTAAATGCCTTACTACGATCAGCAGATTTGCAGTGGAACAGTTCTAACGCTCAGTTGCTCCTGGACTATTGCTCTTCCAAGAATTATAACATTTCTTGGGAACTAGGCAATGGTAAGTGCCCCTGGGACATTTCATTAGTAAGGAGATTCCCCTTTGGCATTAGTTGTAACTGTTTATGACATTCTTTTTAATATTAGCAAATATACTTTTGGCTCAGCATACTTGTACCAGCGCTCAACAATGCAACTTTTGGAATTGCTTATGTCAGAACACTCCTTTATATATCCTAGGACCTATTGTGAGTCCTAGTTTATGTTACACTTGAGCTAAAGACAACTGGTTGGACCCAGAAACTTCCACAACTGGTTGGACCCAGAAACTTCCACAGCTCCTGGGCTCACTTGACATTTTCAGGATTGCTTAAACCTATTACGGTTGGCAGGCTGGACTCAGCAACACTGGGAAGCAGGCACTTTTGCTTTTGCCCTTTCATGTCTTTCTCTGTTTCTCAACTTGTCGGTTAATTTCAGCAACTCCATCCCCCAACCATCATGATACGCTTAAGCAAGAAGTTCTTAGTGTAGAATACTACCCAGGTCAAGCTCCTGATGATTTCCTTCTTCACTTTTTGGCAAAGAACTTGTAAATTCTAACTAAAGTACTAATGATTAGCCACATTCATTTAAACATATTTATAGAGCTTTTTCCACACATGAGCCAATGGAACTGAAACCAAAATGGGCAATGAGGTGTAGTAATATGATGGGCACATACTACATTCCAGGCAATGTTCTGAGCATTCAATAAGTATTATTTTCTCTTTATAACCACGCTGGGGCGGATACAATTATGACCTTCCTTCTAAGGAAGACAAAAGAGGCACAAAGAGGTTAGTTAAATAGCTGTGTGATGCTGGGCTACCAAGTGGAGGACTTGGGATTTGAACCCAGGTAGTCTGACTCCAGAGCAAGGTCCCTGCTTTCTTGGGAGTTCCATTCTAGAGGAAGGGAGCCAGACCGACAAGAAAGCAAGCAAAGAAATAAGATACATGTATATAGTGCCATGTATTGCAGTAATGTCTAGAGGCAGATTTGGGGATGAGGTTGCTAAGGGGGACTGGCCATGTATTGCAGTAATGTCTAGAGGCAGATGTGGGGATGAGGTTGCTAAGGGGGACTGGCCATGTATTGCAGTAATGTCTAGAGGCAGATGTGGGGATGAGGTTGCTAAGGGGGACTGGCAAGTGAAGCACAGCACACAGCATAGGGGCAGAGGGAACCGTATCTTGGCTAGATGCTGAACAACTTCAATGGCAACCACATGAATAATGGATCATCTGAACCCGTCCTTACCCATCTCTATATATCCCTCCCTCCCTACTTTTCTACTGTACCCATCCCCAACTCCTTCTGCTCTTCAGAGTAATGTAACAGAGCCATGCCATCCTGTTTCCCTCCTCCTTGGGCCCCCTTTTGCAAAGGAAAGGTCTGCTTTCCAGGAAGAAGGAGAAGGGAGCAAGGGAGAGCCTGGGCAAGGTGTTTGGGGAAGTAGATCGAACACTTCTGTGCCTCCCTCCCATGTCTTCAGCGTGGCTACTTCCAGGCTCACCTGCACAGATAATTTGTGAATAAACAGTCTCAATAAGGCTTTTAATGGCATTGTAGAAATCGGTTTTTCAGTGTCTTCCCCTCCCACCCAAACTTTTGTCCTTTTTAAGTAAATCAGTTTATTAAATACTGGATATAGACTATTCCTCAAATATCCATTAGTTTAATATCCCCATTATTAACTTCAAATCATTGTAATACCCCCTACACTTTAGTTATGCCATTTACATTTCTGTTTAACTGAAATAACTTCTTCATAATGAGGGCTTTTCCTTTTCTTGCCTTTGAATTCTAAGTTTTTGTAACTGGGAAATGTTTTCTTGCTTTTATATGCTGCTTTTAAGTTTGCTTTCAAATACAAAATTTCTAGGTACGTGACTACCTTCAGAACTACTGTCTTTCAGAACCTAACAGTTTCCATAAGAAGGCTGGTATTTTCATCGATGGATTGCAGTTAGGAGAAGATTTTGTCAAGTTGCATAAGCTTCTAGGAAAAACCACTTTCAAAACTGCGAATCTCTATGGTCCTGATGTTGGCCAGCCTCGAGGAAAGACTCTCAAGATACTGAGAAGGTAGGAACTAGAAAAAGCAGAACCACTTTTCTTAAAAAGAATACTTCTCTCTGGTGGAGAATTCAATAGTCCACCTGTTATTAAACCATTTGCTACCTAAGCAGATGTTTTACCAAAAGAGGAAATGCTGACTGGTTCAGAATACCAAGGATCTGGGGCCAATGGAACCTACAATATAATTTGTATCAGATTTAGGAAGTTTGTGTTTGCCTGATGCTAAGGCAGTAAGCAGCCCATTTCTAGGCAATGAAACTCCTGTGCATATGTTGTGCATATGACGATTAAGTAAAGATCATAATAGATTTTTTTTTCTAGTTTCCTGAAGGCTGGGGGTGAAGTGATTGATTCGGTTACATGGCACCAGTAAGTATGTCTCCTGCTCTTAGTACTAAGAAACTAATGCTAGTTTTACTTACTACTTAGCTTTCAAAAAATCATTTCCATTTAACTACTAATTGACATAGTTCAAATAAGAAACAAATAGTGTCTCAAGCAGCAGTGTACTAGACTTTTAATATTAATAAAACAAACACTTAAACTTTATTTTAAATAATGTGGTAGTTTCTATAAGATGAAGGCACACTATCATTTAAATCGTGGAGCAGATAAGTAGCTAAAATCAATATGCTTGCCAAAGACCAGGTAACCTCTAAATACCTGCACTTCTGACTATGTCTTTTCAAGACAAAGTAACTGAGGGATGCCTGGGAGGCTCAATCAGTTAAGTGTTTGCCTTCGGCTTAGGTCATGATCCCGGGGTCCTGGGATTGAGTCCCACGGCCTTGTGAGTCCCATGGCCGGCTCTCTGCTCAGCAGGGAGCCTGCTTCTCCCTCTGCCTGCTGCTCCCCCTGCTTGTGCTCTCTCTCTCTGTCAAATAAATAAATAAAATCTTTAAAAAAGAAGACAGAATAACTGATCCTCTTCCATCTTTGTCTCTTCTTGCTAGAACTTCTGCCTTTTTTTTTTTTTTTTAAATATAACAGAGGGGTGGGAAGAGGTAGAAAGGAGAGCAAGGTAGCCAATTAACTTAAAAGCAGAAAGCATAGTTCGCTATTTTTTTCTGAATATTTTCTGAATAATTTAGCTACTACTTGAATGGACGAATTGCTACCAAAGAAGATTTCCTAAACCCTGATGTGTTGGACACTTTTACTTCATCTGTGCAAAAAATTTTTCAGGTAATAGTCTTTTTTTTTTTTTTTTTTTCCTAATGGAGAGAGGTCCCCTTTCTTTCTAGGGGATATGGTCCAAGACTATCAAACCCTATATATATACTTTTTCCTATACATACATTCCTATGATAAAGTTTAATTTATAAATTAGGCACAGAAAGAGATTAACAACGATAGTATAAAATAGAACAATTATAACAGTGTACTATAATAAAAGTTAGGTGAATGTGGTCTGTCTCAAAATACCTTACTGGACTGCACTCACTCTTCTTGTGATGATGTGAGATGGTATAATGCATATGTGACCAGATGAAGTGGGGGGAATGACATGTGTTGTGACGTGGCATTAGGCTACTAGTGACCTAATGAAGATAGTCAGAAGGAGGATCATCTGCTTCCAGACCACAGCTGACCGCAGGTAACTGGTACTGCAGAACGCAAAACCATGGATAAGGAGGGACTTTTGTAAATCCAGAGTTTTTATTTTTGCAGTCTAGCTAATTCTAAATTCTATATGTCTATACATTTACATGTTTTTCTTTAGATAACAGGCACTTACTCACTTCAGTCCCCCTCAGCATCAGGTCTTATTCACGTGTATCGATTAAAAATTAAAAATACTTCCAATAGCCTTTTGGTAGCATTAACTCTCCAAGGCCATAGGAAGGGGATGACTTAAGTTCCTTCCACACTTAGAATTCCAATAAAAGTTAATTGCCCAAGACCTAAATGACCACAGACATATTTTGTAACTATATTGGACAAATCGGTCTGGGAATACAAGGTTTTGAATGTCATTAATCTTCAATACCATAGCTGGTCAGCTTGTTTGCAAATATAACGGGGACTCTCCTGTTGCATAGGTTGTCGAGGCGACCAGACCCCACAAGAAGGTTTGGTTAGGAGAAACGAGCTCTGCGTACGGGGGTGGAGCACCCTTGCTGTCCAACACCTTTGCGGCTGGCTTTATGTGAGTGAAGCAGCACCGCCCTGGGGATCGGGCTGCAACATTCTCCTGTCCTTTTATTAAACAGCTTCTGTTGAGACAGTTCATCAGCCAAAAAGCTGATCAAAGACGGTTTCTATGGCTGAGACCCCAAATGCATGCCAGATTTTGCAAGAACATGTTTTACTAAAGTTTGTTGGACATCTTTAATGAGTGTCCCAAATTAATCACTGTATGAATGAATTGCTTTAGAAGTGCTGTTCCTTAATTTTGGCCCATAAATATGCCAAGGATTCCTTCTTCTGAGAGAGATCGTAAATGAGTGCATCTAGAGGTTTGAGTCTGAGAAGGATCCTTAGTGTACATAAAGCTCTATTCATAGATTCCCAAGGAGTTTAGAGCATGAGGTCACATCAGAGGAGCTACCAATGAGTTTAAAGACTTACTAAATCACCCTCATCATCCAGCCACCACAAACTTGATTGCTTTAAGCCACTGGTTTACTAATATTCCGTAACTCCGTTAACATTCTTAATCTATAGTTCTGTATCCTCACACTGGGACTTAATTCTCTTTCCCCTCCTACCCTCATTCTTGTAAATCCAGAATAAAGAACAAATCCTTTTTGCTCATGGGGGCATGAGGAGGAGAGTTAAGAATAAGGATGTTTGTCTTGCCATTAGCCAAAGATGGACGGGGTGCAGGGAGATAGCCATGAAAGTCGAGGTGTGATTCTACTTACTTCACATTTTACTACTGATGACTACAAGCTGCCTTTTCTTCTTCACCCTGTTCTTCCTCACATGGGCCTGGGGGTGGGGAGGTGGGGAAGGTATCTAGCAAGATGGAGAGTGATTACCTGTAGGGTGCGAATTTGTCTACTCTGCTTTGTAGAAGTTTTCTTACCCTGAAAGGAACTCCTATGGCATATTAATAGTATTCTATGATTTATTATCATACTCAAGTGTGGGAACATGTGAAGGGAAGGATAATCTCCATTTCATTTGATTGACTTATTTATAATTAATACCACTTTTCTGGTTTCCTGTCAATTCTTCCCACATAGATGAATCAATCAGAATAGTGTGTAATTAGAATTGAGTTTTTTTGTTTTCCAAACCTGAAGAGAGCTGGGCCTCACTCTATTCCAGGTGGCTGGATAAATTGGGCCTGTCGGCCAGAATGGGCATAGAAGTGGTGATGAGGCAAGTGCTCTTCGGAGCCGGAAACTACCACTTAGTGGATGAAAACTTCAAACCTCTACCTGTAAGTGATCGTTATTTTCCCATTGCTGTGAGGAGACGGGAGTATACTGAGTGCCCCTTGTACCAAGCTCCTATGAAGAGTCAATCCTCTCAGGAAATTCAGTACTCTCAGTAGGTAGCCAATCCGTGGAATGATGAATTGGAAGAAACCTTAGAGACCATCCATTTTAATATTTTTGTGTCCCAAGAGAAGAAATTGAGAAGCAGAATAATGTTTTTAATGTGGGCCACTTGGAACGTAGTATGGGGTTTTTACATTTAATTTAATTTTATTTTCTTAAAGATTTTATTTATTTATTTGAGAGGGAGCGAGCGTGGGGGTGGGGGAGGGAAGAGCAGAGAGAGAGGGAGAGAGAGAATCTTAGGCAGGCTCCACGCTGAGCAAGGAGCCGAGGCGGGGCTTGATCTCACGACCCTGAGATCATGACCTGAGCTGAAATCAAGAGTCGGAAGCCCAACTGAATGAGTCACCCAAGCACCCCTACAGGTCTTTTCTTATTGGATTTGCATAACCATCCTGGAAGCTGGCAAGGCAGTGTCTTTGATCCATTTTTCAGATGAGGACGTTCAAACGGAGACAAGGTTGGGTAAGGGAAGTCACACAGCTGTCCCATGTTATTCTAGAATCCCATACAGATCCCGGCTCCGAGGCCTGAATGCTTTCCACTCGAACAGTCACCAAACCACACTGAAGTTAGATATCCTTTATAAATGCTTAATTGATTCTACTCTTCTCTCCAGTGAAAAATTTGAATGTAAACAGAGAAACAAAACGTGTTTGCCCTGTTGGGTCTACATTTCTTCAGCTGAAGAGGGAAGAGTTGGGGTATACACTGAGTAGGGCTCTTTGAAAAAAAAAAACTTTTTATTATGGAAAATTTCCAAGTAGAGAGAAAAGCATATAAATCCCCACTTCTGTTTACTCTCTAGTCCTCCCCACTCCTCACCTCCCACCCACTGATTCCTTTGAAGCAGATCTCAGCTGTAGCACCTAAGTGAGTAAGTCAGGATGTATCTCCTTTACACAAACACTAAATATTATACTGTAAAATACTGACAGTAATTCCTCCATATCATCAGATGTTGAGTCAGTGGGTGTTCCACATTTTCCTTATTGTCTCAAATGTTTTTAATAGTTTGCTTGTTCACATCAGAATACAAACAAGATCCATATATTGCATTTGGATGAAATATCTCTTAAATCTATTAATCTTGAAGTTTCCCCTCCCACCCCCTTTTTGTCCCGTGGAATTTATTAATTAAAGAAAGCAGGTAATTTGTTCTATAGTGTTTCCCATGTTCTGGATTTTGCTAAATTCATTCCTGTGCTATCCTTTAGCATGTTCCTCTGTTTCTTGTAAACTGGCAGTTAGACCTAGAAGCTTGAGCTTATTCAGATTTTTGTTTTGTGTTTTGTTTTGCAATAATTATTTATAGGAGATGTCACATGCTTCCAACAAGAGGCACATAATGTCTGGTTGTCTCTCTCTCTCTCTCTCTTTTTTTTTTTACCTTGATAGCTAGTAATGACCATTGCCTAATCCACTACTTTATTCAGGAAGGGGGGTTATAAGGTTCTAAAATAAATTATTTTAGGGGCACCTGGCTGACTCAGTTGGTGGAGCGGGCGACTCTCGATCTCGTGGTTGTGGGTTTGAGCCCCCTGTTAAGTGTAAAGATTACTTAAAAATTTTTAAAAATCTTGGGGCGCCTGGGTGGCTCAGATGGTTAAGCCTCTGCCTTCGGCTCAGGTCACGATCCCAGGGTCCTGGGATCGAGTCCCGCATCAGGCTCCCTGCTCAGCGGGGAGCCTGCTTCTCCCTCTGCCGCTGCCTCTCTCTATCTCTCTCTCTGACTCTCATGAATAAATAAAACATTAAAAAAAAAATTTTTTTTAAATCTTTAAAAAAAGAAATTATTTTAATCTCTTAAACTGGTAGAAGTTTTATTGTAAGACTTGCTTTTGTGTGTGTGTGAGTGTGTACATGTGCATATCTAAAAGTTCTGCTTTGAGCTTTGCTTTGAATTCTTGGATGATAGACAATAAAGGATATTTAAACTCTCTCAGCAATGAATTACATTCTTGAAATATATCTCCTAGTGGTCATGGCCCTCTGAATTTTGCAAATATAGTCCTCCAATAATAAAAAGCAGCAAACAAGAAATTGCTCTGAGATTCATGGTGGGAACATGGATCAAAAGATGTAGGCCATTTAAATATTCTAGAATAACAGTCACTGTCTTTGTAGGATTGACTATTTGCTCTCGCTGTTTTTGTTAAATAAAGAAATAAGTAAAGATCTATTTTTGGGGACGCCTGGGTGGCTCAGTCGTTAAGCGTCTGCCTTCGGCTCAGGTCATGATCCCAGGGTCCTGAGATCGAGTCCCGCATCGGGCTCCCTGCTCAGTGGGGAGTCTGCTTCTCCCTCTGCCTGCCGCTCCCCCTGCTTGTGCTCTCTACCCCTCTCTCTCTGACGAATAAATAAGTAAAATCTTTAAAAAAAAGATCTATTTTTGTTCCTTCTCTCCCCAACCACCACAACTAGGATTACTGGCTATCTCTTCTGTTCAAGAAATTGGTGGGCACCCGTGTGTTTATGGCAAGTGTGAAAGGTCCAGACGGAAGTAAACTCCGAGTGTACCTTCATTGTACGAACGTCAACCAGTAAGTGTGTGACACACCCTTTCCCAGGCAACAAGTTTAATCAGTAATATGCTCTTCCTGATAGGATGATACTAAAATAATAATTCTAGTCAATCGGGCGCCTGGGTGGCTCAGTTGGTTAAGCGACTGCCTTCGGCTCAGGTCATGATCCCAGGGTCCTGGGATCGAGCCCCACATCAGGCTCCCGGCTCAGCGGGGAGCCTGCTTCTCCCCCTGACCCTCTCCCCTCTCATGCTGTTTCTCTCTCGCTCACTCTCTAATAAATAAATAAAATCTTTTAAAAAAATAATAAAATAATAATTCTAGTCAAAATAAAGACAACCATGATTTCTGGTGAGTGGGAACTCTTGAAATACTGAGCACCCACTAGGAAGTAGGAGAATGGTTTGGATGGAAATTCTGAAAAGTGTCCATAGATCTAATTTTCTTATTTGTTTTAGTTTTTTCGTAAGGCTAGGAAAAGCTCCTGTTTACAT
This sequence comes from Phoca vitulina, assembly GCF_004348235.1. Taxonomy (NCBI): domain Eukaryota; kingdom Metazoa; phylum Chordata; class Mammalia; order Carnivora; family Phocidae; genus Phoca; species Phoca vitulina. The sequence continues at coordinate 61,870,250 of NW_022589706.1, read as the reverse complement.
GGTTTATAATTTGAATTCCTAGGAACCCACAAAATTCGCTTTTTATTATTTAACCTTCCTATGTTTGAACAGGGTTGGGCTGACCAGCTTCCTAGCAGCTCAGCCTGGCAAAGCAGCAAAAATCTCAGAATGCCCTCACCCAGAAAATGGTAGTGTGAGGAGCAATAGTTTTTTCCAATAGGACCACATCAGCTGTCTACTGTAATCACGAAAGGAGGATAAAAAGAAGGCCCAGCATCATTACACATACTAATACTTAGTATCCATGATTATGTTTGTAATTGAGTTTTTAATTGCTTACATTAGATGAATATTTTTATGGAGTTAATCTATTTGCTTTTAGCCCAAGGTATAAAGAAGGAGATCTAACTTTGTACGCCTTAAACCTCCATAACGTCACCAAACGCCTGCGGTTGCCCTATCATCTATTTGACAAACAAGTGGACAAATACCTCATAAAACCTTTAGGGCCTGATGGATTACTTTCCAAGTGAGTAATTTTCCTTTTTCATTTCAAACTTTCGCCAAATTGATTGGTATTTATCAGAAAAGAGAGTGTTGCTAGAGAGCAAAAAAAAAAAAAAAAGTCAACTATTTCAAGTTCTAACAATTCCTAATATTCAGGAAGTTTATATATGAATATTTATCAATACAGGTAAAACTCACCCAGAGTCTAAAGCAGAAGGATATGAACACAAGTCAGCAGTTATTGTAGGGAATAGTTTGCATTTCAAAACAATTTGATAAGTCAAGATGCCCTCAAGGCATGTAGATTATTTGCTCTACAAAAACTTATAATTCTTGGTAACACAGTCACTGAAGCGAACATACTTATGTATAATTGGTATTAAGGGCATGGGGGTTGTTGTACATATTACACCCTGTGAGCTGAGTGTGATTCTCTCACAGTGTTAAAGTAGTGTTTTCATTTGGTTAGAGTAAGAAAAAAAAAATACGTCCAGAAGTGTAGCTTTTAGGTGGGTTATTTGAAGCTGGTTGTAACACATTTTAGTTTTAAAAGCCAGTCATTGGATATGTCTTATAAAAGACCGTATTCAGCAGAACACCCAAAATGACCATGAGCCTTGAAGAGTCAGGCACACAAACATTGTAAGATTCTGTCCAATGTGTGTTGGAAGGAGCTCTTTTCATCATGATTTTCTCACATTGGAGCATAAAAAATTAAGAGTTTACAAAATTCTCACCATCTCCTCCCATCTTTGCAAATGCTATATGAGTGATGTTTTCAGTGATAATTAGCATCAGAACCTGAAAAGGGACAGTAAGCTTGCTTTCCCCAAAGACCTATATTCTGTAGACAAACATCAGTAACATTGGATACCATTCCTTATTTTTTCCCTATGCTTTATTTTACTACATCTGTGACCATACAGCCTCTAATGGGAAAGAGGGGACACCCACAAATGTTCTTCCATACACAGCCTGTGTAGACATTTTTAATGGGCTGCCTGTTTTATAAAATGCCACGATTTACTTACCCATTTTCCTGCTGTTTAAACCTTTTTTCCTCCCCTAATGTAAATGATGCATATTTGGTTAACAGATACTTTTTTTCTATTTGGGTTCTGACTTTGAAATGGGTATTTTTGTGTCTGATGCTGACAAGGGAAAAGCTTTTCTGAAGTCACGGACTAATAGTTGTAGAGTTGGAAGAGTGTTAGGAGATATTTTAGTCCAACCTTAGATGGGGAGTTTAGGCCATTCAGCTCTGCCTGATTCCTCCTCGGTTGGATGTGGCCGCTCTCCCAGCAGCCGTCCTCTCTGGCAAGGGGAACGTCTCTCTCTGCCTTTTCATCTGCTGTTTTTAGTTCTGTCCTCGACAGCAGAAGTCAGAAACTATGCCTCATGCCTGTGCACAAGTGGGTTTAGAGGGCTTTTTTTCCCTCTTTTTTCTGGTAGGGGAGATGGTCATGTACTCCGTGCTAATTTTTATTTTTACTAAGTTGTCAACATTTAAAATTTTTAAATTTTAAAAATTGATAATTATGAAAATATCTGGATTTCTAGCTTTTCTTTAAAAGCGGACATTCTAGGGGCGTCTGGGTAGCTCAGTCAGTTAAGCATCTGACTCCTGGTTTTGGCTCAGGTTGTGATCCCAGGGTCCTGAGATGGAGCCCTGCGTCGGGCTCCGCGCTCAGCGGGGAGTCTGCTTGGGATTCTCTCTTTCCCTCTCCCTCTATCCCTCCCCCACCACCTCTCTTTCTAAAATAAATAAATAAATCTTTAAAAAAATTTTTTGTAAATAGATATTCTAGGAACTCTGGGCTTGTTTTCCCAAGTAGATGGAGTTGAATTGGGGTTGTTTACTTTAGACAGGTTCTCCTTAGTCCTTCTGTGACCCTCTTATCTCTGTGACCCTGTCCTACTGCACCAGCTCTTGTGGCCACTCGAGTTTGCTACCCTTAATGTGGAACAACGCCAAATACCTAATTTTCTCCAGGATAACTCCAGTGTCTGCAGGACAATTAGATTGTTCTCTCCAGGCTTACTATGCCCAATTTCTTCAATGATTCTTCTCTTTCCTGTATTTATCAGACCCCATTGCATTCTGATCACACATTTTGTGCTTAATAATGGAAAACTGGTGAAATTGTGGATAATGTTTTATTACCCTAAGTTCTCTTTGATGAGTATACATCACTTATGCTTTTCTCTCTTTTAAAATGTTGCAAAAAATAAAATAAAACGTTGCAAAAGTATCCCAGAGAAGTTTGATGAGTGTTCAGTCTGCACACTTATTCATTCTAATGACCTCAGAGGGTTAAACAATGATCATCTTTAAAAAAAAAAAAAAATCACTTTTTAGTTGAACAACTTGTATAGTGTCTACAGAAGGTCCAGTGTAGTAAGCGTTTAGGAAATATTTGAGGGAATATATTTTTAACTTAAAAGCAGTATTTTATATTTATCTTAGATAAATTTTGCCCAGCATCCATAATTCGGATTCCTCTTGCTTGCTAATTCCTTTCAGCTCTGTTTCATCTGAAACTTGACAAGCATTATCTTCTATTTCTTGTCATCATGTTACTGACATCAAAATATGAAACAAGATACTACCCTCGAATAAAACCTTACCCTGATTTACCCAGCCCAATGCAGAAATAATCCACGTTTTAAGCTTATTCTCACTGTACTGACAGCATCCTTTAGCTATTTTTACAGTTGATTAAACAGTGTAGCCAGATGGTCTTGGGTATTATCTTGCCCATATTTCATCGTCTGAACCCAGAGCACTATTTATTTACAATGATGAGATTTCCCTTTAAGCTCTGTGGCCTCTCCTAAAAGCATTTCTGAAAGTTTTTTACGTACCCTTGAAAAAATGGGTCTCAAATTCATGCAGAACAGCTCTTACTACTGGCATTTGGAGGTATTTTCAAGGCCTATTTTTGTTTATGGTTTCCTGATGACGGTCATGGCCTTGCCTTCCCCATCCCATCTAAAAATGGATGTGATATAGGCGTTAAAACAAAACTCATGCACGTGTGGACCGAGTGCAAATGCAGGATGGGCTTGATAGCCCCTAGCACAATCATGGTTATCTTTTTCAGTCTGTAGGTACAGAGCCCAGAGCTGGGCAGCTAACCAAGGTTAAATGGAAACCAGTTTTTCTGCTGACGGACACTTAGTGAGGATAGAGTTTGAGAGATCTTTAAAGATGAAAATTAAAATAATTCTAAACTGGAAACAACCAAATGTCTAACACTAGACAACTACTAAGCTAATACGCTCACACAATGGAATCCTGTACAGCTGTTAAAATGATGTAGATGTGTGTAAGCAAATGTTAAGATATGTTAAGGGAAAAAGAATCAAGTTTTTTTTTTTTTTAAAGATTTTATTTATTTATTTATAGAACAGAGAGACACAGCGAGAGAGGGAACACAAGCAGGGGAAGTGGGAGAGGGAGAAGCAGGCTTCCCGCCGAGCAGGGAGCCCGATGCGGGGCTCGATCCCAGGACCCTGGGATCATGACCTGAGCCGAAGGCAGACGCTTAACGACTAAGCCACCCAGGCGCCCCTAAAAGAATCAAGTTTTAAGAGACCATGTACGGTATGCTCGTTCTTGTTTAAATGAAAATATGCACATGTATACATAAAAGAGATGAAAAGAGATGAAGGAATATACATCAAAATATTAAAAATGGTTAGGATGAATTAGCAGATTATTTTGTTATATTTATTTATCAGAATAATGATGACGACAGATATTACTTTTGCCGTGCTTACTATATGCAAGGCACTCCTGTAAGTGATCTACATAAATACATGTATTATGTATATGACATACATATAACTCTGACATTAACCAATTTTCAACAATAAAACTGTTTTTCATATTGTAAAAACTTCATCATGTAAAAAACACTTGAGAAAAAGATCATAGAGATATAAGCATCGTTTAGAATTATGGAATTAACTATCAGTGGAACTAAAAGCAGACTAAAAGTTTTCTTTATAAGCCCTTGTTTATATTGGATTTATTGCTGTGAGCATGTATTAATTTGATTTAAATAATAATAAATATGCACAAAAGTAACACTTGTCCTTAAAATATTTTTCGAATTTTTTTGACTCGGTTTTGAATTTGAATTCCAACAGTGGAATACAAAGAAAACATACATTTTTTTGGAATCTGTGGTTTAGTGAAACAGAATTATTTTTGTTTCACTCTGGCAATATATATTCTTCCAAAATATCTCAACAACATAAGATATGCAAATGAATGTATATCACCCTGAGGAATGGGGAGTTAAAGGGTTTATGGGCACAGTTATAAGCAGGAAATTTCATTGCCATTTTTAATGTTAAATTTGTGAAATTTACATTCCATTCTATATATCTATTTGCCTTTTATAAAAATTTTTCCAATGATTTACCAACAGATACAATTGCCACAAATCCAGAAGTTATGTCACGTTTATCTTTTTTATACCTCCATCATAGTGCCTAGTATAGATTATGTGTGTTCCATTTTCTGTAATGGGCCAGTTAGTAAGTATTTCAGGCTTTTGCAGGCCATATGGTCTCTGTCACAATGACTCAGCTCTCCCAGTGTTGTTTAGGGATCATCTGGGTCAAATATTTACCCGATATAGTAGTGAAATACAAGTTATATAATATAGGCTGTCACAAATTTTTTTGGTCTTAAAAAGACATCACGGGGCGCCTGGGTGGCTCAGTCGTTAAGCGTCTGCCTTCGGCTCAGGTCATGATCCCGGGGTCCTGGGATCGAGCCCCGCATCGGGCTCCCTGCTCGTCGGGAAGCCTGCTTCTCCCTCTCCCACTCCCCCTGCTTGTGTTCCCTCTCTCACTGTCTCTCTCTGTCAAATAAATAAATCAAATCTTAAAAAAAAAAAAAGACATCACAACTTTTGTAGAGAAGTTGGAGCACACATGACTGGGCTAACTCGGATGTATCTTCCCCCTTTGCAGATCCGTCCAGCTCAATGGTCAAACTCTGAAGATGGTGGATGATCACACCCTCCCAGCTTTGACAGAAAAAGCTCTCCGCCCAGGAAGTTCTCTGGGCTTGCCAGCGTTCTCATATGGATTTTTTGTGATAAAAAATGCTAAAGTTACTGCTTGCCTCTGAAAATGAAAGGCATACACTAGCCCTGAGATTGAATTTTTCAAGTACATTTATTGATAAGAGGAAAGCAAAACCCAAGCTATAGGAAGGCAAGCGGATACATTACAAATCAACTAGTGGGAGCTTCAGGGACCCTGGGACACTCTCCGTGCAAGATTTAGCACGGTCCTTTGTTCTAAGTAGACCACTGCTAATAATACTTTGTGCCAAACACTACGCTTAGTGCTTTGCATGTTCTATTTTTATTTGAGGTTATTAAAAAGGTATGTGGGTGCTCCCAATACAGCCAGAAGGCAAGTAAGTGAAGGCTATATGATTAATTTTAAGTGCTTAGTTGTTTTTATCTTGAAAAACAGTTATTAAAAGATTGCAGGATTCCTTATTCTATACGCTGTCTCTATGCAGTTTACTGCCACAATCTTCAAATTGTCTATAAATGAGAGAGACAGTCTCTTTTCACCTAAACAGAGAGCTAAATTCAACTGCTGCTTCTCTTTTCTCTGTTCTGTCTTTGTCAACAATACTGTGAGAGACAACAGACGGTTAAAAGTGATAGTACAAAAAAAGAATTAACGACAATTCAGAGGGACTGGATTATGTAAACGTCAAATGAAATTTTACAGTGACTGTAAATGAAATTGATTTGCCGAGAGGAGAAACTGTAATTCAATACATTATAACCACCTGTTAATGTTTACTTTTAATCTACCTTTAGTTCTTGTTTTCGTTGAGAAACTTTTGGCTGCAAGTAGCAGAAAACTGTGATTCAAATGGCTTAAACCATTAGCACATTTATAATCCTACATAACAAGAAGTTCAAGTAGGGAGGGCTCAGGATGTCACCAAGGAATCAGGTCCTTTGCATCTCCCTGCTCTGTCACATTTAGTGTTGACTTCATTCTAAGCTGATGGCATGATGTCTGGAGTTATTCCATGGATCCATGCAGACCCGGCAGCAGCTAGAGAAAGATGAGCAACTTTTTCTGCCTCTCCTTCATAGACTTGAAGAACCTTTTCTCAGAGGTTCTCTCAGCAAACCTCTCCTCACGTCTCCTCATGTCTTACTGGTCAGGAATGGGTCACATGGCCACTCTCCCCAGTCACTACCAACACCAATGAGATCCGTATAATTGTCTCCTCCTAATCTTTTGGAATGGAGAGGGTGCTGGAAAGTCTATGGCACTGACCACTATAGTTTTGTGTTTTTATCAGTGACAGAAGGTATTATTTTCTCCTGTATCTTAATTTTTAGAAATATAATTCTCTTTATATTTATGCCTGCTATGAATATTGTCTCAATTAAACTTAGGTACATTTATAAGGAGCTAAAGACAGAACCTAGAGTTTGGATGCTTCAATACCCCTAAATTTTATATATAAGTAGTTTTTATATTTTCACATTTAAAATAAAGTAATTTTTATAACCTCAATATTGCATGATTATTCTTTTAATAAAACTTAAGCCTGAAAAAAAAAAAAACAAAACCTTAAGCCTGCAGATCCCTACATTTAGAAGCCTTATTTTCCTTCAGCACTAACACCTGCTACCTTTATCTGTCCTTGCCACCTCCCCCACTGGAGAAGAGTTGACGTTGAAGAAAAGAGATCATCAGGTACAAACACAATTTCCTCCTTCATCACGTAGGTTTAATCATGATCAAAGTCCTGTCCTGTCTGTTTTTCTTTTCCCTGTCCCCTCTGCCACTTAATAAATTTAAAGCCTAATTTCTCATTGTATTATTATAATAATCTCTTAACTGTTCTCCCTGACTTTGCTTAAAATTCTTAAATGGCTCTCCCATCTCTTACAGTCACAATAAGGTGCTCCATAACCTGGCACCTGCCTCTTTCTTCAGCCTCAACTCTTACTCTTGCGAAGAATTCTGTTCTTCTGGGCACCTGGGTGGCTCAGTCGTTAAGCGTCTGCCTTCGGCTCAGGTCATGATCCCAGGGTCCTGGTATTGAGCCCCGCATCAGGCTCCCTGCTCAGCGGGGACCCTCTACCCTTGCTCCTCCCCCCAGCTCATGCTCTCTCTCTCTCTGTCAAATAAATAAATTCTTAAAAAAAAAGTATTCTGTTCTGCCTCCCACACACTGGTTGGGGGTCTGAACCTACAGCCCCCTGTACCTTTGGTGATGCTCCTGTTCTCCACGCAGACTGATTTTAAGTCTCCTGGGCGCCTGGGTGGCTCAGTTGGTTAAGCGACTGCCTTCGGCTCAGGTCATGGTCCCGGAGTCCTGGGATCGAGTCCCACATCGGGCTCCCGGCTCAGCGGGGAGCCTGCTTCTCCCTCTGACCCTCTCCCCTCTCATGCTGTTTCTCTCTCTCTCTCTCTCTCTCAAATAAATAAATAAATAAAATCTTTAAAAAAAAAAGTGTCCTCTCCTGGTGGCAAACTTCCACATTTATTAAGACCTTCTCAAGCACCAGTTCCCACAATTCCCCTATCCTTTAAGTAGCTTTAGTCCCATTACTCTGTTCCTTTAGCAGTTGTACATTTACTATGGCACTTATGGTGCATTTTAATTGTATCCATATATCTTTTTTTAAAAGATCTTATTTATTTGACAGAGAGAGAGAGAGGGAACACAAGCAGGGGGAACAGCAGAGGCAGAGGGAGAAGCAGACTCCCCGCAGAGCAAGGAGCCTGATGCTGGGCTCGATCCCAAGACCCCGGGATCATGACCTGAGCCGAAGGCAGACGCTTAACCGACTGAGCCACCCAGGCGCCCCTCCATATATCTTTCCAGCTTGACTCTAGGCTCATAAGAAAGAGGTACAATATCTTAAATCATCTTTGTATTCCCCGTGCTTCACATATAATAGTCTGTCACACAGCAGCACTCAGATGTTTCCTTAATGACAGCAAAGAGCACATTTGAAACTAGCTTAGGTATTTTGATTTTTAATATACAGAAAAAGTTAATGATATTTCAACCTGAGGAGGTATTGTCTATTACCTTTAAAGAGTCTTTTAAAAATTATCACTAATGAGCTCTTACTAATGGCAGATGGTTATGTGAAAAACTGGGGGCGTGGTTGTATGAAGAAAGGAATGCTCTTAGTTATACATTAATGAATATTTTTTAAAAGATTTATTTATTCATTTTGGGGGGGCAGAAGGAGAGAATCCTGAAGCCAACTCCCCACTGAGCATGGAGCCCCACGCAGGGCTCCATCCCAGGACCCTGAGATCATGACCTGAGCCGAAATCAAGGGCCGGCCACTTAACCGACTGAGCCACCCAGGCACCCCTATATTAATGAATATTAACTGAGTTAATATTAAGGTTTTAAATTTCCTTAGAGAAAGCTCTTGCCCACACCCTTCCACTGGTATTTAATTCATCAAATACATTTATTTCCTACAACTTACCATATTGGTTCCAATTTATTTTGTCTTTTATTTTGGCCCTGTGGGTCACTTTATCTCCCTGGTATCGGGAAATTCCGGGTCCTGTTGTGAAGCTCGTGTATTCAGGGCTTGTCTGTTAGTAATGGCACTCATTTTCCTTTCCTTTTTTTTTTTTTTAACTCTGATGTGTCTCATCAGGCTGTTGAATCACCTCACGATTGGTAAATCTTTTAATTATCCTTCTAACCAGAATTTTAATTGCCAATGAAATTAATGTAAACACCCATCTGTCTTATCTGACAACACAATACAAAATCAAAGCAGGAGTGTTTAAAAATAAATAACAGAATGAATAACTAGTTTCAACTGTAAATATCTTTAGTGATCTTTTAGAAAACGTTACTGATGCTGTGTAGACCAGCTCATGCAGTGTATGCCTTAGAAAAACATAATAGCAATAATAATAATTCCCATACCTGCTCCATGTCTGGGTCAGAGATTTGGGGTTTTTTTCAAGGATAAGATACTTGGTCTTGTCCTTTTCCAATTTTACTCCATTCTCAATTTTACTGACATGGGTTGGAAAACCCTGGAGAAATTTAGATACTTAAAAATTTAACAGCGTTTTTAAAAAACCTTTTCTATTATTGTCATTATTATTATTACAAGATTAAATGCCTATTAAATGCTATAGATTTTTATGACACCTTTGATTTAAATCAAATTTGTTCTTTGCTTTCACACTTTTGATGACAGCCCACCAGTTTTTGAACTGGTTTTTAGGTTATTTTTTTTTTCGGGGATAGGTTACTTTGTTAAATCCAACTTACTTATTTAGATTCCCATAGACCTTTCAAAGGACAACAAGGCTAGTTTGTCCTGTTCTTTTTTTGGTACTCCAGACTTAATAAAGCAAATTGCATATTTAGCATTTATTTCTAAACACAACTTAAAAACTCTTATACATCTAATAAATCACACACAAACTTAGTAAATCAAGTTCCCTAAATATTTATTTTTTTTAAGTTCCCTAAACATTTAAACATCTTAAGGAGCGATCGGTTGGTTAAGCGGCTCCCTTCAGCTCAGGACATGATCCCAGAGTCCAGGATCGAGCCCCCACAATGGGGCTTCCTGCTCAGCAGGGAGTCTGCTACTCCCTCTGCTCCTCACCCTGCTCATGCTCTCTTTCTTTCACTCTCTCTTTCAGATAAGTGAATAAAATCTTAAAAAAATAAACATCTCAAAAAAAACCAAAATGATAATAAAATCTATATAACTACATCTCATACAAAAATACCATTTCTCTATGCCAAAGTTACAAATTTACTCTGCTGGCCACAGTTAACAGAATTACCTATTCAGATCCACTGTACCAAGTAAGGCAATAATCAGGTTTTTAGAGAGTCTAGAAACAGGATACAGAACCACTACAGTGTTGGGTTCAATCTCTTCTCATGGTTAGGTGTCAGATGCTGGGATTGTCCAAAGAAAGCCTGCAACAGGGACTTGGGGACAGGTAGTTTTTCAGAAAGAGATTTCAGGAAGCAGGGGTGAGAGATCAAGGAGAGTGGAGTGGAAGAGAAAGAAAATTAAGGTTTGTTGCTGAGTTTACTGCAGTATGCAATGAGTGCACAGTTCCACTGGTACAACTGAGAAGCATATGGGATTTTTCTCTTATTTATTTATTCATTATTTTTATTACTTTTTAAAAATTTTATTTGTCAGAGAGAGAGAGAGCACACAAGCAGGGGGAACAGCAGAGGCAGAGGGAGAAGCAGGCTCCCTGCTGAGCAGGGAGCCCGACGCGGGGCTCCATCCCAGGACCCTGGGATCATGACCTGACCTGAAGGCAGCTGCTTAACCGGCTGAGCCACCCAGGCGCCCCAGAATTTTTCTTTTATTATTCTCAGATTTCTCAGCAGCTATCATTTTATAGTTACTTAATTGTCAATTACAATTTCTATAAAGAACATCAACTTCAAATTAAATTGTTTTAATGCCTGAAGCAATTATAGTTAATGATTCTACTATTTAAGCTTGAAAGACACTTTCACACTTTTATTTTTTTTTTCAAGGGTGAATGGGTTCCTTTTATTTAGGGTTAGATAGGGAAGCCTTGTCATGGGCTGTAGAGGCGGGGATAAGGTTGCACATGCGCCTTAAGTAAACATGCTTACTACACTTGCACATACACTGTATGTTATGTAAATGAGGCTGAGTCTCCTTAGGTGGTATCAGTCATTCTAGAGGTCACTTCTTTGTCCGTCTGTAGAGATGCAAGTCAGAAGTTAAGCTCAAACTGGTCTGGGCGGGGTGGAGGTCTTGCCTGAGCAGTCAGATCCCTCCAGGGGTGATTTCACTTTCCATTTGCCTGAGTTAAGCTCTACTTTCCAGCTTATCTCTTAAGGAAAAATGTGGGACAAATGTCCATGAGTAGAAGCAGTTGGGCAGGTCTAGCTGGTGACAGTTTTGTCTAACAGCGACATATCACAGTAAGGACAAAAAAAAAAGATTCATGATGGAAGGCTTGCTGAAAACTCACAACTACGAGATTTCTTCCTGTCCCTCTCCACTGTGGTGTCTAAATGTGGTGTCTCTCCCTATCAGATGGGGGCGATGATCCCGTGGCAGCTTGGCAGCTTGGCAGCATGGTGCGGGCAGTGGAAAGAATTCACCTGGGTGGCTCAGTCAGTTAAGCATCTCCCCCCGGCCCAGGTCATGATCCCAGGGTCCTGGGATCGAGTCCCGTATTGGGCTCCCTGCTCAGCGGGGAGCCTGCATCTCCCCCTGCCTGCCGCTCCCCCTGGTTGTGCTCGCTCGCTTTTTTTTTTATCATCATTTCACTGTGAAGTAACAGAGGCTTTAATGCTCCTTTGAAGTCAAAAGAGATGTTTTCCACAGCAGGTGCTCCCCATTTATATGAACTTAACATGTTTCTGTCCTGCTTTTGTATTCACTTTGTTGTGACATTTTGTTTGGTTGAGGTGTATGAAGAAAATCTGGTTTCACACAAGACAGTCCTCCAGAGGCTCTACATGCACATTTTCATGGTAGAACTTCACTTTAGATTGATCAGGTGGGGACAGAATGGTTTGGGGTCTCACAAGCAGCAGTTATAAGTAATTCTCCCTTGGATAATCAGTATCTTTGTTACAGGATTTCTTCTTTAGTGCCTGTGGTTCTTGATCATGCTGCTTGGTAGAATGAAGAGGTAGACCTGAGGAAGAATGGTGGGCAGCAAAGCGAGGTTTATGGAGTGATAGTGAAGCTTATAGTACAAAGTTCCCCCAAAGAGGGAGGGGACCTGAGATGGTTTCCATTGGAGTTTCTAAGTCTAGGTGTTTTTAGGGCTTGTTGGTGGACTGTTTTAATCTGATTAACCCTCCTTGAGCCTGTCACCTAACTGGGTTTTTGTCATCTACTTATCACATGGGAAAGTGTGGAGGGCTCCTTTCAAGGTGGTGTAAAATGCTTTTAAGGGTGGTTTCCTCTTAGGGTGGGGGCCCCCTTGTCCTTGCCTGCCTTTCTTTCAACTATCCATCATCATCTTCAGAGAGAAATTTTTTTTTTAGATTTTATTTATTTGACAGAGAGAGAGCACAAGCAGGGGGAGCGGGAGAGGGAGATCAGCAGGGAGCCGATGCAGATGCAGGGCTCGATCCCAGGACTCTGGGATCATGACCTGAGCTGAAGGCAGACGCTTAACCATCTGAGCCACCCAGGCGCCCTTCAGAGAGAAATTTTTGAGTCTTACCTTGAATAGTATACACTTGGTTGCCAAATTGAGATAGATTGCTAATGATCTTATTCTTAAACATATATACTTTATTCAGAGGTCAGTGAACTATTGCCTATGGGCCATAATACTTTATTAAAACACAGCAATATTCATTCATTTTGAAGCAGGAGAGCTAGGTTCTTGTCTCACGAAGTTGAAGAATGAATCTCGCGGACAACGGAGAGTGAGTAAAAGAGATAGAAGTTTATTAAGTGAAGATACAGAAAAAGCTCTCAAGAGCGAGAGGGGTCCCAACAGGGTTGCCCCACTTTTGCAACTTTAACATCCCATGTGGGGAGTCAAATTATTTTTTAATTATTTTTTAAGATTTTATTTATTTGAGCAGGAGAGAGGGGAAGTGCAGAGGGAGAGGGAGAAGCCGACTCCCCGCTGAGCAGTAAGCCCAACCTGGGACTCTATCCCAGGACCCTGGGATCATGATCTGAGCCGAAGGCAGATGCTTAACTGACTGAGCCACCCAGGTGCCCCAAATGATTTTTTTTAATCTAAAATACCTTCTTTAGGACTCACCCCCCAAATCAGAGGAAACAGCAGAGAAATAAAAATTGTTCTAAGGATCAAATATTATGATGAGTACAGAAGTACTTAAAATATGTAAATCTATTGAAGGATACACTTACATTAGCCTTCTCTTATCCACAGGAGGTAGTTGCCGAGACCCCCCAATGGATGCCTAAAACCACAGGTAGTACCAAGCCCTAAATATGCTATGTTTTTTCTATGCACACATACTATGATAAAGTTTAGTTTATAACTGATAAAGAGTTAAGAATAATAACTAATAATAAAATAGAACAATTATAACAATATACTATAATAAAAGTTATGTGAATGTGGTCTCCCTCTCTCTCTCAAAGTATCTTATTGTACTGTACTCACCCTTCTTCTTATGAGATGATAAAATGCCTGCATGATGAGATGAAGTGAAGTAAATTATGTAGGCATTGTGATGTAGCATTAGGTTCCTATTGACCTCTGTTGATATATCAGAAGGAAGATCATCTGCTTCTGGATGATGATTGACCTCGGGTAAGTGAAACCATGGAAAGTGAAAGCATGGAGGCGGGGTTGGGGTGGGGTGGGGTGGGGCGGAAGGATTACCACAAGTGAAATGTTCTGGTTGACTCATCATTTGAACAAATATTTGTGGAGTGAATGAATTTATTCACCATCTACTAGGTACTATGCTCCTGTATCAGGCAGGATTCTGTAGAGAAATAAAACCAGGAGATTCTATAGGAGAATTTATATATAAATATAAATATATAGATATGATTTATTTTAAGACATTGGCTCACATGGGTAGGGAGGCTGACAAGTCCAATATCTGCAGAGTAGACCAGCAAGCTAGAGACCTAGGAAAGAGCCCCAGGAGACTCAGGGGAGAGGAGGGAGGCTGGAGATGAAGTTCCATAACAAATGGCCAATGATTTAATCAATAGTGCCTATACAATGAAGCCTTGATAAAAACTCTTGAACAACAAGATTCAGAGTGCTTCCTGGTTGTTGAACATGTTGATGTGGTAGGGCGATGGTTTACTCTGACTCCACAGGGACCCGTCTGTGTTTTGGACCCTTCTGAACCTCGCCCTATGTACCTCTTCATCTGGCTGTTAACTTGTATCTTTTACGATAAACTGCAATCATAAATGTAGTGCTTCCTTGAGTTCTGGGACTCATTCTAGATCATTATCAAATCTGAGGGAGGATCACAGGAATGCCTAAATCTGTAATCCATAAGGCAGAAGTGCAGTTAGACTGAAGACTCCATTTGTTACTTGGCATCTGAGGTAGAGGCAGTCTTGGGGGACTGAGATTAAGTCTTGGGGGACTTAACTTATGGGGTCTGCACTAACTCCGTCCAATGAGTTACAGAATTGAATTGAATTGTAGGACACATAGGTGGTTTCAGAGAATAGGAGAACTGGGAATTATTGGGGAAACAACACAGAACTTAACCTAGGAGCCTAGTTTGGGCTATAACCATGTGTCCCTTTCAGGGAGATAAGAAATTTTATTATCCTTCTGGATCAGAGCAATTCACTAAACAGATGGATATATCTGATCTTCTTGGTATATAAAAGATAAAATACTTCTAGGGGAAGTGAAGGCAAACATTCTCTATTGTTATACTATATACATCTCAGTATGCCAGGAGGTTAGTGCTTTTTATAGGAGCACCGAGAAATTCGGGAAGATCTATTTCCCAACTCTGTAGAACTTTGTATGTGCTCTTAGACTAGCACATCCTGCCTCCATCCCTCTCCTCCTCCTATCCTATCTTGGCTTAGTTACTTTGGACCTGAGCTTCAGATCTCAGACCACACATCACTTCTTCTGGAAGACTTTCTTGACCTCACCAAGCCAAGCTCAGCAAGATGTTCCTCCAGAGTGCTCCCACAGTGCCCTGGGTCTAGTGAACACAGCACTGTCACCTAGTATCGAACACTGTTTTCCCCTCTAGTCTGTGTGCTCCTTGACAATAGGACTTTTCCCCCTTGACATGCCCTATGCTAAGTACAGTGCTTTCATGAAACAAGAATTCAATACATATTTTGTTAAATTTTGTTAAATATCTAACTCTAAGGAGTTTACAATCAAAATGAGAACATATAATACAAAGGAAAATTACTTAAATTCTGTAAAACAGAAAAAGGCAAAGTTCTACTAGTGTTTAAGGAGAGAAAAATTGTATATAGTTGAAGGACTATGTCTACAGCTCCAAATGCCACGGCAGTAGTAATGGAAAGTTACTGCTCTCTCATGTAACGTTCAGTGGTAGAGTGTAATCAAAGAAAATACTTAACTCAGAAACTCAACTTTCACCTTCATCCCTTCCCCCCCCCCCCCATTCCCCCCATCCCCCACCCCAATCCAGCTCTAGGGCTCTTTCTCCAACAAACACAAAAACTGCTCTGATGACAGGTCTAATGATTGCTCTAAAGTAATGAGCCCACCAAGGAAGCTAGAAGCCTAGCTCCAGACAAGGGCACTCTCATTGATGGTGACAATTGCAGGATCATGTCTGGGAAGAGCACTTTTGCACCAAGCTGCAGAGGAAGGGCTGTCTGCTCTGAAAGTTTCAGTTTTCTCTGTACCTCCCCGGAGTTCCTTTCATCAGAGACAGGACAATGCACAGCATTCTCACTCCAAATTTAAATCTTCTAAAAATGATGAAAAGGAAAGGAAGGGGCACCTGGGTGGCTCAGTCAGTTAAGTGTCTGCCTTCAGCTCAGGTCATGATCCCAGGGCTCTCTGCTCAGCAGGGAGTCTGCTTCTCCCTCTCCCAGTCCTCCCCCCCCCCGCCCCCCCCCCCCCCCGCTTGCTCACTCTCCCTTCCTATCTTTCTCTGAAATAAACAAATAAAATCTTTAAAAATAAAAAGGAAAGGAAAAGGTGGGATTTTCCCCTCAACTCTACATAAATATACACTGAAAGGCTTCCAAGAAATATAACTAAGGATCACATGATATAGATATATTCCACTTTGGGGACAATCTAGATCCTTGATATGCCTTGATATACAGAAACCCATCTTTCCAAAGGCCAAGGCAATTATATAGCAAAATTTCCCAATGCCTTGATCCCTCCGTCTACAATCAGCGAACAAGCGGTTAACTAGTTTTGTAGAATTATTAAGGACTGCCCCCTCCTCGCCACCACTGGAGACTCAAGATAGCACAGAATCACTGTTCTGGTTTTAAGGAAAAGAGCTTAAAGACTAACTCAATTCTCTAGAATACTACAATGCAGATGAGTAACTTACCTACGGTTACTAAGTGGTTAAATGGGATAATACATGCATAGCGCCTGTTAACAGTGCCTGGCGGACAGCGCTATCCAAGAATTGTCTATAATTAAGAGCAAGACCAGATGTTCTAGCTGCAGGCTCTTACCATCCCACAAGCTCACTGCCTCTTGATTACACAAACTCCTCTGAACTGACTGTCAAATTTAAGGTTTTCACTTGTGTAATGAATGAATGTCCCTTAACTCTGAGCACGGTTTTAATTTACATTCTTATATTTGGCGCTTGGTGCCCTTTCCGCTTTAAAAAGGAAACACCTGCCCGCAAATCAGTATTTTGGTAGGTTTTACGAGGTTTCCTTTTTTTCCTGGTATAACTGTTCCAAGTGAGTAAACACTATCCTTGTTCATTTATTGGGAAAGCTGATAATAGGAATTCCTCTTAACGCTGAGTATCTCGGGGAACGCCGCCCCCAAGGTTAAAGGGACCACGATAACGCTCCCTCGCCGTTACTAGAAACGCTCGGACCACATCGCCACTCAGAGCCGGTGGACGTGGACCGTCACTCACTGACGTCACTGCGCAAGCCTGCCGCGACCTGACGCCAGGGAATGACCTCAGGCCGGTGCGGGGCCACGCCCTCCCAAGCGCCATGCTGGGCGCTCGCGGCGGGGCCGTCGCGCGGGGCCTGCAGGTCCTGACGCACTCATGGCGGCGGGACTCCCGCGCCCTGGCCCTGGCGCGTGCGTGTGGCGCGCCCCGCGCGGGGCACTGGCAGCCTTCTGCGGGGCCGGGACCGCGCAGGAGTCGGCTCAGCCTGTCGGCCGCGGCGGTGGTGAATTCGGCGCCGCGCCCTCTGCAGCCCTACTTGCGCCTCATGCGGTTGGACAAGCCCATTGGTGAGTGCGGGCGGACGGGCCGGAGCGCGCGGCGCCGCAGGTCGGGGAGGCTGCGGGCGTAATGGAAACGAAGGCGCCCGGTACTCTCCGGACACCCGGACTCCGGAGTGGCCGTCCGGCTTTCCCATCCCCCTGAATCCGGAGTGCTCCCGGCGAGCAAAGAGTTGGCTCATTCCACAGTCCTCGTTTAAACAGTGCATCGAGCGGAAGTTCCGTTCTCGTGTCCCTTTATTTACAGTATTGAAGCACTTCCACATTCATTGTTAGATCCTTCCCATAATTCTGTAAGGCTCCCAAAGCAAAGAACTAAAACTGTAATGACGTTGAGGAAAGCAGAGCCAGACCGGGTGAACCATATATGGGACATTTCTATCTAGTGCCTACTGTAGAGCCTGGCAGTAGTATCAGACGAATTCCTCCCACATCGCCTAGTCTCAGGGACAGAAAGATCTCTGGAAACTCCCTGCTTCCAAGGAACTCCTAGTCTAGTTGAAAAAGACAAATTATTGGGTGAGCTAGGAAAGTAGATCAAATGTTAGTGGTACAGATGGCAAGTGCTACAGTTAAAAGAGTAGCTACCATGGATCTCCATTGCTAGAAAGTGTCAAGAACAAATTGGATCTCAAAGAACAGGTAGATTTTGTAGAAGAGAGAAGAAATCTTGATGGGTGGGAGAGATGTTTTTGCAAAGACTCAAGGGTGGAGAGGTGAAACGCCAAGGATATGAGCTGATCTGGAATGGCCGGTGGGTGTAGAAAACACTGAGAGGCAAGGCTGGATAAGACCGAAGAAGGATGGACAGTGGGAAGGGAGGGGCGGAGCCTGAACTCCAGGAACCTAGATGATGGCATTTGCCATGGCAATGCATGGAAATCCATTTGGATGCCTAGATACAGTCACTCCACCTCTGCCCAGCCAAGACCCCAAATTAGGTCTTGCTTATGGTATTCTAGGTTTATGCACTACTTATTTGGGATCAGAGCACTGGTGTTAAAACAATTAGCTATTGAAGTATAAAAGCAAATTAAAAGCGCAGTCCTGGCTTCACGACCCCTTGCATTTTGGGGCCAGATAAAAGTTGATAGGCATACATTTCCAAGCCCAGTTCTCATCTGAAGCGTAACTATAATCCTGTTTTGGTGTCTGTGTCACAGAGCAACAGCATAGGCCTACAAACATCCAGGACAGATCAGCAGCTGCCATTATTCCCATTTCCACAAACCTCTGGCTTTTACATTAGTGGCTAAACCACCCCACCACATAATGAGAGGCTAGCTACCAAGAGGTTATGAATAAAGCTCTGGAACCAGACCTCTTCATTTCTCATCCATACAATGAAGATACTAATAGTACTGACTTTATAAGGTTGTCAGGAGAATTCATTTATACATATGTGTGTGAAGTCCTTAGAACAGTGCCTGCCATAATAAGTGCTCAAGAAATGTTAGGCATTAGTACTCGAGAAGTGGGAATTGAAGAAGACTGGGTTAATACTTACGTATGTTAAGAGGATACCAGCCTGCGTGCTTTAGTTCTAAATAAGATGATGATTGCGGGGTTTTTTAGACAATTTACTAATTAATAGTACTATGTTACAATTCATTCAACAAACATTTTTTGAGCCCCTACTATATGCCAGGGACAATAAATTGACAGTAGAATTGCAGGTTTGATATTTCTTTATTTAAATTATTCTTTCATGGGGCAATTTTACGTTCATTGTTTTACTTTGTTGAAGTTGGATCTTGTTTTTGTAAGCCAAAGTGGAATTCATTGTTTTTCAGAATGGATTACAACTTCTTTCAAATGTGTCACAAACTACGGTATTTCAGAAAGTTTCAGCAGGTGGCACTCTTTACACTAAATTGGTGGTGTAATTTTTGTTTTACTGCATTTATGGGTGATTATGTTGTCTTGAAGATAATATGTAATTAAAAGAATCTTAGGTTCCATTTTCACAGGTTTTTTGGTCTGCCCACCACCTCCTCTCAGAACTTGTTCAATTTATTTCATCTCTCAGAGCATTTTTCCTTTCTCTACAATAGACATTTCTTTCTGAAACCTGTTTGCATCCTCGTTACCTCTGCATCCTTCTTCACGGAAGAGAGAATAATGAAAGTACCAAAGGGAAGAGAGGCAAGAACTGTGGCTGAGAATCAGGAGCGCAAAGGAGCAATAAGACCTTAAGTGTATGTAGAGATTTAGGTATACTCAGTGATAGTATTGGCCTTAGACAGACGAGAGCCAGGCTACGTGAGTTTAAATTTGAACTCTGCCACTTTTTGCCTTTGTGATCTTGGGCAAATTACTTCCTCTGTGCTTCAGTTTTTGTATTTGTTAAGTGGGTATAATAAAAACTGCCTATCTCGTAGATTTGTAATGAGAATCAAAAGTGTTCAGTGACAGCACCTGGGACATAGTAACAGGTACATGTTTGCTCTTACTGTTTTTGCATCATCGCCAGTATCCTTTGCTAATAGCAGTTCTGAGGTAGATAGTCTTTCCCCTCACTTATATGTGAAGAAGACTGAACCTTAAAGTTTAATATACTTTAGTGTCTAGCATCACTCCATTTCTTAGTGGCAGATATCAAATCGAATGTCTGACTTTCCCCTTCATTATAGGAAGCCCCCCTCATCTATAGGAGTGCCCTACAGATTCCTATAGGTAAGTGAGTATAGTACCTGTAATGTAGACTGATGGCGAAGGAAATTTTGTTGCTAACGCAAAAATGCTGTAGGTGACTACACATCTTTTCTGTCCAGAATTCTTTTTTTAAATAGACCCTTCAGTTCTAATTGCACCAGGAAAACCATGCCTTTGAAGTGGTGTTCTTTTGTTCCTGTCAGGGCAGGGTCACTCTGTCCCTCTGAGCTATACTGGTAGATCCAGGAAAAAGAAAGTAGTTAAACACTTAACCTCTCTGGGCGTTTGCTTCCTCATCTGTAAAATAGGAACAGTACTGGTGCCCACTCTGTAAGGGTGTGGTGGAGGATTAAATGAGTCTGTGTGTGTAAAGCATTTAGAATAGTAGCTAACATTTCAGTAAATGTTAGCTGTTGTTGCTTTAGTTTTCTATGGGACACACCAAATAGGAGTCTGTTCAGGACAATCTGAATCTGAACTCAAGTCTGAACTGGCCCTTTCTTGTTTTCAGCCTCTCCTTGTCTTTTTTGCTGTGTCCTCCGTGGTCCCTCCCCCAGTGACTTGGGTGGCACTGTTTTATGCCTTTGTAGGACCCTGTATTTGCCCTGTTTTTGAATTGATCTATTTTATTATTGTTTAACCGTGTTTCTTCCTTTTTATTTATAAGCCTCTCTCCCTTAGTCACTGTTGTATTCTCAGTTTCTGTATGTGCTTTAAAAATACCTGTAAATGAATAAAGCTTAAACTTACAAAGTTTAAATATGATTATAGGCACTTTGTCAATTGGCCATTTTTGTATAAGATCTCATCTTTATTTAGCCACATCTCCTTTTTCTCTGATGTATCTAAATTGGGAAGTAAAGATCAGAATTTATCGTAATAGGCACCATATCCAAACACTTGTTGAAAGACTTTCTTTTGAAAGTAGAATATCAAAGTTTACATGTGAAATCTCTTTTCTGTACAATCTATTTGGTTTTAGCTTAATTTCATCTAGTTTAGGGGCTAAGGACCAAGAACTAATGCCACCTGAGCATGGAGCTGCAAAATATTTAAAAAACAGTAGGTTAATGACCTCCTTCCTGCAAGACCATTTTTCTTTTATTGTACTAACAATAGAAGAAAGTTTTGCTAACTTTTTTTTTAGCAGGTAATATATGCATATGATACAAAATTCAGAAAGTGCAAAGGTGTAGAGTGAAAACTAAGCCTTTCTCCCCTGTCTCCCAGCCACCCAGTTCCCGTCCCCAGAGGCAAGTATCAGTTTCTACTGTATCCTCCCTGACATGGCCTATGAATATACTGACATTCAAGTGTATGTATTTGGTGTTTGGGGGTGCATATGCACGGTAAAAATAGTTTGGTTGCCCTCCATAGGGGTGGACTGCTTTGTAACCTCATGAGAAATGTGTGAGTATCTGACTCCCCAGGGTGTGTTGTCAGACTCAGTCTGACATGTGAAAAATGTTACCTCAATGTAATTTTGATGTGTTATTCTGAAAGTTGATCTTTCATATAAATAAGAGTCATTTGTATTTCTTTTTGTGTGAACTTCTGTAATCTTTTTGGTCTGTTTTTCCGTTGGACTATTGATCTCTTTTTAGTTTCTAGGAACCCTACGTATTGGGCCAAAGATATGAGTTGTTCATTTATTTTCCCAGTTTTGTCATGTGTTTTTGATTTTGTGTTCTTTACTTCTTTGGGATGTAGTGTTTGAACAAAGGAAGACAGTTAACTAACTCGAATGTGTACCTTTTTTGTCTTTGTATTTTTGCTTAGGCACCTGGCTGCTGTATCTGCCGTGTACTTGGAGCATTGGGCTAGCAGCTGAACCAGGTTGTTTTCCAGATTGGTACATGTTATCCCTCTTTGGCACTGGAGCTGTTCTGATGCGCGGAGCAGGCTGTACTATTAATGACATGTGGGACCGGGACTATGATAAAAAGGTAGTTTCTTCCTGAAAAGGAATAGGGAGGCTCCTCTCAATTCAGCAGAGTGACATGGTGGCATCACTTTTGAAGTCCACAGGTGGCAAAGGATCATTTAGTGGACTCACTGAGATCCAGCATGAGAAGTGCCGTTTTTCAGTTGAGTAGCTGGTATTGCACTGTGCAGCGCTCGTCCTTTCCTTTCCCCGCACGAGAGCGGCCCTGCAGGTGGGGCGTGTACTTCATTCTTACAGAATGAATTAGAACTTAGAAGGCCAAGGGAAGGATGTTAGGAGCAAAGTGAAAAGTTCATCCTGAACCTTTGCGCATCCAAAAGAACGGTCGCTCTTTCCTTTGAGATATATACTGGAGTTGTAACTATTCTTCTATAAATCAAATCTTAATTAAAATAAGCCAAGGAAGCCTCTATTAGCATTTGCTATAATTGTTTCTTTAAAAAATGTAATTTTTGTTCTTTTTTTTCTCCTTAGAAAAATAGTACTTGTTTAATCTGAAAAATTCAGACAGTACAGAAATAGAAAGTATAGAGAGTGCAAGTCTTTCTTATCTCCTCTTCCAAACCCCCAGAGAAGCTTCACTTAACAGTTTGATGCATTATGTTTCTCTGGATTATTTTCTATGCGTATTCTTTTTTTTTTTTTTTAAAAGATTTTATTTATTCACTCAAGACACAGGGATACAGAGAGAGAGAGAGAGCACGAGCAGGGGGAGAGGCAGAGAAAGAAGCAGGCTCCCCGCTGAGCCAGGAGCCGGACGTGGGGCTCGATCCCAGGACCCTGGGATCATGACCTGAGCCGAAGGCAGATGCTTAACCATCTGAGCCACCCAGGCGCCCCTTTTCTATGCTTATTCTAATGCATGTGTATAATTACTTCTTCCTCAACAGTTATTTTCTCAAGGGAAGCATCCATCTTGTTTGCCTTTTATCCTAACGACTCTCCCATAAAAAAGTATGAGATCATTCCTTAAATGCTTGAGTAAATAATCAAGTAAACTTTCAATTTAAAAGAAACCCATGGTGAATTATATAAAATAAATAATCTTATATACATGTATATAAAGTGAATAATAATCATCCTTGTTTGCCTTTCATACTGATCTAAATTTTCCTTTAGCAAGACACACCTGTAATGATTTTTAGTTTATAAGAACAGTATCACAATGCCTTTTTTAATTAAAAAAAAATATTTATTGAATACTTGCTGTGTGTGAGACATAGTGATAGGCTTTCAAAGATTTCATGGATGAAAGACAGTATTCCTGACGTCACAGTTTTATAGTTACACTCCAGCAGTACTGTTATGAGAGTGGTGTCCACAGGGCAACTTACTGAAGATCCCCTATCTCAGCTGAAGGGAGCAGAGAGAACTTTCCAGGGGGGTGACCTATGAACTGTGTCAGAATAAGATGGCAAGAAAAGCGTGGGCTGGAGAGTGAAGGTGGCTCTGGGCAGAGGGAACAGCACATAACGAGGCGTGGCTGGGAGATAAAGTATAAAGCTTAACGACCGCAGGGCTGTGGTTTGTGTGTCCCTGGAGGATAGGATTGTGGCAGGTGGCAGGAACTGATGCTGAACACATCTCTCTACCCCGCTGACCCAGTTGGGATAAGTCGATTCATGCCAGGAGATGCATACTTTCTTGATTTGGGGTTCATAATTCTGCATAATCATATGATTGAGGCTTCTGGTATATATCACTTCAAAATAATTCTTGAACATGTTTAGAGCAGCTGATGTCAAAATCCTGGTTGTAATATTTTATTGAACTGTAAAGTTTTGCAGATGTTACTCTTGGGGGGAACTGGATAAAGGGTACGTGGGATCTTTATATTTTTTAAAATGCAAAGATGTTTTTTAAAAACTGCATGTGAATCTACAATTATCTCAAAAGAAAAAGGTTAATTAAAAAAATAATATATTCCAACCAACCAACTTTTAATTAACAAAATCTGACCATTTTAGTTTTCCCTTAAGTGATTCTTTTTCTCCTTAGGTAAAAGGTTATTGATTAGATACCTTTTATCTCCCCTATGACATTTTTCTCTGATTAGAAGAGTCCAGATTCTATATACACATATAACAAAGCTCTTAAATGAGTGTTTTATAGCTATTGAGGAGGTTTTACTAACATGACTTAAAATGTTATGTGCCTCTCTCTTTTTAAAATCTAATTTCTTTTTAATTTTTGTTCCATTTATTTAAATGGAAGAAAAAAAAAAAATCAGTTCACCCATTTCTCCCACACAGCTCCTCCCCAGCCCCTGCCTCTGGCAACCACCAGCCTGTTCTCTTTTTTTTTATAAGCTTGAGTTTTTGTTTTGTTTTGTTTGTCTTAGATTCCATATGTAAGAGAGATCATACAGTATTTGTCTTTCTATCTGACTTATTTCACTGAGCATAATGCCCTTGAGATTGATCCATGTTGTTGCAAAATGGGAAGATTTTTTTAATGGCTGAATAGTATTCCATTTTGTGTATATGTGTGTGTGTACCACAGTTTTGTTTTGTTTTGTTTTGTTTTTTCATCCATCAATGGGCACTTAGATTGTTTCCATATCTTGGCTATTGTAAATAATGCTGAACATGGGGGCACATACATCTTTTCGAATTAATATATTCATTTTCCTTGGATAGATACCCAGATGTGGAATTCTGGATCATACGGTAGTTCTATCTTTAATTTTTTGAGGAACCACTGTACTGTTTTCCACAGTGGTTGCAACAATTTATGTTCCACTAATAATGCACAGGAGTTCCCTTTTCTCCACATCCTCACCAAAGCGTACTTCTTGTCTTTTTGATAATAGCCATTCTAATAGGTGTGAGATGATACCTCATTGTGGTTTTGTTTGCATTTCTCTGATGATTAGTGATGTTGAGCATCTTTTCTTGCATCTGTTGGCCATCTATATGTCTTCTTGGAAAAACATCTATTCACGTCTTCTGCCCATTTTTTATTCGGATTTTTGGGTTTTGTTTTCTGTTTGTTTTTTAGTTATATGAGTTCTTTATATATTTGGATATTAACCCCTTATTAGATATATGATTTGCAAATATTTTCCCCCATTCAGTAGGTTGATCTTCATTTTGTTGATGGTTCCCATTGCTGTGCAGAAGCTTTTTAGATTGATGCAGTCCCACTTTATTTTTGCTTTTGTCGCTTTTACTTTTGGTGTCAGATCCAAAAAAATCATTGCCAAGACCTGTGTTAAGGGGCTTATTGCTATGTTTTCTTCTAAGAGTTTTATGGCTTTAGGTCTTATGTGCAAGTCTTTAAACCATTTTGAGTTAATTTTGTGTATACTGTAAGATAGGAATCCAGATTTATTCTTTTTTCATATAGCTGTCCAGTTTTCCCAGCACCATTTATTGAAGAGACTGTTCTATAGTTTTGGCTCCTTTGTCATAAATCAATCGACCGTAAATGTGTGGGTTTATTTCTGGGCTCTCTGTTCTGTTTCATTAATCTATATGTCTGTTTTTATGCCAAAATCATACTGTTTTAATTACTGTAGCTTTGTAGTATAGTTTGAAATCAGGAAGTGTGATGCCTCCAGCTTTGTTCTTTCTCAAGACTGCTTTGACTACTTGCAGTCTTCTGTGGTTCCATACAAATTTTAGGGACATCTATTTCTGTGAAAAATGCCATTGAAATTTTGATGGGATTGCATTGAATCTATATATTGCTTTGAGAGGTATGGACATTTTAGCAATATGAATTCTTCCAATGCATGAGCATGAAGTATCTTTCCATATATTTGTGTCTTTAATTTCTTTCATTAATGTCTTGTAGTTTTCAATATACAGGTCTTTCACCCCCTTGGTTAAATTTGTCTCTAGGTATTTTATTCTTTACTGCAGTTGTAAATGAGATTGTTTTTTTTTTTTTTAAAGATTTTCTTTATTTGACACACAGAGAGAGATAGCTGGAGAGGGAACACAAGCAGGGGGAGTGGGAGAGGGAAAAGCAGGCTCTCACCTGAGCAAGGAGCCCGATGCGGGGCTCAATCCCAGGACCCTGGGATCATGACCTGAGCCGAAGGCAGATGCTTAACGACTGAGCCACCCAGGCGCCCCGAGATTGTTTTCTTAATTTCTCTTTCAGATAGTTCATTATTAGTGTAAAGAAACAGAACAGGTTTTTGTATTTTAAAGGATGAGTTAAAAAGCTTGGCCAAGTTGTAATGCGTATCTCACAGTTTCTTAAAGACTGTATATCACTAAGGATATGTTTGTGGCTCAGGGTTTTGCTTAGTATGTTAGATAATAAGTAAATTGCTAATATATTAAATGATAAGTAAATTGTTATTTGGATATGAGTTAAGTGTGTTCTGTTGATGTTGTGTATAATCTACCAACCATGTGATAAGCATTAGGTCCATAAACATAGAAATAATCTCAACATACAGGTATTAATGATTTAGTTTTATTTTATTTTTAAAAAATACTTATTTCAGAGAGAGAGAGAACATTTCAGAGAGAGAGAGAGAGAGAACGAGCAGGGGAGGGGCAGGGGAAGAGGGACAAGCAGACTCCCCACTGAGCAGGGAGCCTGATGCAGGGCTCCATCCCAGGACCCTGAGATCATGACCTGAGCCAGAGTCAGATGCTTAACTGACAGCCACCCAGGCGCCCCAGTGATTTAGTTTTATAAGCTATGAGCAAATGGTTTCATTAAAAACCACATAGAATATGTTTTGATCATCATATTATATCATTTTTAGTCTTTTGATGGAGTACTTGTTTATTTTCAGCTTTCGAATTTAGCCAGGTAATTATCACTACTGAAGGGATGGTGTAATCTGTGGTTAGTAGTGTGGTCAGGGGGACTAGATACATTGTGCTGCCCACTGTCCATGACCTTGGAAAGTTACCAAGCCTCTGCTAAAACAGATGGCAAGAATTTGTGAGTGGCTAAAAGTCAGGGTTGTTATGAGGATTCAATGGTGTGATGCACACATAGCTCTTAGAATAGGAGCACATTGTAAGCACTCGCGTACTAGCTGGAATAATCATAATGTTCTAAAACAAATACAGGACATAAATATATTTCCAACTAAAACTATAGGGACCAAATCAAAAATAAAAGATCAAGCCTGGCACTCTAACCAAGGTGAGTCATTATAGTTTTTGACAAACTGTTTTATTGCACAGTGAAGCATGCTATAAAATGGGTCAGCAAATTTTTTCTATAATAGGAACAGATAGTAAATATTTTAGTCTTTGTGGGCCATACCATCTTTGTTGCAACTATTTGATTCTGTTGGAGCATGAAAGCAGCCATATTACAATATGTTAACAAATGGGTATATATATCTCTGTTTCAATAGAATTTTATTTATGGACACTGAAACTTGAATTTCGTATTATTTTCATGTGTCATAATACAATACCCTTTTTTTAAACTGATTTTCAATTGCCTAAAAAAGTAAAAACTATTCTTATTAGCTCACAGGCCATATAAAAATAGACAGTAGGCTAGATTTGGCCCATAGGCCATAGTTTGCTAACCCTTGATATAAATCAAAATCAAAATGGAAATATGTTATATTAATAGTTTTCACATTTATTGCATACCTGTATGCTTTATACACTGCATTTACTCTATGAGGTAGTGTTCTTGTTGCCTCTTTCTCTTCTTCTCCCTCTCTCTTTCTGTTTTTCTTTTAACAGGTAAGTAACATAAGTCCAAGAGAGGTTAAGTAATTTGCCAAAATTCACACAGCTGCTAGGTGATGGAACTGGATTCACATGCTGGGCTCTTGGATCCCAGATCCTGAGTTCTTCTAACAATGTTGAAAATTTTGGTTATGCTTTTTTATGCTTCAGTTTAGAATAATCACATTTCATGATCTTTAGACAGAAAAAGAACAACTAATTTATCTTATTTGTCCACATAATAGCTCTGTCTGTTCATATTCTTACATTGAGTCTGCCCTTTATATTTGGGTACAATTAATATTAGATTATAGATCCATCCTTAAATAGCCTGGCAAAAGCACTCCCGTTTTCAAACCCAGGTAATCTGTCTTCTTTCTTTCTTTACATTTGATTGCTGATTACAGTGCTTCCTGTAATCAAAACATTCACTGCAATTTCCTCTTTCCTGAGAATTACCATTATTATTGTCTCTCTTTTCTCTGTAGAAATTAAACATATACTTGCTAATAAGCTGGGTAGCTAACTAGCCAGATAAGGAAGTTGCTTCATTTTGTGTGTTCGGAGATGGAGATGGGAGATGCAAAGAAAGGGGAATGAGTGGTGGGAATTTTTAGTGCTTTCAAAGCTCTGTTTTAAATATGAAGTTTTGATTTTTGGCAGTGTTTCCAATGTTGATTTTACTTTTTATTCATATTTTTGCCTTAGTGCCTGCCTTGGGCCATTCTCTTGATTACATGTTTACATCCATGATTGAACCATTACATGAGGCTAAGGTATGTGTTTTTATGTATTAAGGTTATAAGAACAGTGAATCGCCCAATAGCAGCTGGAGACATTTCAATTTTTCGATCCTTTATTTTCCTCGGAGGACAACTGACCTTGGCACTGGGTGTTCTTCTGTGTCTGAATTACTACAGGTATAGTAAATGTGTTTTTCAGAATCATGTATAAAATCTCTTTTGAAATGGAGAAAGTAGGAATAGATAAAATTGAAATAATTTATCACAAAATTGTTTATTGGCTCCTTATGGAGCATCTGTAAGTTAGCTAGTATAAAGAAATCACCACATGTTGTAAAATCAAGAATGCTTTCAGCCGAAGGAATGAGAAGATCAGCATTTAATTTATTCTGAACCACCGTTATACTTCCGTTACGTGTTTCCTAAGAAACACATGGCACTTTGATAGCTTTTCCAGATGCATACATGGATGTGTGTGTATACACTTATGTATAATTTTATTTATCCTGACAGTGTCTCTAAATTAGATAGAAGTGATTATACTCATTTTGCAAAAAGATTAACCAGGTCTTCCCCAGAGTCACGCTCATAATCGATGACAGAGGGCAAAAGTGGAAGGATTCATTCCTAGATTTCTAATAGAGACAAAGTTAAACTTCTGTGCATCAGGTGGCTACTTATAAAATATATAAATGAGGAAAAAAAGACAAAAAATAAGTGTCATTTTATAGAGACTAGACTTAATTACAAACTTTGCCCTGATAGCATCACATGAAAATGCGTTTAGAAGGTTTTTCCTGGAAGGACGGTGTTAGGTGAGCTGTGAGATACCTAAGAACACCTTACACTGTCATCCTTTTATAGATCCTTTATCCTCTCCTAGGGAAGTAGCACCCATGTGCATATCGGGGCGGGAGGGGGATCCTGACTCTAATCCTGTTGGGACATCTCCATTTACTAGCTGTCTTAATGTTGGAAAAAACAGAGAGGCGTGGCATATGGTGGGTATTAAGTTGGACCCTAGAGCCGTCCTGCCTTAGGTTTGAATCCTGGCCCTGCTACTGACTGGCTGGATGACAGTCAACAAATTACTTAATCTCTGTGCTTTAGTTTCCTCCCATCTGCAAAAAGCAAGTGGAATAAAACTGTCTACCTCTTAGGTTTGAGGTGAAGGTTATAATGAGTTAACCTATGTAAAGCAGAACAGCACCTAATACACGAAAGCAGTATATGTATTATTGTTTTGTTTGGTTGTTTTGTAAAACTTAAAATATTTTCTAATCATCTTTTACCCTAATTAAAGTCTGGGAAAATAATTTTATATAACAAAAAAGATAACTGAAGATAAGTCATTTTCCAGTTAGTATTACTACTATTGTTGTCTTCAGTGATTTCTAAGCGATGGTGATACTAATCTTCAATGGCTTTTCTTGATTTCAGTATAGCTCTGGGAGCAGCATCCCTGCTTCTTGTCATCACCTACCCGCTAATGAAAAGAATTACATACTGGCCTCAACTAGCCCTAGGTGAGCTTGAAATAACTACAGGTATTTCCTTCAGTACCCTCAGACTTGTACTTTTGTGTGTGTGTGTGTATGTGTATAATGTGGCAGAGAGAAAATGTCAAGTCAGTCATGAAATTTTCTTTTTTTTTTTTTTTTTTTTTTTTATTTTTTTTTTTTTTAAAGATTTTATTTATTTATTTGACAGAGAGAGACAGCGAGAGCAGGAACACAAGCAGGGGGAGTGGGAGAGGGAGAAGCGGGCTTCCTGCCGAGCAGGGAGCCCGATGTGGGACTCGATCCCAGGACCCTGGGATCATGACCTGAGCCGAAGGCAGACGCTTAACGACTGAGCCACCCAGGCACCCAGTCATGAAATTTTCTAAACCAAGAATAGATTTTCATATTTTAAGGGAGGGCAATTAGCCATTTTTATTGGCTAAGAAATTTTGCATACTTACTAAGATTCTCATCATTATTATTTTCTGAAATGCTCTTTTAAAAATCAAGGTATGTCGTGAAGAAAAAATTAACTGATTGGACCCTGCCCTTCTCTTTAGGTCACCGACCTGGATGCCCTGAGGACTTGTGGGAGTGGGGTAGAGAGCACAGTCAGGCAACAGAACCAGGGTTAGTATGTGAAAGCTTAGATGGCCCATCTCTGTGAGGAGAAAGTGAGCCAGTCTTGCCTCCGGCTCCCACAGTGCTCTGGTGTGGCGCTTACTCATTTCACCGGCAGTAACTAAAAGAGAAGATGCTGAGGGCTGCGTCTGTCCCAGCAGTTGTAAATTGTAAATGCCTAACAGATAAAGCTCTCTTTGCATGTGGATGGCCCAGTGTCTAGCATAGCACTTGGTATATCATGGGTATTCCATAAATATTTTTTGGCAGAGAGAGCCAAAGGTAGAGAGGTAGGGAAATCAGAATCTATTGCAAAAATACCTACTCCTAGAATAAGCTAGAGTATTCCTAGAACTATTCTAGTTGAGCTATTTTTTTTTAGTGAATAAAAGAAGGAAAGGGGTTTCTGAGAAGAGGCATGTGGGACCCACTGAGTATGAGGTACCTGAGGGACTTGCAGGTAGAGATGTCCAGCAGACAGTCCAGTGTCTAGTCTCAAGTGTAGGGAAGTGATCTGGTTGCACAAGGAGATTTAGGAGCTGTTCACATGTAGATGTTTGTTCATAGTCTGCAGAGAAGATGGGCTTACAGAATAAATAAGTGTACCAGCCTATACTCTTGTTTCTGTAGCTTATGGCGGAAGTCAAGTCATAAAGGAAAGAACACAGGGTTTTGACTCAGGTAGGTCTAAGTTGAAACCCCAGCTTCTACTACTCAGTGACTGCGCCAGGCACCATACTAGGTAGGGTAAATGTTGTTCTCACGAAACCTCCTGTTTATCAGGGTGATACGATTCTTTCTGTTACATGTGTTATTTTAATTTCCCATTCATCTCTCTGAGCCTATCTCCTTTTTTGTGCAATGTAGCTAGTCACCACCATGGAGAGCTGAGAGAATTTCAGGAAGAGACATAGTAGAAAACAGTGCACAGGGCCTAATGCATAGAAGCACTTATTACGTGCTGATGCCCCCTCCGCTTTTTGGTAGTCTAAAGTGCATTTAGACTTGTCCTCTCTGTCTTACCATTTGTAGGGCTGACTTTTAATTGGGGAGCATTACTTGGATGGTCTGCTGTCAAGGGCTCCTGTGATCCATCTGTTTGCCTGCCTCTTTATTTTTCTGGAATTATGTGGACTCTAATATATGATACTATCTATGCCCACCAGGTAAAAAAAAAATATCTTCTTTTCTTAACTTTGGTTTAGTTATTGTTGCCATTTAAGAACTTTATGAACCACATTAAAGGGAAAGTATTTTTTTCTGAAAAGAAAATCATTCACGCTTCCTTGGCACCAACAAAATGTTTTTGTTTCATGTGTATGTATGTTTACTAAAGAGATCAATTCTTACTTCCAAGCACTTAAACAGTATTTATATGCCAGGCATATCAATACTTTTGTTATGTTGTTGTTTTGTCTTTTAAAGATTATTTGAGAGAAAGAGTACAGGGTGGGGGGGGGGCAAAGGGAGAGGGAGAGAAGCAGACTCCCCTCTGAGCTTACAGTATGAGAGGAAAAACATACACTAACCCCACATTCATTATTTGGATTTGGTGCCCAGAAGATAGCCTATCAGATAGCTATCTGCCTGCTGGTAGGTGCAGAGTTCAGCATGTAGCCTCTGATAACACATGACCATATTTACAACAGTATGTGGAAATGCTTAGAAATTATATTGCTGGAGGAGATCAGTCAGCTAGATATGAGTGTACCACCAAAAACTAGCTCTGCTTTATACAGAAAGGATTTGATGGGAGAGGCATGGAATAAATTGAGCTAGAAGTGAAATGTGAATGGATGTGGTTAGGTGGCAGTTGAGCATTTTTCTACATCTGTGATTTTAGCAACATTGAAACTAAAATGTATGGGAAATTGTTGAGATTTGAGAACTCTAATTAGACTTGAGTTTTACTTCAAATGTAGTCAGTGTGTTGTTAAGAGTCATTAATAGGGTTATAAGAAATACAACGACATGTGGAAATGGAGCTGGAAGATAATCTTAGCAGTGACACTTAACTTCGATTCGTCCTGCGCATTCATTGCCAGTCAGCCTATGTCTCTGGGTTACTGTCAGCTTCCACAGCTTACGTCCTTTGAAAGACACTTTCTTCTGGGATTACGTAGTGGTGATGGTTGTACAATCCAAATGGTGAATTTTATAGCATGTCAATAAAAACCGGACAGTGTCTTACTGCTTTCTGGTGTTAGGACAAAAGAGATGATGCTCTGATTGGTCTTAAGTCCACGGCGCTGCGTTTCCGTGACAACACCAAGCAGTGGCTCAGTGGCTTCGGTGTGGCGATGCTGGGGGCTCTGAGCCTGGTGGGCGTGAACAGCGGTCAGACCGCCCCCTACTACACTGCTCTGGCTGCTGTAGGAGCCCATCTGGCACACCAGGTTGGACCTTTTTCTTTCTTTTTCCCCTCCTTTTTCCTTGGTATAAATTTGTAAAAATTATTTACACAAAACAACCTCTGTGTTTACCAAGCAGGGTACTTCTTAAAACAACTACTTGGCTTATTCTACCTTGAACCATCCCCTCCCCTCTCCCAACATGTCATCTAAAAAAGCTAGCTGTACTATTTTAGAGAAATAGTCTAAAACTAAACCTAGATTTATTTTTTTTCCCTCTGATGTTTCTGGAATTTCTTCTGATTCATGTCTGGAAAATTTCAGCAGTGTCTGAAGGTTGTGGGTTGAGTTGAATTGCTCTGAAAGCAAACTGATCAACATAACCATATTTTTACTATGCGGGCTTCAGTGATGGATATGGTAGTTAGCAAACTAATCATTCATAAGTTTGGGTTCCCCTGGCATTAGCAACCAAGGCCAGATAAGACAAGAAGCGCTAACTTGTCAGAGTTCTGCCTAGATAGAGGGAAACTGTCATTTCAAGATATCCAGCCAGCACCCACAAGCTTATATTGTGAATCTACATTAGTGACTTCTGTAAACTGAATGAACTAAATCTAATCTTAATGAAATAGCTAGCTTCTGCATGGACTCTAGTTTTGTATCAGCGTTACTTTTATTTTCTTCAAACAGATCCAAAAAGATGTTAGCCTGTATGTAGGTGATCTGTTGTATGCAGACTATTGCAGATTACTTATCAGTGTAAGCAAGACTTGCATAGCAGTATGAAGGAGACTAAAATCCAGTGTCCATAAGGTAAACCCCATGCCGTATCACCTTCATTGTTTTCCTCCCGAGGAAAGCTAAAAGACAGGAATTGGTGATTCTCCAGGATTCTCTAGATTTCACCATTTTCCTCCTCAGAATTTCGTAGCATCCTCTCTTACTCATAACTCAGCTCTGTGGGGGTTGTCACCATCAATTGATTGTCTGATCAGGATAATGGATGTGTATCCATATTTAATAAAGCACTTGGATATTAGTGGAGGAAGGCAGAAATTACGAGGAAAATTATAAATACCATAAGAAATATTTGGAGCCCACCTTATAATTCTAAATGGCATTTGTGGTCTTCTCTCTAGTGCTTGTCACAATATTTTAAGATGGAATAGCCTTCTAAGGTTTGGAAAAAAGGAAATCATGATTTTTTTTTAAGATTTTATTTTTATTTATTTGACAGAGAGGGAACACAGGGGGAGTGGGAGAGGGAGGAGCAGGCTTCCTGCGGAGCAGAGAGCCCGATGTGGGGCTCGATCCCAGGACCCTGGGATCATGACCTGAGCCAAAGGCAGCGGCTTAAATGACTGAGCCACCCAGGCGCCCCAGAAATCATGATGATTTTAAGTCCGCAGGCCATATAATAAAGAATAGTTGGGAAAATGAGGGATGCTAATGCTTAATAAGCCTAGGAATGACTAAGACAGGGACATGGGACTTTCTTGATATGTTTGCAGGACTACTATGGAGAAAAAGGAATATGTTTGTTCTAGGTCACTAACAGTAGATCTAGGTTGCCAGATCCCCTTCTCTGTGTGGGGATGGGAAGAATTACACATGCATGGGGGTGTATTTGGTTATCATAAATAAACTGGGGAGGGGTCACCATAGCCATTTAGTGAGTGGGGCCAGGTATGGTAAATATCTTTCAACGCACTAGACAGCCCTGCACAGTAGGGAGTTGTTCTTCCCAAAGGTGACTTGTCCCCCTGTTGAGAAACACTCCTCCAAGGAATAAAGCTAGAACTGGAGGGTAGGAGTTGTAGGAGGCAGATTTTAGAACAGTCAATAATAACTGGTTTGGAGTTTTCTAAATAGGAAAAATAGCATGGGTTGCCTCTCAGAGCATTCATGCACCCCTCGAGTGGAAGGCTTTAGGACATGGCTTGGATGATACCCAATGAGAGATATGGTAGATTTTTCTTCCCTGGGAAACAGTTTGGGGTACATTAAGGGCTTCCCATTCTTAAAATCCTGTAACAAAGTGCTGTTGTCTTCTCTGTACTGATGTGTTTATTTATGATGCCGAAAAGTTTATACTAAGTTCTAATGCAGCATTATGATCTTCTCTTACAGATCTACACTCTAGACATCCACAGACCTGAGGATTGTTGGGATAAATTTACCTCCAACCGAACACTAGGACTAATAGTTTTGTTAGGGATTGTCCTTGGGAATTTGTGGAAGGAAAAGAAAACAGATGAAGCAAAGAAAAGTATAGGTAGTAGAATAGAAAATTAGCAAATGATGTTGATCTAGGAATCTTTAAAACAAACTTTGGCAATAAAATCTTAAAAACAAAAAATAAATAAAACAAACTTTGGCAAAACACTCTCAGGTCTTTTTACCACATAATTAGATTTGAAGAAGCAGTCTTGCAATATGTTAATGAATTAAGAACCAGAAGATGAAGACATAGACCATATCTGCCTGGATTTAGTTCAAGTATTTACTAGCAAAATCCTTCATTTGTCTCAGAAACCAGGAACTCTTTAGGATTTGAGCGACCTTGAGTCTTCTGCTCAGGATGATGCCCATCTGCAGTTATGAGAATAGTATGAGTTTGGGCACTTTAAAAGACACCTGATTTGTATCTCATCTAAATAAATGATGGTAGGAAAACGGACTTTATTTTTAGGGAAAAATAAAAGCTCCTGTAGAAAGTTGGGGTTTATTGTTCTTTGTTGTCACCTTTACTCACTACCAAAAGCTGTACTTGCGGAAACCAGTCTGTTTTTTGTATCTTAGGAGAATTTAAATAAGTAAATAAAAATTTTTATCTATTGTATCCATACGTACTTCTGTTGTTACCAGTCCTGGACATTTACTTCGCACCTCCAGTCTCTGTGTACAGGCATGGTGACCAGAGGTTGTGGGTTGAGTTGAATTGCTCTGAAAGCAAACCGATCAACAGAGTCCCAGGGACTATTTTAATTTCTGTTGATATCTTTTTTTTTATCTTCTCAGATTGTGATATATAGGATAATGGCATGTTGGTTCAAGTGTCCTAACAGTTTCTTCCCTTGCCCCCTTCAGAATGTTCTCAACACAGCAGCCAGAGTGATTTCCTTAAAAATCTGTGTGAGGTTCTGTCATTCCTCTACTCAGAACCCTCCAGGATCTCCCAGGTTGCCCAGTACAGACTAAAAGTCCTGTCAACCTGCCAGGCCCTTCGTGATGTGGCTTCATCTGCAGCTACTTTCCCACACCCCTCTCTAGCCCCACTGGCTGCCTCACTGCTGTTCAGCAGGCTGGTGGACTTCTGCCCCAGGGCCTTTGCATGTGTACTTCCCCTTGCCTGGAATGCTGTCCTTGAATTATGTCAGTCCTCCACAGCAGGTCTTTTCCTAAATGTTACCTTCTCAGAGGCTTTTTCTGGCCACTGTTTATAAAATTACATAGCAAGTGCTACCTACACTTCCTTTGTTGTTTTCTTTCTCTTCAGAAATTAGCGGTATTAACCTAAAATATATTTCACTTGATTTAAGTGGCTCTTGTGGATAGTGGGGTGTGGGGGAGGCAGCAACTTTGTGTATGTGGATTGTGGGTGGCAGTAAACACTAAATTGCATAATGGTGGTAATGGTGGTGATTATGCAGCTGACAGAGCACTTACGTGTGCCAGGCCCGGATAAATAAGCACAGGAAAATGTAGTGAACTGTTTATTCAGCAAGTACTGAATCATCGAGAGTGAGTGTTTAGATTACAACAGTAGTAGCAGCCGTAATTCTACTCTATTAAAGCAGCAATGAGTTGAAGGGGAGAATAGAAATGTATCCTACTTTAAGGGAAATATGATTGGCTTCTCTATTTTATCTAATTCTGACATTGTATCAGGATAGATAAACTTTAAATCTGTTGATTTCTGGGTTGGTTTTTTGTTTTTGTTTTTGTTTTTTTTTTTTTTGTTACAAATATGTATGTTTTTTTCCTTTGGAAAAAAATAGGAAAATACACAATTTATCTAAGTCAGTAATAAGAATAAAAATACAGAGTTTAAACATATGGAGGGATGTCTTCAATAATGAAAGAAATGAGAAATGGAAAAAATTGAGCTTAGAAAAGGGTTATGCCTCTTGAAAAGATACCATTTCTCATAACAAAAGTTGATTTCTAAATGCCTTTTCCCAGGCGTGGGCTCTAGAAGGATGTTGGCCAGGTTAAATGGTGGAGGAGCATGACCAATGGGGATCTGTGCTTAGCACAGCGAGGCCTGGTGTGGCATCCCCTACATTGTATCCTAGAGGACACCTTAGAGCAGAATCCCTTTTTCATTTAGGAAAATGTTCCAGTGTCTGAAAGGGCAATAACTGTTGAGGACTAGCTGTATGATAGGCCAAAATCTACATAAGCTATTCTAGACTGGCTACATAATTTGCAGATCACCCTGTATTTTAAAATGCTTAAAATCTTAACCCATTAGCGCAACTCCAATTGGAGGAGGGTAAGTACAGTGTATTTCAGTTTTATTTTCCTAAGTTGGTTGATGAAAGTTAATATGGAACAAATCCCAGAATCAGCAAAACTGCAGCCATTTATGATAAATGGGAATAGGAAAGAATATAGATTAAAATTCAGAGATTGTCTTGCCTTCAAAAAGCTGCTCAAACTTAACTGACTTATTTTAGTTCCTTTTCATTTCATTTCTTCTTTCTTTTGCCAGGTAGAAAAGCTGAAAAAGTAGTATAAATACGTAAGGGGCAGATTGAGGGGTTGGAGAGAGATGAAGTAGATTATTAGCTTCTAAAGTCATGGACTTAAAACAATTCAGGGTTGGAAAGAGGTGTAGCTGTCACCCATCCAGTCATCACGTGCTGGGGGTCGGTCTCCTGCATAACCAGGAGTACCATAGCTTCAAATAGTGAGATTACATCTTGTTTTGGGAGATGGCCCTAAGTTTCTGCTGCAGAATCATTGTGAGGTTGTCAAGAGCATGTGAAAGAACTTTGCAAACTGAACAGTTACCTATTAGAAGTTTATGGTGAGGGTGGGCATGGGGTGGAAGCTACAGGAAATCTGGCCACAGGGTCAGAAAGTAACCCATCGCAAGTACGGCCTCTCCTCTTCCTGGACTTCTTTGCTAGATCGCTCTATGGCTCTTCCAGATTGTAAAGCCTTCCACGGTCACACCCTGCTATTTCCCCCAAATCAACATACACTCTTCACAGGCAACATGATGACGATTAATTCATATCTTTCAATAATCACTCTCAACGTGAATGGCCTAAACGCTCCCATAAAACGGCACAGGGTTGCAGATTGGATGAAAAGACAGGACCCATCCATATGCTGCCTACAAGAGACTCATTTTGAACCTAAAGACACATCCAGACTGAAAGTGAAGGGACGGAGATCCATCTTCCATGCCAGCGGACCTCAAAAGAAAGCTGGGGTAGCAATTCTTATATCAGACAAATTAGATTTTAAACTAAAGTCTGTAATTAGAGACACAGAAGGACACTATACCATTCTTAAAGGGTCTATCCAACAAGAAGATCTAACAATTGTAAATATCTATGCCCCCAACATGGGAGCAGCCATCTACATAAGCCAACTGTTAACCAAAATAAAGAGTCATGTTGATAACAATACGTTAAT
This sequence comes from Phoca vitulina, assembly GCF_004348235.1. Lineage (NCBI taxonomy): Eukaryota > Metazoa > Chordata > Mammalia > Carnivora > Phocidae > Phoca > Phoca vitulina. Next base: position 61,831,706 of record NW_022589706.1, on the reverse strand, counting down.
TGTGGGAGACCTCAATACTCCACTCTCAGCAATGGACAGATCATCTGAGCAGAAAATCAACAAGGAAACGAGCTTTGAATGACACATTGGACCAGATGGACCTCATAGATATTGACAGAACATTCCACCCTAAAACAACAGAATACTCATTCTTCTCGAGCGCACATGGAACTTTCTCCAGAATAGACCACATACTGGGTCACAAATCAGGTCTCAACTGATACCAAAAGATTGAGATTATTCCCTGCATATTCTCAGACCACAATGCTTTAAAACTGGAACTCAATCACAAGAAAAAATTTGGCAGAAATTCAAACACTTGGAAGCTAAAGACCACTCTGCTCAAGAATGTTTGGGTCAACCAGGAAATCAAAGAAGAACTTAAACAATTCATGGAAATCAATGAGAACGAAAACACATCGGTCCAAAAGCTATGGGATACTGCAAAGGCGGTCCTAAGGGGGAAATACATAGCCATCCAAGCCTCACTCAAAAAAATAGAAAAATCCCGGATTCGCCAACTAACTCTACATCTTAAAGAAATAGAGAAAAAGCAAGAAACAATGCCTAGGCCATGCATTAGAAGAGAAACAATTAAAATTAGAGCAGAAATCAATGAATTAGAAACCAGAAACACAGTAGATCAGATCAACGAAACTAGAAGTTGGTTCTTTGAAAGAATTAATAAGATCGATAAACCACTGGCCAGACTTATCCAAAAGAAAAGAGAAAGGACCCAAATTAATAAAATTATGAATGAAAGGGGAGAGATCACGACTAACACCAAGGAAATAGAAACAATTACTAGAAATTATTATCAACAACTATATGCCAATAAACTGAGCAATGTGGATGAAATGGAGGCCTTCCTGGAAACCCATAAGCTGCCAAGACTGAAACAGGAAGAAACTGACAACCTGAATAGGCCAATAACCAGTAACGAGATTGAAGCAGTGATCAAAAACCTCCCAAAAACAAGAGTCTAGGGCCTGGTGGATTCCCTGGGGAATTCTACCAAACATTCAAAGAAGAAATAATACCTATTCTACTGAAGCTGTTTCAAAAAATAGAAGCAGAAGGAAAACTTCCAAACTCATTCTATGAGGCCAGCATTACCTTAATCCCCAAACCAGGCAAAGACCCCATCAAAAAGGAGAATTTCAGACCGATATCCCTGATGAAAATGGATTCCAAAATCCTCAACAAAATCCTAGCTAATAGGATCCAACAATACATTAAAAGGATCATCCACCACGACCAAGTGGGATTTATCCCCGGGATGCAAGGGTGGTTCAATATTCGCAAATCAATCAATGTGATAGAACACATTAATAAGAGGAGGGAGAAGAACCATATGGTCCTCTCAATTGATGCAGAAAAAGCATTTGACAAAATACAACATCCTTTCCTGATTAAAACTCTTCAGAGTATAGGGATAGAGGGAACATTCCTCAAGTTCGTAAAATCCATCTATGAAAAACCCACAGCGAATATCATCCTCAATGGGGAAAAGCTGAGAGCCTTTCCCTTAAGATCAGGAACATGTCAAGGATGCCCACTCTCGCCACTATTGTTCAACATAGTACTAGAAGTCCTAGCAACAGCAATCAGACAACAAAAAGAAATAAAAGGTATTCAAATTGGCAAAGAAGAAGTCAAACTCTCTCTTTTCGCAGACGACATGATACTTTATGTGGAAAACCCAAAAGACTCCACCCCAAGATTACTAGAACTCATACAGCAATTCAGTAATGTGGCAGGATACAGAATCAACACACAGAAATCAGTTGCTTTCTTATACACTAACAACGTAACTGTAGAAAGAGAAATTAGAGAAACGATTCCCTTTACAATAGCACCAAAAACCATAAGATACCTCGGAATAAACCTAACCAAAGTGGTAAAGGATCTATACTCTAGAAACTACAGAACACTCATGAAAGAAATTGAAGAAGACATAAAAAGATGGAAAAATATTCCATGCTCATGGATCGGAAGAATAAACATTGTTAAAATGTCTATGCTACCCAGAGCAATCTATACCTTCAATGCCATCCCGCTCAAAATTCCAATGACATTTTTCAAAGTGCTGGAACAAACAATCCTAAAATTTGTATGGAATCAGAAAAGACCCCGAATCGCCAAGGAAATGTTGAAAAAGAAAAACAAAGCTGGGGGCATCACGTTGCCTGATTTCAAGCTATATTACAAAGCTGTGATCACCAAGACAGCATGGTACTGGCACAAAAACAGACATATAGACCAATGGAACAGAATAGAGAGCCAGATATGGACCCTCAACTCTATGGTCAAATAATCTTTGACAAAGCAGGAAAAAACATGCAATGGAAAAAAAGACAGTCTCTTCAATAAATGGTGTTGGGAAAATTGGACAGCCACATGCAGAAGAATGAAACTGGACCATTCTCTAACACCATTCACAAAGATAAACTCAAAGTGGATGAAAGACCTCAATGTGAGATAGGAATCCATCAAAATCCTAGAGGAGAACATAGGCAGTAACCTCTTTGACATTGCCCACAGCAACTTCTTTCAAGATACATCTCCAAAAGCTAGTGAAACAAAAGCAAAAATGAACTTTTGGGACTTCATCAAGATAAAAAGCTTCTGCACAGCAAAGGAAACAGTCAACAAAACAGAGGCAACCGATATTTGCAAATGACACTACAGATAAAGGGCTGGTATCCAAGATCTATAAAGAACTTCTCAAACTCAACACCCAAAAAACAAATAATCAAGTCAAAAAGTGGGCAGAAGATATGAAAAGACACTTCTCCGAAGAAGACATACAAATGGCTAACAGACACATGAAAAAATTGTTCATCATCATTAGCCATCAGGGAAATCCAAATCAAAACCACATTGAGATACCACCTTACACCAGTTAGAATGGCAAAAATGGACAGGGAAAGAAACAACAAATGTTGGGAGAGGTTGTGGAGAAACGGGAACCCTCTTACACTGTTGGTGGGAATGCAAGTTGGTACAGCCACTTTGGAAAACAGTGTGGAGGTTCCTCAAAAATTTAAAAATAGAGCTACTTGAAAAAATAAATAAATAAAAATAAAAATAAAAATAGAGCTACCCTATGACCCAGCAATTGCACTACTGGGTATTTACCCCAAAGACACAGATGTAGTGAAAAGAAAGGCCATATGCACCCCAATGTTCATAGCAGCAATGTCCACAATAGCCAAACTGTGGAAAGAGCCGAGATGCCCTTCAACAGACAAACGGATAAAGAAGATGTGGTCCATATATACAATGGAATATTACTCAGCCATCAGAAAGGATGAATACCCAACTTTTACATCAACATGGATGGGACTGGAGGAGATTATGCTAAGTGAAATAAGTCAAGCAGAGAAAGTCAATTATCATATGGTTTCACTTATTTGTGGAACATAAGGAATAGCATGGAGGACATTAGGAGAAGGAAGGGAAAAATGGCGGGGGGAATTGGAGGGAGAGATGAACCATGAGAGACTATGGACTCTGAGAAACAAACAGGGTTTTAGAGGAAAGGGGGGAGGGGGGATTGGTTAGCCTGGTGATGGGTATTAAGGAGGGCATGTACTGCATGGAGCACTGGGTGTTATACGAAAACAATGGATCGTGGATCACCACATCAAAAACCAATGATGTATTGTAATGGTGACTAACATAACATAATAAAATTTAAACAAAAATTATTAATACCACACAACAACATATAAAAAACTTCACCACGTGAGGCACCATAATAAAAATACACATTTTCATGTACACATGATTAAAACTGTAAAAATATATATAATGGGGATTAAAGAAACAAAAATAGAAAGCTATGTCATGGGTAGTAAGTTATTATAATTTTGCTTTATAATAAAATTGGGGGGCACTGGTCCTAAATTTCACGTTTTAAGCTAATTTATGAATGTAACATTCAGTTCTTCCGGTATTATTTTTACTTTTTATATTTACATTTATTTTTTAGATTTTATTTATTTATTTGACAGAGGGAGACACAGCGAGAGAGGGAACACAAGCAGTGGGAGTTGGGGAGAGAGAACCAGGCCCCCCGCGGAGCAGGGAGCCTGCCCGATGCAGGCTCGATCCCAGGACTCTGGGATTAGGACTGGAGCCAAAGGCAGACACTTAATGACTGAGCCACCCAGGCGCCCCTATATTTACATTTAAAAAATAGATTTCAACACAACCTATATGTAGTTCCTATAATAACAAAGGAAGAAGATTATTATCATTATGTTAATAACTTCTTTGCAAAATAAAGGATAGGATTACATACTGTAGGAAGGTCTGTAACTTGCAGTCTCAGACTTTCATGCCTTCCTTTAAGTGATCATCATTACCCACATCTGAAAAAGAATTACAGTTCTAACAAAGAAAATAAACCCCAACAGAGTACCCAAGTTGAAACATCCTTTTGGCTACCCATAAGTCACACTGTAAACAGTCACTTCCCCATCTCCCTATGGAACCAACATAGTTTCTTAATCAGTGTTGTCCAAAGGGTTCTTAGAATGTTGGGCAATGAGTTGCCACACCTTCCTTGTTATCAGAAACATATGGCCAGGAAGAGCAACACCACCTTCTTGTCCTCAGAAATAACTGACAAAGGGTATGAAATGAAATGGTGCCCATAGCTTTCTTTTCTTCTAGCTTTTAAAAATAATATTAACCGCATTTTTTTCCTAGTGCAAAAGTAACATGTACGTTGTGGGAAGTCTAGAAATACAGAAAAGCACAAAGGGGAAAATAGAATTGATTTTAACATCATTGCCCAAAGGTATGCACTATTACCAGATTGATAGTCTTCTAGATTTTTAACAGGCATATAAACATATTTTTAATAAAATTGGAGTCACGTTGCACTTCTTTTTCAAAATCTAATTCTATTTTACTTAATATTTTCCCATCACATTAAACCTTCTTTCAAAATATGAGTGTTTATTGGTTGCATAGGTTATCACATATGCCCGTACAATCATTTAATCCTATTATTGATTACGTAGGGTTTTTACTTTTTTTCCTCCACAAACACTAGTGCTATGAATAGATTCATATCTTTGGGTACCATCTCTGATTATTTCCATTGGATAAATTGCTAGAAGCAGAACGTCTCTGTGTGCATATTTCCAGGGATTGTGGTGTGGGATGAGAAGGTTAGACATGGTGGTATGCACATTTTAAAGAAAGGCCTATATTTTTATCTGCAGTACTTGAAGGCCTCTTTCCTCAGAGTCTAGTCAACACTAAGACATCATTTTTAAATCTCTGCCAGTTACAAGGTAAGATAGTACATTGTTCCACTTAGATACAGAGATATTTAGTTACTCTTCCTCACCTATTGACATTTTAATCAGAAATGGGAAAAACTCCTTAGCTTTCCTGTCTCAGCAATGAGCTAGAATCATAAGAGCAAAGAGCACAGTGACTAGAACAGCATGAGCAGACACTACTTGCTTGTTGGATGAATAAATGAAACTGTTGGAGCAGGCAGGGGTCATAGAGACTACCTAGACCAGTGAATTTCTCTAACTTTTGTTAAATTGGCAACAGAAATACATTTTTCAAATAAAATCTTACATAAGGCCCCAATATATAAACACAGATGACAGCGGAGACATGTCCCTTTAACCTGGATGAAGATGCCTGAATCCTCCCTTCTGAGCATCCCTTTCTTGTTGAAGAGAGCCCCTGCTAGACTTCTGGAGAGCCTTGGGATTCTCACACAACCCAGTGTGAGAACTGTTTATCCCCTAATTTTGTTTGTGAGGACACCTAGGACCTGGAGAAATAATTTACTCATAATCACAAGTTATTGTCAGATGAGACTTGAGATAAGAATGAACATTTAAATTCATACAGTTACTGACTATATGACTTAGAACAAAATATTTAAACTTCTCTGGGTTCAATTTGTTTGAAATGAAGATTGAAATAACATCTACCTCATGGTGGCAGTGTAAGGATTGCACGAGAAAATAAAATAATCTCCAGTCTCATGACTAAATGTCCTCTGTGTATTGATTACTCCCAAATATGTACCTCCAGCCTAACTTCCCCCGTGAACTTGAACGGGGCAGAACTGGATATTGAACGGCCTACTCGATATTTCTCTCGGAGTGCTAAGCAGGCATCTCTAACTTAACGTGTTTGAAACTGAGCTCCCGCCCATCCCCCTCAAGCCCCCTCCCACCCTCCGCACCATCTCACTAATGGCATCTACTCTTCCTGTTGCACTGTCCAGAACCTTGGGTTTGTCCACGATGCCCCCCTTTCTCTCACATTTCCATATCCAAGACATTAGAAGAGCTTCTTGGCTCTACCCTCAAAATGTATGCAGAACCCCACCTTTTCTTTTTTTTTTTTTAAAGATTTTATTTATTCATTTGAGACACAGAGATATATACAGAGAGAGAGCATGAGCAGTGGGAGAAGCAGAGGGAGAGGGAGAAGCGGACTCCCCGCTAAGCCAGGAGCCCGATGTGGGGCTCAATCCCAGGACCCCGGGATCATGACCTGAGCCGAAGGCAGACGCTTAACCATCTGAGCCACCCAGGCGCCCCAGAACCCCACCTTTTCTTACTACCTCCACTGTACCACCCTGGTCCAAGTACCACCCTCTCTCCCCGGATTAGTGCTTCCTAACTGCTCTCCCCCCTCTTCCCTTCCCCTCTCATTCCATTCTCACCCCAAGAGCCAGGGTGACCCTGTTAAGACATAAGCCAGCACCTGCCATGCCTCAGCTCAGAACCTGTCAGGGGCTTCCAGTTCCGTCAGTGTCAAGCAAAAGTCCCAAGCATGGCCCCCTGGCGCCGCCTGCCCCAGCCACCTGTCACCTCCTGACTCTCCCACCACCCTCTCCCTTGCCACGTGGCTCCAGCCTTCACCGGCCTCACGGTAGTTCCTGGAAGGCCTCCCCCAGGGTCCGTCCGGGCTGCCCTCATCTCCTGCTATCTTTGCCCAAAGAGCACCACCCCAGCGCAGCCTTGTCTCCCCTCTCTAACATTTGTCCAGAGACAAATGCCTTTTTCTCTTTGTCTGCTTTCTCTTCCTCCATAGTAAGTTTTACTTCTTCATTGTCTGTCCTCATCAGCTAGAATCTAATCTAATCCCAGAGGGCAGAGATGTTTTCCGCCTTGATCAATACTTTATCTCCAACATCTGGAAGAGTGCCTAGCACTGAGTAAGCGCTCCCTAAATATTTGTTGAATGAATCATATATGGAGAGCTTTTAACAGCACGGTATGTGCTCATTAAATGTTGTCTTCCTTTGCAGGCATTTTCAGCACCGGTTTTCCTCTCCAAACTCTCTCGTTTTCTCAAAGCCATCTAGGAAGAGCTACTCACTTAAGAGACAGCTGATTTTAAGGTGCTATTTTTTTAAGATTTTATTTATTTATTTGAGAGAGAGAGCACAAATGGAGGGGGGGGGAAGAGGGAGAAGCAGGATCCCCACTGAGCAGGGAGCCCAAACACCAGGCTCTATCCCAGGACTCCGGGATCATGACCTGAGCCGAAGGCAGACGCTTAACCCACTGAGCTACCCAGGTGCACCCAAAATTAAATTTATTAATTAATTTTTTTTCCTTAGGCAACATTGAGCATTGTAACAAAAGTAAATTATCATGACCCTTACTTCCTTTATACTTAGTCAGTAGAAATATGACACTATCTGTGAAGAGAATTACTGGGATCCAAGGTCAGGTCCTGTTTCAGGAATGCCTCATAAACACAAATTGCTTTCCCTTTATGTTATTTCCTCCAAGAGAGATAAGTACAACATTAACACTTCATTTTTTTTTAAAGATTTTATTTATTTATTTGATAGAGACACAGCGAGAGAGGGAACACAAGTGGAGTGGGGAAGGGAGAAGCAGGCTTCTCACAGAGGAGGGAGCCCGACATGGGGGCTCGATGCCCGGGCTTGAATCCAGGACTCTGGGATCATGACCTGAGCCAAAGGTGGACACTTAACGACTGAGCCACACAGGCGCCCCAACATTAACACTTTAGAATCAAGAGTGAGTTTATGTCTGTGATCATCAGTATTTTAGTACTAAAGATAAACACTCCATAAATATCTTAAATTCACTTGAAAACATTACAAATAAAGTTTTTAGCACGAACTAATTAATTATTCATTGGAAATTGTTGAGGTCTCAGGATATGCAGAAGAATGTAGGGAAAAGGTATATGGCTTTGTAATCTTTCCCCATTCATGTTTCTGGTTTTCTTCCTTTCCTTTCTGGCTGGTCTTTCTCATCTGTGTAGATGGGCCCTCCTCTGAAGTCAATGTCAATGAAAGTTATAGTAATACATGTAAATATGTTCTAGAAAGAAGGAACCACAGTGTAAAGCCTTACAATAGGGACAAATCAAGCAGAACAAAAAGGTCAAATTTCTGATTGTATTTCCATAGCCATGCTACATTATAAAAAGCAGTAGTGAGAACGCTGGTGGAAAGACAAAATGCATTACCATATGACCCAGCAATCTCGCACCTACATAATAGAGAAGATAAAACTTGGTTCACACAAAAACCTGCACATGAATGTTTACAGTAGCTTGATACATAATCAGTCCAAACTGGAAAAAACCAAATGTTCTTCAATTGGTGAAGGGTTAGCAAACTTGTGTGTGGGGTGGGTGTGTACATATATAAATATGAAATGGAATATTACTCATCAATAAAAAGGAACAAACTAATGATACATGCAGCCACGTGCATGGATCTCAAATGCTAAGTGAAGGAAGCTAGGCTCCAAAAGCAATGTACTGGAGGATTCCTGGAAAAGGCAAAACTATGGGGACAGAAGACCAAGCAGTGGTTGCCAGAAACTGGAGGTCAGGAGAAGAGTTGAATACAAAAGAGCACGAGGGAATTTGGGATGTCATGAAACTGTTCTATATCTTGATTTCAGTGATTTTATAAAGTTGTATGCATTTGTTAAAACTCAGAACTGTACACACACACATACACACACACAAAAGTAAATTTTATGGTATGTTAATTATACCACCCACAAAGTGAATGAAACTCATTTTCATCAAGTTGGGGTGAGAGGAGCCAAAATGCACACACATTGTTGCTGTGCTAATTCGGTTAGGAGCTAAACTTCTATTGCTGTAAATCTGTCTGCGTAGGGATTTACGTTCCAGAAGAGCTACCCTTTTTCTGAGACCTACCTTCCTAAAGCTGGCATTTTAATAAGAAATAAAGAAGTGAGTAGGTAAATAAATGTGCATAGCTAAATAAATAAATATACTATTTAAAATAATATAATCTAACATAGTGGTAAGTTATTATGAAGAAAAACAAAGCTTGATAAAGGGAAAGAGTTACGGGGAAGGGAGGATGTTTGATAGATGCCGGGGAAACCATTCTGAATCACAGTTGGACAGAGGCTTCCATGATGTGATGGGGGAAGCTGTGTAATAACTGGGGCAACAGGGGCGCCTGGGTGGCTCAGTCAGTTAAGCGTCTGCCTTCGGCTCGGGTCATGATCTCAGGGTCCTGGGATTGAGCCCCATGTTGGGCTCTCTGCTCTGTGAGGAGTCTGCCTCTCCCTCCCCCTGCTTGTGCTCTCTCTTTCTCTCTCTCTCATTCACTTTCTCAAATAAATAAATAAAATCTTTAAAAAAAAAAAGTAACTGGAGCAACAATGTTCCAGGAGAAGGAACAGCAAGAGTATCAACCTTGAACCAGGGATGAATCAGATGTAAGGAGCAACCGGAAGGGCAGATTTCTGGTCTTCTTTCCATAGTCCATAACCATTATAAATTCAGATGATTTTAATTAACACTTATCAAAATTATAAAATACTGGGAAAAATTTGGTCTCTCACTTTCAAAACGATAACTTGAAGATATGCACAACTACTGTTAAAAGAAAATTGGGAAGCTAAAGCAAATGTGTCAGTGTGACTACTTGCAAACTAGTCAATCTAGGCAGATAACTTATCAAGAGAATATCAGGAAGCTCCCAGAAATGAATAACCAGTGTGCTAATTATTAATTTTTGCCTCTCAGCTCTAAATTCAGTCTTCATTACTGGCTCTGCAATAATGGAGGTGGACCCTGTAAGCATTTCTCCTTGGTAATGAGCATGATATGAAGCTTTGTCAGTAGAGGGCGCTGGAGGGACCCTGCAGGAGGAAGGGCTCCTCTTCCTGGTTCAGGCATGTTTCTATTTGCTTCTTGCTTCTACATGTGGCCGTCAGCAGCATGTGCTGGGGACATCCAATAATGCTCCTTCCTGAGTGTTAAGAACTGAATTGTGAACCCCCAAAATTCTTCTGTTGATGTCCTAAACCCAAGTACCTTAGAATGTGAATGTATTGGAGATAGGGTCTTTAGAAGGATGATTAAGGTTAAATGAAGTCATTAGGATGGGCCCTAATCCAATATAACCAGTGTCCTTATAAGAAGAAGAGCTCACACAGAGGGAAGACCATGTGAAGACATCAGAAGAAACCATCTACAAGCCAAGGAGAAATGTCTCAGAAGAAATCAACCCTGACAACACCTTTCCCTTGGACTTCTAGCCTTCAGAACTATGAGGAAATAAATTCCTGTCAGTTTAAGCCACCCAGTTTGGTGCTTTGTTACAGCAACTCTAGTAAACTAATATAGCGTTAATGCACATTAGGGCAAGCCCTTAGCCCCATTGCAGCCCAGCGACCACTTAGCTGCAACCACCCTGACGTTAGGCTTCAAGATTCTTAGCTGGAAAATGGGTTTCCTGATGCCCTAAATCCCTGCACAGTCCCGTCCTCCAGCCTTCATTTTCCTGCACCTTAGAGTGGCTTGCCAACCTCGCCCACACGTACCCCAGAGGTTGTTTCCTGCTTGCCAGTCCTGGCCATGATTTCCTGGCCAGGCTCAGCCCTCCTGCCCTCCCGGAGGGTGTTCCCTACTTGTCCAGTGTCTATAGACCAGCTCCGGCCAAGGGCCACCCAGCAACTTGGTCACCATCTAGTGGGCTGAAACCACTCCTCCAACCAGGTTTGAGTCCCAGCTCTGGGAGAGGGGACCCCTTCCAAGTTTATTTTTTCCTTGGGTACTTTTCTCCACACTAGGACATTCTTTAGCATTCTTTTTATTCCTTATAGTTATTACCCTGTTATCATTAATAATTCTTTTCTTTAAAGATTTTATTTATTTATTTATTTATTTATTTATTTATTTATTTATAGACAGCATGAGCAGGGGTAGGGGTAGAGGGAGAGGGAGAGAGAGAATCTCAAGCAGACTCTGCACAGAGTCTGCGCTGAGCACAGAGGCCGACACGGGACTCGATCTCACGACCCTGAGCTTATGACCTGAGCTGAAATCAAGAGTAGAACACCTAACCAACTGAGCCACCCAGGCACCCCTAGTTAATAATTCTTTATATTAAACTTTCCCTGTTCAAATGTTGCTTGGACTCTCCTGGTACACTCTGACGGATACAGATTTGGCACTGAGAGCAGCCCCAGGAGGGAGACCTGCAAAGGTGGGATTTGGGGGTTGGCTTGGTCATGCTCTTTGGTTAGAGCTGAGCGCCGAGCTCCTTGCCAATGAGAAATGGGAAGCTAGGAATCCCTGGCATGCTGGGACATCACAGCCACATCATCACCCGTGTTTGATTGTGATGAAGTAGAAACGGAAGCAAGGGTCTTAGCAGCCCACGTGGTCGCTGCATTTGACTGTTGAGGCAGTTGATGAGGACAATGAGGAGTGTGGTGTGAGATGGGGTGTGGAGAGGGCACCTGAATACTTGTAAAATGACAAATGCGACTCTTTGAACACTCAGCTTTCTCAAGCCAGAAAGCTTCCATGACAGCCCTTAAACAATCTTTTCTTTTTACCCAGAGGGCTGATATTGCTGAAAACGAAACATAAAATGTAATTATCTAGGTTGCTGAATTATAACAATGGTTGAATTTACAGTTTCTGGGCCTCTCTTTCCTGTGGAAACAGTGCACAAACTAAGCCCAAGCAAACTAGCCTTCCTTTGCTTAAATACCTGTGAAAACCTCGTCTGGGGCAGATTTCTTGGAGGGATCTTTGATTCTCCTCAAGGCCCAGCCCAGCCACCTCCTTTTAGAGTAGATGCATAAGCTAGGGTGAAATCTCAGCCTGTTCCCAGAGGCTGGGTACGCACTCTGACCCAGGAAGAAATAGTTTACATGCCACACTTCTCTAATATATCATCAGAAACCTGGGGAACATGTGTGGGAGAACAAGAAGTGGGAAATATAACACAGGGCCCGGCCAAATTCACTGCTGGGAGTGTGCTTACTAACAGCCTTCCCGGCACGATGTGGAGGAGGCAGTCCAAAGCCTTAAGGAGTTAGGAACACTGGACTGGATTTATCATGGGCAACCTGCGCATCCCCCTCCCAGCTATGTTCCAGGAAAAGGTCCAGAAGACGTCTCTCTTCACTAAGGCGTCTGTGTTCTTGGAAGGCTCTGTGGCCGCTCTCTTCGATAGGCTAGCTGATTTCAGTGGGATGGGATGACGGGAACCCAGAGTATCAGAGGCCAACAGGCAGCATTTGTTTTTAAAGATTTTATTTATTTATTTATTTGACAGAGAGAAAGAGAGCAAGCACAAGCAGGGGGAGCAGCAGGCAGAGGGAGAGGGAGAAGCAGGCTCCCTGTTGAGGGACTCCCGATGCAGGACTTGATCTCAGGACCCTGGGAACATGACCTGAGCCGAAGGTCGACACTTAACTGACTGAGCCACCCAGGCGTCCCCAACTGGCAGCGTTCAACAGCCAAAAACAAGCTGTGCGGGCATATGCACTGTAAAGGGCGGCAGGGACATATCAGTAACCAGGTTGCTTTGGCTCACAAAGATCTGCAAGCAGCGAAGTGATCAGACTACTTGGGCAGGCTGCCATATGGCTTGATCCGGACCACAGGAAAACTCTAACTCTGGTAGCCAGAGACCGGGCTTGAGTTATTTTACTGAGAACTCACTGCCATTTCCTCAGTTTCTTGAGCTAAGTGAATTTACAGACTCAGAGGTCCTCGAATGAAGAGGGTGGGTGTCTTGTGGCCCACCCTAACCAGAGCCGCACAGGGAGAGGAATTCTGGGCCGCCGCCCCCCCCCACACACACACAGTAAGGGGAAGAGCGGGGATTTGAGTGCCAGCCCCTAATCTTAACCACTATTATCTTTTATCTCCCTGTGGGGCACAAGGTGCTAAAACCCTCAACCCTGGTCCGAAAGACACGTAATTACGTCCAGCTGGAGCTCACCATGACGTGAATGTTGAGGATGATACATGGCATTCTAGATCCTCAGTGGCAAATCTGCAATTTGGGGAGAGATAAATATGACCGCTTTTCCTCTTTCCTCCTTTGGGAGAAGAGGCTCCTGGGAACTCACAGCGGGAGGACAGTATCTGATGCGTATGTGTCCACCCTAGTTATTTCCCTGTTGTGGTTAATAACTGTACTGATAAACTCAGACCTTTCTAGGCTGGCATGCAAGGCCTCCTTACCCCTTAGCTAGGTCCTGCTTTGCCTGGGACTATTTCCTGGGACATGAGACTTCCTGTGCTACAGCTAGGCAACTCCCAGGCAAACCAGAACCTTCTAATCCTGTTGGCTTGCCCCCATTCCCACAGCTGCATTGCCTACGAGTACAGGAAAACAGAAAAATGAATTGCTCAGATCTTACCTGATTTGGGCTCTACTTTAGGATCGAATTAAGTATGTCAATCTATGTGTAATTTTTTTTTTATAAAGGCCACTCTAAATTTTCTATATATTTTAGCTACTAGTATTGATTCCAATCAGATGGTAAAATATTTATCACAAACTCAACGGATCAATAGTTCACGTGATGCAGCCTCATGGCCCCAAATTCCATAAAGTCCGTCATAAGCAAACCTGACTTCAAAATAATTTCCCCAGAATGTTCAACATATCTTAACACCAGTAAATAATCTACAACTTTTCAGGGGGAACAAATAGTATATAGATAAATATAATGCTCAGGCAACGTGGAAACTCTTTCAGACTTTCTTTCAACAGCTGCCCACTGAGCCTTTTTTTTCTTTAAAAGATTATTTCAGGGACGCCTGGGTGGTTCAGCCGATTAAGCATCGGCCTTCGGCTCAGGTCATGATCCCGGGGTCCTGGGATCGAGCCCCGTGTCGGGCTCCCTGCTCAGGGGGAGCCTGCTTCTCCCTCTCCCTCTGCCTGCCTCCCTCCCAGCTTGTGCTCTCTCTCTTTCTCTGTCAAATAAATAAACAAAATCTTTCAAAAAATAAGAAAATAAAAATAAAATAAAAGATTATTTCAGTTCTATTTTTAATGCTTTTATTTCTTCATATAGGAAGACTAATAATCAGGTAAATGTTTAGAAGGCAGACCACAGAAAAAGGACAATAAAGAAGCAATTTTCTTCCATGCTGGAATCACAGGTTCAAGCACATTAAACTTCAAAACAACCCCAGCAGCCATCTGACCCGGCACCTGTAGTTACCTAATGGAGAGGTGGGTCATGTGACATGCTAAGAATGATAAAGTATAGAAGTACTTGTTACTGGTTTTCTTCTTAAAATATAATAAAAAGTGGAGAAGACTTAAGGTCTCTCCCCTACGTGTCTGTCAGGAGAAACTGATGGTAAGAGCCACACCCCTAGGGTGCCATTGTGTGCCAGGACTCAGTGCATGAAGCACTTTACACTTAGTGATTGATTTTACCAGTAGGATACGGAGGAAGAAGGAGGCTGAGTAATGGCACCAGGTCGTCCATGTGGTAAATGGTGATGCTGGGATTCTGTCCCCATGACCAGAGAGAGTCCAGAGTCTTTGCTGTAAACGTTAGTCACGTTGCTCCTTCCCAGGCACGAATACACTCGCAAGAAAAGGAATGGAGAAAGACTCAGTGGCCACAGACCCTTTTGAGCAAGAGCTGAAGCAAAAAAGCAAGAACCACTTTTATGTACAATGAAGACCCAGAACTAGGAAGCCGACATCCCTAAACTGTGCAATGAGAGCAGTGTAAAATGCCGAAAAGAGGATCCAGGCCATCCCGGAAATCTTCCTCTGGCCACAGAGGTTAGCCGTTATGGCCAGTTCCTTAGAGGAAAGGAACGGGAAATTGACATCAGGACCTTTAGAATTGTGTAAAGTGCAGAGTGGATTCAGTCGTTCTTTTTTTTTTTTCTTTCTTTCTTTTTTTTTTTTTTTTACGGTTTTGAGGTTTTTGAAATTGAAGTATAATTAACATACAGTGTTATATTAGTTTCAGGTGGACAGTAGAGTGACTCAACAATTCTCTACATTTCTCAGTGCTCATCATGTTAAGTGTACTCTTAATCCCCATCCCCTATTTCAACAATTCCCCCTCCCACCCACCCACCTCCCCTCTGGAAACCACTGGTTTGTTCCAAGTAGTTAAGAGCCTGGGGTTTTTTGTTTATCTCTTTTCTTCTCCATTCATTTGTTTTGTTCTTTAAATTCCACATACGAGTGAAATCATGGCATTTGTGTTTCTCTGACTGACTTATTTCACTTAGCATTATGCCCTCAAGCTGCATCCTGTTGTTGCAAATGGCAAGATCTCATTCTCTTTTTTTTTATTAAAGATTTTATTTATTTATTCATGTGACACAGAGAAAGAGAGAGAGAGAGAGGCAGAGGGAGAAGCAGGCTCCCCGCGGAGCAGGGAACCTGATGTGGGACTCGATCCCAGGACCCCAGGATCATGACCTGAGCAGAAGGCAGACGCTTAACCGACTGAGCCACCCAGGCACCCGATCTCATTCTTTTTTATGGTTCAATAATATTCCATTGTTTTTATATATCACATCTTTTTTATCCATTCATCTATCAGTGGACACTTGGGCTGCTTCTGTATCTTGGCTATAGTAAAGAATGCTGCAGTAAACATTGGGATGCATGTATCACTTTGAATTAGTGCTTTTATTTTCTTTGGGTAGATACCCCACAGTGGAATTATTGGATCATATGGAGATTTCTTTGGCTTTCTCAGCAGCAAAGCCTATGTGAAGCTTGCGGTCCTGGGATCAAAGCCAGGTCTCACATGGGGACCCCGCTCTACCACAGAGGACATTAGCGTTGGTTCTTGCCATATCTCACATTGGTAATCTTGAAATCCATTAAGTGAGGTCCTAGATCCTTTGCTACCTGAGTCATCATCCCCATTTGAGATACCTAGGATTTATCAACTCGAAGTGTCCTTGCACTCAGCGCAGGGGACACAATGGGAGTCTTCTTTCCAATTTCTTAGGAGACACTCAGCAGTATCACATTCAGTCGTGATTGGTTTGGTCAAATAGCATGAACAGATAAAACAAGTCAGCTCCTCTTCTAGATTGGAGGCAGTTATCTTCCTTATATGATCTCTATAGTCAAAACTCTGAAACCAGCCTTCAACAGCCAGGCTTGGTGGTCCTGCACAGTTTTTAAATAACTTCCACTGCCTTTTCCTTCCTCCTTATCAATGGGGAAATGGTAGGAGTTTGTGGGGCAGGAACCGTGGGCTGATGAGTTTTATGAGGCTTCAATTTTAAGGTCTACAGGCTTTACACACATGGTCTCAAAAGTCCTCCTGCATCTCAGAGCATGCTAGCCCAGCATAAAGGAATTCCACGCTTCCTCATTTTTTATTAACTCAGAATCCTTAGCTCTAAGGGCAAACCCTTTCTTTATTCTTAGTCTTTTCTAAGAAAACAAAGGGAGGCAGGCAGACTGTACGATTCTATGTATAGGAAGTTCTAGAATAGTCAAAACTAATCTATAGTGACAGAAACCAGATCAATGGTCTCCTGGGGGGCTGGGGGGTACTGACAGCAATGGGGCACTGGGAACTTCGAGGTTGTTGAAAATGTTGTGTATTTTGTCAGGGATATACATTTGTCAAAGTCATCAGACTGCACTTAAATGTATGTGTTTTATTGTATGTAAATTATATCTCAATAAATTTGATTTTTAAGTCCTTTTTATTGCCTTGGAAATTTTTCACAAGCATCACATCACTCTAAGGATTGAGCTTCCTGACAATTGTCTTTCAGTTCAGGGCCAAGTGAAACTAACTCTCATCCATCTTTTGTGCATGTCCTTTGATAGCTGAGTTTCCTAGAGAATTTACTAGGCTGCTAAGTGTGTCACTTTAGATAATTCTCCCTTTTCTTCCTATCCAAGATCATCCTTGTTTGCAAGATTTAGAATTTGATTTTAAAGCACTTCTTCTAGACACTTGTCATCTTCCCTTTAAGGGTCTGTCCAGGGACTCCTCCCATTTATCAAAAAATTTCAGGTCTGGGGGCACCTGGGTGGCTCAGTTGGTTGACCGTCTGACTCTTGATTTCGGCTCAGGTCATAATCTCAGGGTCATGAGATGGAGCCCTGCATCGGGCTCCACACCCAGCAAGGAGTCTGCTTGTCCCTCTCCCTCTGTTCCTCCCCCCCCACTCCCCACCCCCCGTCTCTCTAAAATAAATAAATAAATAAATAAAATCTTAAAAAAAATATTTCAGGTCTGTCTCAACAAAATCTACGTTATCTATCTGATCATGTCCAATCCTCCCTACCATGAACCCTAGAATAACCAGATTACTTTTTTCCCATGAGTTCATGTCACTTCTACTTCTCTGACCAGTTCCTCTTATGGCTAGCACTTAGTACTTACTTCCTCTACATTCTGAGAAAACTTTCAGAGGTCAGTAACCACTGCTTCACTTTGTTATATGGACATTTAAGGTCCTTAAGGGTTTGAGGTGTTTGCCCAGAGTCAGACAGTGAGAAAAACTCTGCACTGAAACATCATCTCCATCAGGCCACTGTGTACTGTTGGGCCGGATGTTTATTGCCCAGGGGCAACCAGCCGAGGGCTGAGTGGGAACTGAATTTAGTGTGGGCTCCACTTCCTTCGCCAAGCCGTGAGCCCTGCTTGAGGCTCTACCCCTCCTCAGAGGAGACAGCCGCCCTCTAATTTTCATAAAGGCACCATTTGGCTAATAGTGGCTCTGATCTATAGTTCAACTTCTCTTCCAAATTATTTAAAATTTAAGTGTTTATTTTTTTAATTTTATCAGAAAGAAATTTAGCATTTTTATTTTGAAAGAATTAATATCCTATAACTTTCATGGATCCTAACAATTTTTATTACATCTTTTTCAAATGCTGTTTTGTGAATTCTTTTTTTTTTTTTTTTAAGAGAGAGGGAGAGCACAAGTACACGTTGCAGGGGGAGGGGCAGAGGGAGAGGAGAGAGAGAATCTTAAGCAGCCTCCTCGATTATGTGGGGCTCCATCCCACAACCCTGAGATCATGACCTAAGCCAAAATCAAGAGTTGGACACCTGGGACGCCTGGGTGGCTCAGTCGTTAAGCATCTGCCTCTGGCTCAGGTCATGATCCCAGGGTCCTGGGATCAAGTCCCGCATTGGGCTCCTTGTTCAGCAGGGAGCCTGCTTCTCCCTCTGCCCCCTCCCCTTGCCTGTGCTCTCTCTCTCTCTCTCAATCTCACTGATAAATAAATAAATAAAATCTTAAAAATAAAAAAAAGTTGGACACCTAACCAACTGAGCCACCCAGGCAGGCTTGTTTTGTGAATTCTTAAGCAATCCAGGACATTCATAGATTTGATATACTTTATTTTTGCAGAGCCAGGCCAGGGACTCCACTTGGAATGAGAAGGGCTGGCCCAGGACTCTGGGGCAGGAGCAAAGGAAGACTTAAGCCTCAGCCACCCATAAAGCAGCTTTCAGTCTGATATAAAGGACATGGTCCAAGGAGACAACAACTTAATCCCAAGGGAAAGGTCTGGAGTAGGAGACAAGCAGAACAGAGAGAGCAGAGCCTGGAAAGTCTCCCCGAGACAATGGGGGTGTCCATTGGTAGGGTGCTTCCTGTGTGCCTTGGATGAGTGGGCAAAAGTAGAAAGGCCTGGTGGACCTGCAGAGACCCAAGTCAACGCAAAATTGGTGCTGGGTGCCAGGAGGATTCAATCAAAGCAGAGACCGATGGCCTGGCCTACGTGGGATAAGGCACTGCAACCAGAGCCCCCAGTAAGGGCCACTGGGTAAAACAAAATTCTGCTATGGGCCAGTCATCCCTCCACCCAGTGCCACGTGGATGCCTGAACTTTTCCCCTCCCAGAAGCCATTTTGGCTTGGGGGAGGGAGAGCACTTACGCCAAAGAGATTGGGTTAACCCAGAAGTTGTCTCTGATATCATCTTTAATCAGAAAGTGTATGCTCAGTGATCTACCGTCACTCCACCATCCCATCTTCTCATCAGGGGAAATGGCACTTTCAGAACCAGAGCATAGTTACAGGAAAGGAGAATGCTGCATTTTTTCGACCTTTGAGTGCAGTTTAACCCATTATACCTGGTCCTTCCAATTCCAGGAGGCATGCCGTGCACATTATCCAGGAGTCACAGAGTTCAAATATAAATTGTCAGTGTGAGTCTTTTGATGCCCTTGAGGTTAGCTTTTGTGCATAGAAAAAGATTATTCAGAGGTTAGTTTTAAAAATTAATATTTAATTTACTAGTGTTGCAATTTAAAAACTTAGCTTACCTTAAGATTTTAAGTTCAACTTAGAATTTTTATTGTTCTTTTATAAAGAGAGAAAATTTTAAAAACCACTTTGAAGGCCCTTAAATATTATATGATGCCATTTATAAATGTTATTAAATAAACTCCCCCAAACCTTTCAAAGTACGTTTATAAATCTAATATTTTATTTTCCTCATAAATATAGAACTATTTGATTAATATTAAAACTTTCCTGGGAATCTAAATAATGAACACAAATCTAATAAATCAAACTTATAAATATGGTGGTTTTTAAATTAAGAGATTTAATAAGAATCTGACTTAGAAGTGTAAATGATTACTCCCTTTGACATTTTATTTTTAAAATATTTTATTTATTTATTTGAGAGTGAGAGAGAGAGAGAGAGAGAGAGAGAGAGAGAGAGACAGAGCACAAGCAGGCGGGAGAAAAAGGCTCCCGCTGAGCAGGGAGCCCGATGCGGGACTCAATCCCAGGACGCTGGGATCATGACCTGAGCCAGAAGCAGACCCTTAACCGACTGAGCCACCCAGACGCCCCTCCCTTTGACATTTTAAAGTGGAATCATAATCAAACTAGAAGTTAGTCTTAAGGCCTAATTTAATTTGATCTAGGTTGAACATTTTGGGGTGAAATACAAGTATCCCCCACTTTCCGAAAGTTCACGTTATGCCACTTCACAAAAGACCTACAGTAGCACCTGTTTTGGCTAACCAAAAGAAAGCCAAAGAGGATTTTTGCTTTTATGAAAAAAGTTGTAACCATGCTGGGGGGCGTCTGGGTGGCTCAGATGGTTAAGCGTCTGCCTTCGGCTCAGGTCATGGTCCCAGGGTCCGGGGATCAAGCCCTGCATCGGGGTCCCTGCTCCGCGGGAAGCCTGCTTCCCCCTCTCCCTCTGCCCCTCCCCCCACCTCCACCCCTCATGCGCTTACCCAGCTAAAAGACCCTGTAGGTCTTTTATAAAGGCAAAGCAGCATGAAGCAAACTTTCAGAAAGCAGGAGATACTTCTTGCTTTATGCCATTTCAGTTTACAAAAGGTTTCAAAGAGGAACCCATTCTGCTTTCAGATAGTGGGAGAAACCTGTACTCCATCAGCGATTTCATCAGGAAGCAGAAGATGCTGCGTTATTAATGATGCTAAGTGTGGTCACTTGGCTAAGATGGTGAGTGCCAGGTCTGTCTGCGGGAACAGTACTTCTCCCGTTTGCAGTTAGTAAACGATCTGTGGGGTGATCCTTTGGCACCCTGGGGATATTCCATTCCCTAAAAAAATTTCACCTAATTCATTGGTGGTCTTTGCCTATATTTATTATTACATTGGAGCACAAAATGATTTTTTACTTATATTATTCTTTCCTTACTTTCTGACACAACAAAATATTCTAGGTTCACATGGTCCTTTCCTGACCCCGGACATGGAATTGGCCATTTCTTGAAGTCCTGCTCCTTTTTCCTGAGAGGGATGTTTCTCAGAAACCAAGATCTGGGTGCTAGTCATACTTCTTACTACTGGAGTCTCATCATTTCTAGACTCTTTCAGTGGACATATGGAATATTTCTTTTAATTAATAAGCTCATATGGATATTTTAAAATTCAAATTTATATTTAAAGAATTTTTTCTTAACTGAGTTTATTTCACATTTATATTTGCTTCCTCCTGCACTGAAAATCACGGTCCTAAAAACGTTAATGTGTTTACTTATTTCTTTATTTTATAATATACATAAAATATTTTCAAAATTATGATACCAATATTACTACTAACAAGGCACCCACTGGGAGAAGTCTAAAATTTCTTTGCAGTTCTTTATATCCTTAGAATATATCCCACTAAATATATACAATCAGGATACTCTATTAAAATTTGCTTAAAATAATACTTTTCTTTGTGGGATTATGTTATCCATTGGATATACAGTTAGAGTTTATATGCTCCTGTTTGTGCTCAATTTTAGCAATTTTTATTGCTTTTATTTAATTGTGTTTTTGAATATGTAGAACATTTACATGGTTCAAAAGTCACAACTGTATAAAAAGTCTATGTAGAAACATCTGCATCCCCTTCCTCTTTCCTGCCCCCCACGCCCCCTCTCCATCCCCTATGGGTGGCCATTTTCATTAGTTTCTGGTCTCTCTAATTTTTTTTTTTTTTTTGCGTAAATAAGTGTTTGTCGTGTAAGAGCCTGAGTTAAGCTCTTGATTGTCCAGGCATCCATTTCAAAGACATCCATCTTGAATAAGCACATTGCTAACTGAATGGCAGCTACTAGCTAACCGACCAGGCTACTCCCACCCAGGCAGTTGCCCTTTAAGAAAGCCCATGGTAACCTAGAGAACTGACACTCAAGTGACCCTGCTTCCCCCTTCCCACTTCCTAATTCCTTTTCTTTCTGTTTTAAATTCGTCAGTGAAGAGTGAACCCATGAAAGCCTGGGAACACACCCTTGGACCCTAACAAAGGCAAAGCCCCAGGTCCACACTTCCTCCCCTTCCCTTCACCTGCAAACTGGTTGTGTGGCCCCAGGCATGCCTCATGCCCTTCATGACCTGTGAGTAATAAATCTTGTTATTCAAAATTCTCTGATGGTTGTTGCTGAGGTGCATCTTGCAGTCATAAGACCTACAAGGACTGGTTCAGCGACAACATTGGCCATAGTCAGGGAAACGTCTATGAAGGCTCGCTACAGGTAATACGGGCCCAGGCATTCCTAGCTGATAGCACCACTGTGGATAGGCTTAGACTAACACAGCAGTGTGTTATGTATGTATGCATGCATTACATGATCTCCTTTATCCTTCACAAGATGTAGAGTAGTGGATGCACCCACCTGAACTTGCTTTTTTCATGTAACAATATACCCTGGAAATTATTCCATATTATTTCATAGAGATCTTTCTCATTCTCTTTAAACAGCTACAAAGTCTCTTGCAATCAACATGTTGGCTGAGCCTGCAGTCATCTGAAGACTTGACTGGGGTCTGCTGAGCCACTTTTAAAGATGACTTTCTCCCGTACCTCCCCCATTGGTGCTGGTTGTTGACAAGAGCATCTCCTCGCGGGCTTATCCCCAGGCCGCTAGAGCTTCCCCACAATGTGGCAACTCAATTCCCCCTGAGCACCTAATCCAGAGAGCTGGGATAGAAACATCAATGGCTCTTATGACTTAGCTTGGTCACATACTATCCCTTCCAGAACATTCCATTTATTAAAAGCAAGTCACTAAGTCTGGCCCACATTCAAAGGAAGGTGAATTGGGCTCCACCTTTTGAAAGGAAGCATATCAAAGAATTTGTGGACATATCTTAAAACCTCCATAAGCCTCAGTAAGGGAACATTCTGCACAGGACAACTATTTACCTTGTGTGTAAGTAATGTAAATTTTTCATTAGCCAAGTAGTGTTCACTTAGCCCGGAAATTAATATAATAACATGATATATTATTATTTATATTGTATTACATATGGGCATATATAGACACATATATACATAATAAATATATCAATAGATGATAGATAGATAGATAGATAGATAGATAGATAGATAGATAGATAGATGATAGATAAATTCCTGGAGGAGCTCTTTATTTTCTTTACGAAAATAACAAGGATTTATTGAGAATTTTTTCATGTAGACATCTCCATTTAATTATACATAACTCAAGGTCCTACTTCTCAAATTAGGGGACCTGTACTCCCAGGGATATGCAGTGGAAGGCTAAGGTGGGAAAATGCACAGGAAGGGTCAGATCTTACAGGGATGACTTTATGTGGTAGTACGCAATATGAAAACATTTTTATCCTGAAACAACTGTAGATGTATTTGTGGAGCAAAATGCAGTGTCTACACATATTTTTTAAATCAAGCATGAACTTTCAAAGAAATTTTGAACTTAGGGAGTTCAAAATAAGCTACTTCGGCCTATTTCTTCCAAACTCCCAGAGGTTTCCAATTCTCTGTCCTTAATGGTGCGTCAGTACAAAGGTCTGAGAGGTGTTGGCTTTCGAGTACACATCCGTATTTTGCCCTGGTGGGAACTGGTGGGACCCTTTCTTCCAGTCTTCTAGGGCGTCTAAAGGAATCACCCTTGTTCCTGTGTGAGTGGAATCCTTATTCCAATTCTGCTGTCTGCCCTCTCCCAATTTTGTTAAGGGTGTTTGTCAAGCTATTCGAGGTTTATGTCAAATGCACTGGGATGGGCCTCCTTGGTTCATAGTTCTTATTACCACTTGCAGATTTTCTTGGTCTTTTTTTTTTTTTTTTAAGTAGGCTCCACACCTAGCATGGAGCCCAACATGGGGCTTGAACTCACAACCCTGAGATCAAGACCTAAGCTGAGATCCAGAGTCAGAGGCTTAACCAACTGAGCCACCCAAGTGCCCCTCTTGGTCTTTTTTAATTGTTCAGTGTTCAACTTAAGTGCCATTTATCTGTTGATTTCTACAAAGCTTGTGCCTTTGGAAAACACAGGTCCTGGTGTCTTTCTTATGCCAGGAACGGCATCTCATGCTAATGTGTGCTCTTCCTGGATCAGCCCTCCCTGTCCAGGCAACCCAGCAGATCACTGATCCAGGGAGAGGACACATTACAACCAGGTGCCATCACTGGGACCCTCTGCTCCTTTGGGCAGGGAGCTTGATTGGTCTCCAAGATGAAAATGGATTTCCCTCCTTTGCCATACCCTACCCAGAGCTGAATTACCCAACAGACGACTAAAGCAGAGGCATCCAAACAATGTTTTGGGTAAAATAATTAAATATTTCCCCCCCAAAATCAAAATTTTGGCTGCCTAATAATTATTTTATGATTTGGCATAGATTTAAATTTTAATCACATCGAAGGGGAAGAAGGGAGAAATCATCTCTTCCGTCTCAAGGTCTCTGCTGGTCTTTCTAGGGCTCTGGCCACAAAGGCCCCTATAACACACCAAGGACCCTTCCCTTGCTGGCCCAGCTCCGGTTAAACCCTGTGTGATCACTCTTCTGCCTACTATTAGAAAAGTCACACATTTGGGAGCATAGCTACAGTTCCCGTCTCTGTAATCCTCTGTTGGAAATACACTTGTGGTCTACTACCCTTGACGCTACCGTGCTTGGGTACTTCTAACTGTGAGGACTAAGCTCGTGGGTAGTTCATTGCCCCTAGCTCCTAACCATGGAAAAGGAAGTACGAGTGGCACGGCTCGAAGGCAGGGCTCTCAGCTGGGGTCCCAGAACAAGGATGAGGAGACAAATACATCTTTATTCTCACTAGCCTTAAAATGAAATTTAGCATTTCGATTATGAGTGTAGGCAACAAGCTCCAGCCGTTTTAACAGAACCCATGACGTTTTCACCAGAAGAAATCAAGATATTCTCATATCTAATTCAGTTGTTAGAGATATCTTGAAATATCACTTCACTCATCACTGCTTCAAATGTACGGAGGTGTTCAGACCCCTAACAGATCCCGTGTGGTGCAGTACTCTGGTGTATCACTGCTGTTGAGCCATATGAGCCCAGATGTCCCACATTCTACATCGCTTGTCCAGAGATATACGTTGCTTCTTGGCTCCTTCATATCTATAAAGTTCTCTATTTCTTTAAAAAGAGAGAATATCTGAACTGAGCTGAGGACATCTACAAACACTTAGAACTCTTTCAAAACTTATTTCTATCATAATGGCATCAAAGCTGACCATGAATTTATAATCATTTTCTTTTTAATATAAGTCAATCTATTGATCTATTGCTAATGTATTGATCTTTGACAAAATACTTATTTCAAATAGAGTTGTACTTAAGTCTTGGATGATTCTGGTGTTCCTTGCAAGAAGCCACCTGTGTTTGCTTTGTAAAATGAGATATGGGAGGTTTCATTTCCTTCGCAATAATATATGTTTGTGAAACAGTGTTCTTAGCCCTCATAATAGCAAAACAAAAAATTAAGATGCATTGAAAGTCTAGTATGACATGCGTATTGCCTTGTTGTTTTAAAATATGGGTTTCATTGTTATTCAGCTATGGCAGGCCCCTAGATCAGGAGACCATTGCCATTGACAAGATAGCTGTTTTGTTATATGTATCTGCTCAGGCTGCTACAGTCTGGGTGGCTTAAACAACATAAAATTCATTTCTCTCAGTTCGGGAGGGTAGAAGTCCACAATCAAGGTGCCAGCAGAGTTAGTATCTGGTGCAAGCTCTCCCCTTGGTGTGTAGACAGTCAGTGCCCTTCTCCCTGTGTACTCACAGGGCCTTTCCTCGGTGCATGTGCACAAGGAGCAAAAAGAAAGAGAGGGAGAGAGGGAGAGAGAGTTTTCCGTGTCTTCTTACAAGGATACTGTCGGATACGAATCCTATCAGATCAGGGCCCCAGCATTATGACCTCATTAAACGTTACTTCCTTAGAGGTTCCATCTCCAAATACAGACCCACTGGGGGTTAGGGCTTCCACATTTGAATTTGGGGGGGACACACACATTCAGTCCATAACACACTGACGACTCCCAAGAGAAGGGGTACATCATACCGTGGGGTTGGGGGTAGGGTCCCAAGGGAAGCACTGGGGTCTGTCAGGAGGCAGATTAAGTAAGAGGGAAACATGGACAAGAGTCTTTTGTGAGAAGGGGAAGGACCAGGTGAGGCAGGGTGGGCAGGGTTAGGACTGGCTCGTTTGAGTCAGTTCAGTGGTCTCTGGGACGTAGGTGCTCTCCCTAGTTGTCTGGTACCTGGCCTGGGGTGATTAGAGCCAGAGGATAGTGGATAGTGGAGTGGGAGAGGGTATGTATGGGCTCTGAAGTGATTGGTTTGCATGTGAAATGTCATTTACCATCTCTGGGAAGTTCCTAAGCCCGGGAGGGGCAGCTTCTCCAGGGTCTGCAAGGACCCAGGTAGCACACCATCAAATACGGAAACTAGAAGATGTGATTATTACAAAGTTTGCCCCACTTTTTTTTTTTTTCCTTTAAAACAAGAAGTTTATTTAAACAACAAGACGCTTGACTTGAAGGGAAAACTATCTAGGATTCATTTCTTTTAGAGTAATTTATCCCTACTTAAAGACAGATTGCCCTACATGTAACAGCTACGTACAAAAAAGTTATAAAATTGTCCTTGGTTTTACAATGATAAATGAAAAACATTAAAATTCTCCAATCAAACAAGGTATGCAAGGATTTTTCTGTTGTTCTTTTTTTGTTAAACAGTGAGAGCAAAATAACTTACTGGAATATAAAGGTAAGAGCTGACTGAGCATGCCACTAATGGAGAGAGGGGGGTATTTTCACAGAAGAAGTATTTTCCCCCATCCCATCTCCATTTGATGTCAATCAAAACATACCATTGGCCATTTAGTTAAAAAAAAATGCAATATGCTTGTGCACATGCACAGTTACTTTATGTACAATAAAGGAATGGGGAAGGGGAAAAGGAAAGAATAGAGAAAACTATCCTGTAGTAGTCAGGATGTGCTGGAACCACATTGCGACTTTCTAATTGAGAATGTCTTCTTGGTCTGGAGGAACAGAGTTCTGGAGTAAAGTAGCAGGCTCCCTTTTTAGTAGACACCTCCCATCTGCTGCTGGAACACATCCGTTGTATCTTCATCCTCCATTTCCAACTGTCGTTCACAATAGGTTTTCATTAGTTTACTAAGTGGTGTATGGCTCTTAATCTTAAACTGCACCACAGAACCTTCCTGCCCCCCCACCTGCAAATTAATATGATCGTTGTTCTCAGTCTTGACTCCTTCCTTGGGCTTTTCGTCGGCCATGGCGAGCGCCGGAGTCTCCTCAGCTGCCGCTTCGCAAAAGAGGTACCAGGTCTGCACCGAACGAGCACACGAGGAGCACTTGCCCCACTTTTTAATGTTCTTATTCAAGCTAAAGAGCAACAGCTTCCATATTGATGTGTCTTCTAAAATACACAATTTTAACTTTAAAATGCATATATTGGGAACATATTTTCTCATCACTAAATACCACACATATATCCCAAATTTGCTTTCTTTTAATGTGTCGACGTATTAGCTACTCATTGCTGCGTAGCAAGTTACTCCAAAACTAGTGATCGAAAAGAACAAGCACTTACTATTTCACAGTATGTGTGGTCAGGAATTTGGGTGCAGCTTAGCCAGGTGGTTCTGGGTCAGGTTCTCTCCCGGGGACAGAATCAAGGTGTCAGCCAGGATCTCAGTCTTCTTGAGGCTGAGCGGGGAAGAATCTGCTTCCAAGCTCACACACGTGGCTGTGGGCAAGTCTGAGTCCCTTGCCACATGGGCCTCTCCATGGAGCTACCACAGGCCAGAGCAGTTGGCTTCCTGCTGTACAAAGTAACCCGAGCGAGAGCAAGAAAAAACCACCCAAGAAGCCGGTCTTTTTATAACCTAATCTCGGAAGTGACATCCCATAACTTCTGTCATGTTTTGTCGTTAGAAATGGGATCATACTGGGTCCAGCTCAGTATGATCCTCTGCAAGGACCCAGGTAGCACAGTTTGCCCCACTTTTTTTTTTTTTCCCTTTTAAACAAGAAGTTTATTTAAACAACAAGACGCTTGACTTGAAGGGAAAACTATCTAGGATTCATTTCTTTTAGAGTAATTTATCCCTACTTAAAGACAGATTGCCCTACATGTAACAGCTACGTACAAAAAAGTTATAAAATTGTCCTTGGAGTCTCCTCAGCTGCCGCTTCGCAAAAGAGGTACCAGGTCCGCACCGAACGAGCACACGAGGAGCACTTGCCCAGGGGGAGGGAATTCGTCAAAGGCACAAATACCAAAAGCAGGATCACTGAGGGTCACCCCCCCCAAGGCCGCATATCACAATTGATAACTATGTTTCGATACAATTACTTTTCCTTGCAATTCTTTGTATTTTATTTTTTGAATTTAAACACATTATTCTACGAAGAGGTCCAAGGGCTTCTCTAGCTATACATAGCACGAATAGGTTAAGAGTCCCTGTTCCAGTGCCAGACAGATCTGGATTCAAACCCTGCCTCACCTCCCAGCCGTGTGGACCCTGAGCAATCACTTCCCCTTTGTGAGCATGGGTGGCTCCAACAATAAAATGGAGATGATAATAGCCCGTCTCCCAGACCTGCTGTAGGGATTAAATGAGATCATGCGTATAAAACATTAAGATTCTGCCAGATTGTGTTAAGCACCCAGTAAATGGTAGCTTTTATCCACAGAGAAAGGAACGTGCCTGAATTTCACACATATGCATGCTTTTCTATTTCACGTAGTTACAAAAGCCCAGGGATCACGTTTATTAATGGTTGGGTTCCACTCTTTCCCCCTGTTGTGTACCTTAAAAATCTTGAGGAATATATGTGATGAAGCCCAACGTGTCTGTACCTGCTCCCTCACCAGAAAGCACCACATGAAACACTAAGTATTACTGCAGCGGAAAGGACTAACGGTCAGGGTAAGAGCCAGACGCTGGGCCAAGATCATCCATAGGGCAGGGACATATAACTCAAGAAATCGCATACAGCTGACAGAATCTCAACCCCAGCAATTAGCATTTTCAATCGGTAAAACACCAGCCATGCAGGACACAGGTAAATAGGGAAGATCAACCCCCTTTTAAGCTTTCCAACCAAGTGTCCCTACCAACCAGTCCAGTTCAAAAAGGAGGAGGCAGGGAAGGGCCCGGGGCTCCCCTATTATCGTTTTGTGATTCTTTTATGATTCTTTTAACAGAGAGGATGCATTATATAAGAATTCAGTAACAGATCAGAAACAACGTGGAAAACTGAGAGTCGGGAATGGCTTGCTGCCTACATCTGTTTGTTCCTGTGCGTCTGGAAATCAGAAAGATGGGATTTGCAAGAGCAGGGCTCACTTCCTGACCTGGAGCCTGGACACAGGTAGAAATTGCTGGTTCGACTCCACTAGAGAAAGCCTCTGTTCCAGTTGGCGTCCCTCGCCTGGCGTGGCCATGACTCACAGCACACACACGGATGGAACATGATAACAAAGAGGGGCAGCACCTGTCACCATGAAGAAGTAAGCACGTTCACATGTTAGTTTTGATTTCCCAGCAACCATGCGGGAAAACCGAAACACCGTGTTCCGCTCCACTCCCCACCCCTCCCCAGCAAGCTCACTCCCAGTTCCTGGGCACAGTTGTTCAAAACCTGGTGTACCAGAGAACTGGATTTGAAAGATCCTGATTAGCACCAGAATTAGAATTAAGGCTCACAAGCAAAGGGTACATGGGCTCTCTCTCTGTTGTTTCTTACAACTGCATGTGAATCTACGGTTTTCTCAAAATAAAAAGTGCCATTTTAAACATCGAGCTACTCAGAATGTACTACAACAGGAAGAAAGAAATAGCAACCTCCACTCACTCCTCCAAAAAATAAAAAAAGCCCCACTCTGAAAATCAACTTTTTGGTTTTTTATTAGACGAACTTCCTCAATCAAGCTATTCCCACATAGTTGCCGTTCTGTGTCAAGTGGAAGGGGGTGCAAGAGAAAATGACACCCGTTCCTTTTTTCTCCTTTCCCGTTACCAAACTGACAAGTTTCTTAAGAGCAACTGAAAGAATATTCTGGTAGTACAAACAAGAACTGGGAAGACACATTTGCTCCAGAGAGAGCAGAGGAAGGGGCGGGGAGAGAGAGAGAGAGAGAGATGAAGATACACCCTTTCATGACAGATACTTTTGGACTTTTGAATTTTATATTATGTGTACATGTTGCTTGGTCCAAAACACGATTCCCCAAATTTTACATGTCCCTTGAAGGTCTAGAGCAAACACAGCCTTCTGCATGAGCGTGTCTCATCCTACCAGTTTGAATACATCCTTCTCTCCTGTGTTCCATAACGCGACGGTTCTCAATCTTGACTGCCAGTTGAAAAAACTGAGAGCTTTTTAAAAAAATACCCACGCTCAGGCCCCTCCCCAGACCGACTGAATGAGAATCTCAGAGGGGAGGAGATCAACAGGGATGTTTAAAAAAAAAAAAAAAAAATTCCCCAGTAGTGTTAAATATGTACTCAGGATTGAGAACGTCCACCCTGGCGTTTTATGGAGCCCAGATTCCAGCACTCACCCTGTAAGTAAAATAAGTGATTACAAAAATAAAATAAATAAATAAAAAACCACTTTCACATCTTTGATCTCATTTTGTCTGCAAAACCGCCCTGTGAACTGGGTGTCATGGCCGCGCTGCCCAGAAGAGGAAAGGGACTGTTGAAGTGTGAGAAGTCACAAAGGGTCCCTTTGGGCTTCTGGGTTCTATACTTTGTTTGACCGGCTCCCCTGAGATTACAACTGGAGTCTCTGCTCCCCACCCATATTCTAGCACAGCACCTCATGCATAGGTGGTGTTCAACAGTGAGTTATCTGCACGGTAACAACCGAGTGGTCCCGAAGAGGGGCAGGAAGTGTCTCAGTCACCCAGAGCTCGCCCTCCACACAGAGTTCCCAGATGGGAACTATTAGCTATTAGCTATTCAGGGTGCTTTGAGATTCCATATGAATTTTAGGATAGATTTTCCTATTTCTGCCAAAAAAAAAAAGTGCCATTGGTATTTTTAAAGGGATTGCATTGGATCCGTGGATCGCTTTGGGTAGTATTAGCATTTTAACAATATTAAGTCTTCTGATCCATGAATGTGGATGTCTTTCCATTTATTTGTGTCTTTGTAAATTTCTTTCAGCAGTGTTTTGTAGTTTTCAGCATACAAGTCCTTTGACTCCTTGGTTAAGTTTATTTCTAAGTATTTTATTACTTTTGATGCTACTGTAAATGGTATCATTTTCTTAATGTCCTTTTCAGGATATTCATTGTTAGTGTATAGAAATGCAACTCATTTCTGCATGTTAACTTTGTATCCTGCAACTTTGCTGAATTGGTTTCTCAGATCTAACAGTTTTTTAGTGGTGTCTTTATGGTTTTCTACATATAAGATCATGTCATCGTGAATAGTGATAATTTTACTTCTTCCTTTCCAATTTGAATGGCTTTTATTTCTTTTTTTTACCTAATTACTCTGACATCTAGTACTTTGTTGAATAGAAGTGGTGAGAATGGGCATCTTTGCCTTGTTCTTGATCTTAAAAAGAAAGCTTTCAGTTTTTCACCATTGACTATGATGTTAGCTGTGGGCTTTTCACGTATAGCCTTTATTATGTTCAGGTAATTTCCTTCTAATCTTAATTTGTTGAGTAAATGAAAGAGTAATGAATTTTGTCAAATATTTTTCTACATCAACTGAGGCAAACATGGGGTTTTTTCCCCTCATTCTGCTAATATGGTATATTACCTTGACTGATTTTTGTAAGTTAAACCATCCTTGCATTCCAGAGATAAATCCCACTCCTCTTGGTCATAGTGTTTAATCTTTTTAATGTGCTATTGAATTCAGTTTGCTAGTATTTTGTTGAAGATTTTTACATCAATATTCATCAGGGATATTGGTCTGTACTTTTCTTTTAGTATTGTCTGATTTTAATCTCAGAGTAATACCGGATTCATAAAACGAATTTAGACATGTTCCCTTTTCTTTAATTTTTGGGAAGATTTTGAAAAAGGCTGGTGTTAATTCCTTCCTTAAATATTTGGTAGAATTCTCTTGTGAAGCCGTTTAGTCCTGAGTTTTTCTTTGTTGGAAGGTTTTTGATTACTGATTCTATCCCCTTACTAATTATAGGTCTGTTTATACTTTTTAATTCTTCATGACTCAGTCTTGGTAGGTTGTATGTTGGTACAAATTTATCCATCTCTTTTAGATTGTCAAATTTGTTAGCATATGATTGTTGATAATAGTCTTAGTCTCTTATGATCCTTTTTATTTCTGTGGTATCAGTTATGTCTCCTCTTTCGTTCTGAGTTTTGTTATTTGAGTCTTCTTTTTTTTTTCTTAGTCTAGTTAAGGGTTTGTCAATTTTATTGATCTTTAAAAAAACAACTTTTAATTTTGCTGATTTTTTTTCTATTCTCTATTTTGTTTATTTCTGCTCTAATCTTTATTATTCCTTCCTTCTGGTAACTTTGGTGTAGTTTGTTCTTTTTCTAGTTCCTTGAAGTGTAAAATTAGGTTGTCGATTTGAGATTTTTTTTTTTTTAATATAGGTATTTTTCATTGTAAAACTTACCTCTTATGTTTTGCTACATCCTGCAAGTTTCGGTATGTTGTGTGTGTGGTTTTTTTTTTTTTTAAGATTTTATTTATTTATTTGACAGAGAGAGACATAGTGAGAGCAGGAACACAAGCAGGGGGAATGGTAGAGGGAGAAGCAGGCTTCCCGCAGAGCAGGGAGCCCGATGTGGGGCTCGATCCCAGGACCCTGGGATCATGACCTGAGCCGAAGGCAGACGCTTAACAACTGAGCCACCCAGGTGCCCCTCGGTATGTTGTGTTTTTGTTTTCATTTCTCTCAAAATATTTTCTAATATCCCTTGTGATTTATTCTTTGACCCATTGGTTCAAGAGGTAACTTCCTAATTTGGGGTTGGGGGGACGTTTATATCCAAATGATTTGAAGACCAGGTGCAAACAGGGCAGAGCTCTTCTCTTGCACAGCATGGACTCGGAAGACACAGGCTGTGAAATGCCCAGTTTGGAAAAGGGTCATCAGAACCAGCTGTGGAAACCATGATGCTTATTGAGCATCTTGATCACTGTCTCCATGTGAGGCTTTGTGTCTATTTGTGGTTCTGTCCAGACAGAGCTTTGGTTTGTAGTGCAGTGACTATCCCCTGAGCATAGCACAGATGTTTCTGTACCTAATCTTGTCCCCAAGCTCAGAGAGAACTAGCCACAGATAGAGAGATAGTCCATTTGGTCTCCTTATTACTTCCTCTACCTACCCCTTCCTTGGAAACCACTACTCCACTTTCTTCTCTCTACTCCTTTCCCTCATTCAAAGGGGGAAGAAAGAGAGGAAATAATATACCATGTACTTAATATGAATTGTCTCTTGAAACCTCACTCAGCATTACTATCCCCATTTTATAGTTGAGAGAACCGAGGCTCAGTTAAGTAACTTGCTCAGTAACTGTTAAATAAGTAGACAGTAAGAGGAAGAGATTGGACCTCAAAATAGGTGCTTCTGGATCTAACACCCAGACTCTTCCCAATGCAGCTACCTTTCCCATTCATTCAACAAATACCTACTATGTACTTGCCCTGTGCTACGAGCTCAGGGAGCTACAAAGGAAAACAAGATATGGCTCCTGGCATCCAAGGAAGCCACTGCTGGTAGAGGACAGATACCAAACCTCTAATTACAAAGATTTTTTTTTTTTTAATGCTAAAGTGGTGTAAATACTATGGGAGCACAGAGAAGCAGGGATCCTAGGATATAAGTAGAGAGAAATCTCACATTTAGGGCAGGATTTCACTAGGGAAAAAAAAGAAGAGGAAGAAGGACTTTTGGGAGTTTTGAAAAATAAATGCCAGATAGTCAATCTTTTAGGCTCTGCAGGCTAGACCATCTCTGTTGCAGCCCCTCGACCCTGCCACTGTAGCACAAGAGCAGATGCAGACAAACATAAATGGATGAGCATGGCTGTGTTCTGATAAAACTTAATTTACAAAAACAAGAAGTCAGATGGATCTTGCCTGGAGGCCATAGATTGCAGACCCCTGAAAAATCAAAGGTGATTAAAGCAGAGAAGTAATCAGATTTTCATTCTCAAAAGACCACTCTGGACAATGTAGTGGAAAGATTATGTCTTCCCTATCCTTTTCCTTGGAGTAGCTCAGAGAAATGTGCACCACAGTGGGCCATCGGCTTTGGATTTTGTAAGATGAGGAGAGTAAGGGGTCTGAGAACTTTCACACAACTCTCTCACTCCTTCATTCTATTCATCGTCCCAATTCCATTTCCTCCTATGTATTTTTATCTGCCCCGCCCTTTGGGTG
Organism: Phoca vitulina; assembly: GCF_004348235.1. Taxonomy (NCBI): domain Eukaryota; kingdom Metazoa; phylum Chordata; class Mammalia; order Carnivora; family Phocidae; genus Phoca; species Phoca vitulina. The sequence continues at coordinate 61,797,261 of NW_022589706.1, read as the reverse complement.
TAGATTTGCCAGATTTAGCAAATAAAAATACAGGATATCCAGTTAAATCTGAATTTCAGATAAACAATAAAACATTTTTTAGTATAAGTATGTCTCGTGCCATATTTGGGACATACTTATGCTAAAAATGTATTCATTATTTATCTGAAATTCAAATTTAACTAGGCTTCTGGTATCTTATCTGGCAATGCTACCAGGGGGCACCTTTATTACCCAAAACTGGCTCCAACTCTTGGCGGATGCTGAGCTGGAAGACACAACCAAGTCAAAGAATAGGAAAATAAAGGTTTTATTTGCAACAAGTAAAGGAGAACACCGGGGATATTTTCCAAAGCAGAGTCTCCCTGAACAACAAAATGAGGGAAGTTTTAAGCTAAGACTGGATACATATTCGTGAAGGCGCTTGAGCAATGGGGCTATAGCATGGAATTGGGGCAGAAGTCATCTTAAGCTGACAGAGTCCAGGTTGAAGTCACAAGGCTTGGAAAGGGTCAGCATTATCAATTCTCTGGTTTCAGTTGGTCTAGTATCTGAGTACTCAAATGGGTTTAGATCCTACAAAGATGACTTAAGTATGTGGATCAGGTCGATCTTTACTTTGAACCAATACTGAGAATTTTACCACTGATTTTTTTGTCCCTGGTATGATTAGGTTATTTCCTATTTGTTCTTACATTCTTTCACAAGATGGCCAGGGGGCTAAATGAATTTTCTTATGTCAAGAAAGCTATATCTTGTCTTTCTTTTTCTGGGGACCCCTAATTCTTTCTGTCTACACCTTTAGTCTGAGTTGCTCAGAATTCTAACATAAGAGATGGGGATCAGGGCAGCCTGATGTCTAGATTGGATTGTGAGTGATAGGCATGTGGTCAGCAGCTCCATGTAGGTGGGGCCATAGAGTGAGGCCTAATAGAATGAGTATCAAGGTAGATTCCAGCAAATTCTGGAGGTTGAGGGAAGGGGTTGCTGTTGAAATGTGGCTGTGAGGCCTGTGGAATAAAGGTTGGGCCAGGAAGTGAATCAAGGGTAGGTGTGGTACGTTTTATAATCTCTTGCATTTGAATAGAGCTTTACAACTTTACAGAAGTGACTCCCACAGGAACTTTGCAGGGAGGGGGCATGAGTTTTAATAGTCAATGACCTCACCAAAAAGTGATAAAACCAAAGACTCAATATAGGTCAAGCAAGTGCCCATGGATGACCTAAGTTAATGGCCCTGTTGAGACTTAAATAAGGTCTTTTGACCAAACTTCACTTTCCCTGCTTTCTGAATGCTTGTTCTATGGCCAAAGAGATGAATAATAATTATAAGAAGAAGCAGCACCAGCAACAGCGGCTAACATTTATCGAGCACTTACCATGCGTCAGGCCCTGTTCTAAGTTCTCTGTATATTTAACTCACTTATTTCTCACAGTATCCCTATGAAATAGGTATTATCATCCCTATTTAACTGGCACAAAGAGATCGGAGCAACTAGCTCAAGATGATATAGAATGAGAATCCAGATCCAGTCATTCCTGTTCAAGAGCCCAAGTACCTGATATAGACGCTCTCCTTAACCAAACTTGAAACTCCTCTGAAACCCCTTCTCCACTAGGCCTCAACCTTGCCCCCACCCTATCCTTGCTGTGTCTAGTTATAACAAGAACCTTGCTAAGTCAGTTGAGAGAATCCTCCCCCTTGATATCTGATCAAATTCCTCATCCCTCACCCTTGATATCGCATCAATCTGGCCAGTCTTGAGCAGGAACCCCCCTGTCCTTAATGTCTTCTCTTAGCACTTTTCCATGTACTGACTCTTCAGTCTGCTCATTGGCTGTCAATCCCCAGCTGCCTTGCTGTATTTGGAGTTAAGCTCCATTTCTTTCCCCCGTTTTCTCTTTTCCTGACACCTGTGACAATAGTCCTGAATAAAGTCCTCCTTGCCATTTTGACAAGTCTGAGAATAAATTTTCACCATAACTAACCTGTAGGGTATGCGGCCTCCTCAGGTCCGAGGGCTGAAGACATGAAGAATCAGAGGGAGGAGGCTGGAAAGCAGGAGTTAGCACGAAATGAGACAAACTGGGTGACTGAACATCTCATCCTTCCCAGACTCCTCATCCCTTTGCACAAGCTGTCACCCAACTGGCCCCACCACTGTTCCCCACACTTCCTCACCCCAAACTCCTAGGCACCCTTCATTGCCCTGCTCAGATGTCGCCAGGTAGAGGAACCCTCCAGTTCCCTAGGTAGTGTTTAGAACTCCTTCCCCTGAGCAGCAGACTTCTCTCTTAATGCCTGTGTTAGAGGACTGCATTGCCATCATTCACAAGCCTGTCTCCCTTAACAGACCGTGTTCTTTTCCATGTGAGGGCCATGCCACCTGCAACCCTAAATTCAGGACTTTTAAAACAATGCCTGATTCTCAGTGGCTCACACGATAGAAGTTTATTGTGAATTTCAAAGGACAATTACTGATCTGTAGGAAGACTTCCACTTGGTCTTTTAAAAACCTAGGCCCCTTTTCATCTTGTGACTCTACCTTCCACTAGGACCTTGAAGTTCCCTATATTCAGCCGGAAGAGAAGGTAAGAGGATGAAGGACTGCATGTGGAAGCTGGAGGTAGCGCTCTTCACTTCTGTTCACGTTCCATTGGCCACAACTCAGTCACATGGCCACAAGCTAGCTGCAGGGGAGGCTGGGAAATGCAGTCTCACTGTGTGGCCTGGAAAAGAGGAAATGGGCCATAGCCAAACTGCCTGAGTTTGAATTATGGTTCTATTACTTACTGGTTGTGTGACCTTGGACAAGTTCCTTAATCTTTTAGAGTCATAGTTTTCTCATCTGTATAAATGAGAATGATACCTATAGGGTTGATATAGGAAATACATGAGTTAATATACATAAAGTACTTAGAACAGTGTCCAGCATCTAGGAAATGCTATATGAAGGTTAACTGTTACCAGCATTAATATCCTCTAATCACAATTCTCCTATACCTTCCCCCCTGACTCAGAATAATAGTCTTTACAATGGCCCATGAAACTCTTACGGGAGCTGAACCCAGTTATCTCCTGCTTCTGTCACCACACAAACCACCCTGACCTCTTTGCTCTTCCTTGAAAGTGTCAAGCATATTCCCGCCTTATGCTTTGACGTGCAGTCTCTCTGCCCAGAAGGTTCTCCCTGGGTTTCTAAAGGGCTCACTACAAAACTCCTTCCCATGTCTGCTCAAATGCCACTGCCCTGACAGTTCTATCAAAAACTGCTAAGAGCCCCCCTCCTATACTTCCCATTGCCCCTCCCTACGTTATTTTTCTGGGCCATCAGCTTCACAAGGACAGGAATTTTTGCCGGTCTCGTTCCCTCCTGCTTCCCTAGCACCTACAATAGTGTGTGGCAGAGAGTAGGCACGCCATGACTGTTTACTCGGTACGTCAGCGAATGAATGAATGGTGATTCTCCACTGACGCTCTAAGGTCTCTGGCCTTATTAAATGTCTGTCGCAAATTGTGGTGACTCTGATTTCTACATTGTCAGACACACAATTCATCTATTAAGTACGTGTAATATACAAACACTCTGAACCAAGGGACAAACTTGTTCCCTTATTTTTTGTGTTTTAACAGAAATGGATTCCTTCTTCTGGTGTTCGTGTTAACTTCTGCAATTGTGTCTTGTTGGTACTTTCCTGTCAGCTTTTTCTACGTGTCAATTTGGGGAAACGGAGGAATGTAGATAGAAGTCAGCTTTTCAAGATTTGAGTCAAGTCAAACAGCACTTTTTTCCTCACACAGATGCGAGAGATGGCCGTCCCTTGCTTAAAGTAACACTAACAGAATCGGTGATGGGTCTGGTGTCACTTCTCCACCCAGGGGCTAATTCTAATTTTTGTTTCACACAGAGTGTGTTTAAACAGACATACTTCACAGAGTATGTTGTTCCCAGCCTGTGAAAACACTGAAACCGGTTTCAGCTGGTCTGGGTGGGGGTCAGACTGTCTACCCACAATTCTATTGAACCCACCTGTGCAGTAATCGAACCCTCCCGCCGAACAAAACAAGCTTGAATGTGTCTGGCTGCATCCAACAGCAATTAAGGACAGGGTCCTGAAACTTGGTTTTCAGAGGAAAACAAAGTGTGCGACGCCTTCCACTCCCCCACCCCCACCCCCACCCCAGCCTAGGCACGGTTCCTGTGTTTTATTCTCCCAAAGCACCCGTTTGCGATGTTTAGCATTTGCGGGGATTTGTAGTTTTTGGTCTTGGGAAGGGACTGGCTCTCTTGGATCACATTCACTACACTACACCGGATGCCTGGCGCAGGAAGTGCTCAATAAATCCGTGTCTCCACGACCAAGCCACTGCCAACCTTCTAGCTGTGATTAACACCTGTGGGGAAATTTAAAAGAGCACCGCCTTTAATCCAAACCCCTGAGCCTCACCCTTGACTCTACCTTTTCCAGCTTTGTGACTCTGGAAAAGTCACCTAGCCTTTTTGAGCTTTTATTTCTCCGTCTGCATCCGCATGATAAGGATGATAATATTATCCTCCTCTGGGGGCATTTCTAAGAAGCAAATGTGATTACGGGCTTGGAAGGACTTTGTGGATACTCAAAGCACATCAGCCAAAATCAGTTAAGTGGTCAACATTTTAGCATTCGTGTTATTTTTTTTTTTTTTTTTTAAAGATTTTATTTATTTATTTGACAGAGACAGAGACAGCGAGAGCAGGAACACAAGCAGCGGGAGGGGGAGAGGGAGAGCAGGCTTCCCGCCGAGGAGGGAGCCCGATGCGGGACTCGATCCCAGGACCCTGGGATCATGACCTGAGCCGAAGGCAGTCGCTTAACAACTGAGCCACCCAGGCGCCCAGCATTCGTGTTATAAAAGAACTTTGTGGTGGAAAACAAGATGAGTAATCCCTCACTCACTTTTGCCTCTTAAAGCATTCAGCATCATTGCCCTCGCTTCCTTAATGGAAAGTTTCTACTTGTTGTCTCCAGGTATGGTTTTCTCTTTTTCTTCTGCCTCCTCTGACTCTATCCTTCCTGGTGTCTTTGCTCTCTTGTCTCTCCTGGATTCACTCCATATTTCTGGAGGGACTGCAGTGTGCCAAGCACCATCCTCCCAGTAGGAAGCAACAGATGTACAGACTGCCCCGTTGGGGTTGTTAAAAAGAAAACCACCGGCCCAAGATAGAGTCACTGATGCCGGGCCAAGTCACCAACCTGAGGCTAAATACTCAACATAACTGCAGTTTCAAAGTCCCCCAGAAATGTAATTTTAACTGCTCAGTGAGGAATTTTCTGCTAAGTCCCAGTGAGGCAATCTGTCAGATGTGCCCTCTAGATCCCACAGAGGAAGATGAGGTAATCCACATGATAAGACCCCTGTTTCTTCCCCCCACCCGCTTAGAGTAACACGAACAGAATAGCTGAAAGGGACCATGCCTGAAATAATTCTATCTTTCCTTTTCCTAATAACTTCCTTGACCTGAGAAGTTATTAAAACCTTCCTTTTTTTTTACCACTCCTCGGAGCATCTCTCTACTTAGTAGTCGGGATGCTGCCTGATTCATGAATTGCTTAATAAAGGCAATTCGATTTTCAAATGTCCTCAGTCAAATTGTGGTTTTCAACAGGGTGCCCCCAAGGGGGGAGAGACCGGTGTGGATCAAGTCATCACAGCAATATGGACTTGCAGTGACAGCTCTCAATTGCCACGGGGACCCTGGGTCAAAACTGGTATAACCATGGTAGAACATTGTGTTACTTGTTGAGTTGAATGATTTTTTTGACTATTAGTTCTGGCTAATTGTGAGCAAGGTATTTCAAAATCTCTCATTATAATCATACAAAGTCTCCTTCCTGCCTTTATGTATTTAGTTGCTACGTTCTTGGATGCCTCCCCTGACCGTTAGCTCTTCTTTATTATTTGTGCCTTTATCACTACATACGGATGTTCCTTACACTCTAAGTGCTTTTAGCCTGAAGTTCTACCTTGTCTGACATGAATGTTACCACTCCTGCTTTCATTTGTCTTCATTTGTCCAGTGTCTCTTTGCTCACCCTTTTATCATCATCTTATTTCAAATATGAATCAATATGTCCAATGGGCTGTATCTCTGCATGAATGCTTTCCTAGCACTTCAAACTTTAGCTCTGTAACACTGAGCTCCTCCTTTTCTCCCTAGAGCCCCTTCCTCTTTCTTTTCCATCTCACTTGTGATGGAAAGCTCTGGTTTTGCTTGTCTGTTCTGAATAGGGTATCCAGATCTCCTTCTGCCGGGTGGTCCCTCCCCTTGCCCAGCCCAGGAGCCCTGCATGGTGTTTCCTTATGCCCACTTTAGGATGGGCATGTGACTGCCACTGGCCAAGTAGACATCACCTTCTTCTAGCCTTAGGGACCCAAACACAACTACCATAGTACAAATGGGTCCAAAAAGATGGTGGCTGTTTTTCAGAAGAGACTCTGTTTTTTTAGCCATAATATTTTTTTCAATTTAAATTCAATTAATTAACATATAATCTATTATTAGTTTCAGAGGTAGAGGTCAGTGATTCATCAGTCTTATATAACATCCAGTGCTCATTACATCACACGCCCTCCTTAATGCCCATCACCCAGTTACCCTATTCCCCCACTCCCTCCCCTCCAGCAACCCTCAGTTTGTTTCCTAGAGTTAAGAGTCTCTTATGATTTGTTTCCCTCTCTGATTTCGTCTTGTTTGATTTTTCTCTCTCTTACCCTATGATCCTCTGTTTTGTTCAGAAGAGGCTCTTTAGAGCACAGACTTTGAAACCAGATGGCTGGGCTCAAATCCTAGCTCTGTCTCTTATTTTTAACCTTTGGGCTAGTTACTTAATCTGCCTCAGTTTTCCTACCTACCTCATTCTTGTGACAATCACAAGAATCAATATATGCAAAAAAAATTAGAACAGGGGGCTGACTCAGTCAGTAGAGCATGTGATTCTTGATCCCAGGGTTGAGAGTTCAAGCCTCACATTGAGTGTGGAGCCTACTTTAAAAATAATTAGAACAGTACTTATGATATAGTGTGCAAATATGGGTGTTAACTATTGTCATTTTCTCTTGCCCCAGGACCTGAGAGATCAAGCCCGGAGCTGTTGGCAGCCCAGGGCATGTGAAGTCTGAGAAGGAATGGAGTCCACATGAAGAAGAGGAGAGCCAAGGGGAGGACAGACCCAGGCCCTGCACAGGCTCGAGCCCTGGAACAAGTTGGTCCCAAACCTGGTCGCGCCCAAGATTTTTCAGCCATCAGGCAATAAGTCCCCTTTTTGTTTAATATTCTGTGACTGAGTGAGAAAGCCTTAAATGACACAACTATCAAGCAGTGTGCCGGGCTAGAAACGTGGGAGCCATTTCGATTTTCCCCTCTCTCCCACTGTCCACATGCTATGTGGCACGTCTGCACATTCTCCTTCCTCAGTTTCTTCTCACTATGATGCCTTTTCTCCACTTCCCTAACTCAGGGTTGAAGAAAGAAAATCAGTATTTGCAAATACCCGTTACGTACTTATAGACTGCGAGGACGTGTTCACTTTCTTCTTTTTTTTTTTTAAAGATTTTATTTATTTATTTGATTATTTGAGAGAAGGGGAGAGAGAGCATGAGCGGGGGGCGGGGGGTGGGCAGAGAGAGAGGGAGAGCAGACTCCCGTCTGAGCAGAGAGCCGGATATGGGGCTTGATCCCAGGACCCTGGGATCATGACCTGAGCCGAAGGCAGATGCCCAACTGACTGAGCCACCCAGGTGCCCCCAGGTTCACTTTTTAATCCTGACAACAACCCTGTGAGGAATCGGAAGCATGGAGACAGTGACTGACTAGTCCAAGGCCGTCCAGTGAGCCGTTGGTGATTCCAACTCCAGAGGCCACAGTTAATACCACCCTGCCATACTATCTTGATAAACATTTGCTGAACAGCTAACCCCGGGAGCAGTACCATAGAACCCACTCCAGGCAGTACCCCACATGGCATAGGCCAGGGATTACTTAGTCCTTTTTGAAAATGGCAGTGACCCTAACGCAGTTTGCTCATGTCAGGAGTCACACACACCCGTCCTGACTATGTTTCTCAGGGAATGCGTCATTAATCACTAAATCCACCCATTCTTTTTTGTTGTTGTTGTTCTTCATTTGTTTTGTAATGAATATCTTTTATTTTATTAAACATTTAAAACAAAACACATTTGGTAGTTTTAAAAAACCGAACCATCCTAGGAGGCTTTATAATTTTTAAAAAACACACAAAACCAGTCTAATACAGAGTCCCACTGTAAGTGGCAACTATTTTTAACTCTTAAGTATTTCTTCTGGTAAGTTATTTTCATATTTAGAAACAATATTTTTTAAGTCTAAGGTGTAAAATGTAACAATTTAAAAATTGAGATATAATTGTTATATATCATTGTGTAAGTTTAAGGTACACAGTTGATTTGATACATTTATATGTTGCCTTGTGATTACCACCAGTGTTAGCTAATACCTCCATCATTAAGTCACATAATTATAATTTCTTTTTTGAAATCCACCCATTCTTAACTCCAAAGCTTGCTGAGCCTGTTTGCAGAGAGAGAGAAGCAGCAGAAGCTAGGTTGTGGCCATGCCATTTCCTTTAATCAATCATGAAAAGACTAACACGTGGCCCGGTGATGTTCCCAGCATGAATTCACACACACATGTACATACAGGCATGCATACAGACAATCCAGTCTGCCCATCTGTCTTTAAAATACAGCATTCCATGGAGGCTTTCCTGAATAGTCCTGTAAAACTATTTCCAGCTCCATTCCTGGGCTCCTCCTATTGAATGAGAATCTTCATTGCTTATCCTGCGGGTCCCCCCTCTCAGTTCCTTAAAATCCACTGAGCTCATGCTGGGACTTCTGCCGTCTACCAGGATGCTCCTCACACCTCCTCCACCCATCAGCACCTGCTCTTCCTTTGGCTCTGCTTCAGGGAGGCCCTTCCTGCCCACCCTGTCCAAGGTAAGACCCCCTTCTTTCCACCCCCTTAGTCAGAATCTCAGCCCCTTGACAATTTTCTTTGAGACCCTTAGAACAATGTGCAACTGTTTTGTCCATTTGTACGTTTACTTAGGTTTTATTTGTGTTTGCACGTGTTTTTCTTTTGTCTTTCTCCTTTATAAGGATGAATCTGGATAGGCATCACAACAGCGGGGAAACTGGTTGTTGCTCTTGTGTCCCTAGTATATCTCATAGGCCTGACGTATGTAACAAATTCTAGATATGTTATTTGTTGGATGAACAGTAAAAAGAATGAGAGACTAAGACATAGGTCCCGGGAGGCTGATTTCACCCCAATCCTAGATGACCTGGTATGGCTCTTTTAACCTGCTTGATTGGTATAGATGGGCAAAATGGGCAAAATCCCCCAGACCTGGATCTTTCTCCATTTGATAGATGGATTCTCCTGTTCATGGGCGGCTAAAACATTTACCGCAAATTGTCTGAAAACATTTTCATGTTATCCCACGAGACCCTGAATTTCATGCTTCTGTCTGGCTTGGCCCCAACTGTAAAGTCATGCTAATGACAAAGCCCTACCTTCTTCAGAGGGCTCAGCATCCAGCTGGGGAGCCAGGCAGGTGAGCCGTCCTGCTGTGGAGGAGAGAGGACTTAGGGGACTGGAGTGGAGTCGTGAGGAAGAGCATTTATTATACCAATAGTGAGTTTTCTACTTAATGGTCCATGTGAATGCGAACAGTCAAGGCAAATGTCCTTCAAGAGAAGTGAGCACCCAAGAACCCTTTTCCACTTATCTTGTGCCTCCAGGAACAACTCCCTCTGTACACACCTCTAACCTGGGGGGAACAGAAAACAGTTTGAATGATGTGAGTCATTCAAGCTTTCTGTTCAAACACCATTAAAGAAAATACAACTTGTTAGGGTCACACTGATAGGACCGAAGGACATTTTAACCTCTGCTAAGCTAACACATTTTTAGTCAGCAACCTGGAAGCAATTGCGGTTTTATATACAGTATTGGGTATTTATGTGCCTATCTAATGATTCAGTAAGTGAGTCATTCCCTCTTCTGTTCCTCCGCCCAATTCCGAAAAGCTACCTTTTCCTATTACGATTTTTTTTAAAGATTTTATTTATTTTGAGAGAGAGAGTGAGAACGTGAGTGGAGGGAGGGGCAGAGGGGGAGAGAGAATCTCAAGCAGACTCCCCACTGAGCAGGGAGCCTGACACAGGGCTCGAACCCAGGACCCTGGGATCATGACCTGAGCCGAAGGCAGATGCTCAACTGACTGAGCCACCCAGGAGCCCTCCTATTACGATTTTTTGTTAAATCCCTCCTCTTGCTTTCCATCCCTACTCAAGACCCTCTGCATCTTTCACTCACTATGAAATTGCTCCCAGAGTGGGCTCCTTGACATCAGTCTCGCCTTTGAGAACCTGGCCCCACACTGGTACCAGACAGGTGGCACCAAAATGCCACTGACCACATCCTCACTCTACCCCCTCCCCTTCAATATCCCCTCTTGTCCATGCCACGAGCTCCTTAGCTCGGAACTGAAGTCCCAACCACCTGGCCAGAAGGAAGGTTACATATCTCTTTAGCATTTCTAAGACCTCAGACCAGCTGCCCAGTGCTTACTTTTAAACACATTTCATGCCCCTTAAATGTCTTAGGGAGTGAATAAATTAGAGAAACCCTAAATAAATAAACAAGCCTTGGGCCTTCATAAAACATGTCACTGCCTAATCATAAATAAATCTCGCTGTCTAAGGGAGCAATGGTGTCAGGCAAATGTCACAGAAAATAAATATAATGAGATAAAATGCAGTGTCCACTTTCTTAAATAGAAAAACACTGACCCCCAACGCAGTGGAGACAACTAGATTGCCTTCCTCCAGTCCCACCTCCTGACTTTCGCCACCCCTAACCCCACCCTTGCTGACTACAGCCCAAGGCTGCACCAACAAAGCAGCTGTGTTCCTGAGACTTCTCCTATTTGGCCTGAGCTGCCGTCTTCTAGGTAACTAGAGTGTGGTAAGTATTACTGCAATACAAAAGAATACCTTTCAGTTGTGTAAGCTTTTGTCTTTCCCATCTTCTTTCAAAAGAAAAACAAATTTAAAAAAATTAATTTAAAAAAATTAACCATAGAATGAGTAAAACCTTACCATGTAATTAACACAAGCCGGGGCAGAATTGAGTGGTAGGTATTCATCATTTGCCTCATTGAAAAAAAAATTTTTTTTAAACTCATATGTCTACAGCATGCAGTTGTCTTTTAAATTAAATTTGGCAGTAGTGATCCTAAGAGCCTAGGTATATCATAGACTGTTTCTTTAAAATGTGCTACTAGAGATACATGTTTAAGAGGAAAAAAAATGTTCTTAATCATTGCAGAAGAAATCATTGTGTTACCATTAAGACTGGTGTGTTTAAACAGAATATTTTAAATTGCTTCTAGAAAGTTTCTTATTTTATAATTGGTTTCAGGAATTGCTGTTGGAATTAGTTTTGCTGGTAGGGAGGCACAATTTCTGCTTTCATTTTGAGGCTTATTATTATCTTATTGTCAGAATTAACTCTAAATGTCTCTTTTTATATAACAAAAACAAATTTTTTGAAATTGTGATGATCTGGCCACTTGTTACCTTTCCTGATTTGTAGCATTGTTGTTCTCAGCAATAATACCACGGCAGCTCGGGACGTCTGGTGGCTCAGTCGGTTAAGTGTCTGCCTTCGGCTCAGGTCATGATCCCGGGGTCCTGGGATCGAGCCCCACATCCAGCTCCCTGCTCAGCGGAGAGCCTGCTTCTCCCTCTCCCACTGCCTGCCACTCTGCCTACTTGTGCTCACTCTCTCTATCTCTCTGTCGAATAAATAAATAAAATCTTTAAAAAAAAAAAATACCAAGGCAGCTCTCCGTAGTTTCCCTGTTGAGGGAATGATTAGCTTTTCTCACTTGCATGATTTAAAAGGAAGAGGAAAAAAGAAAGTTTTTTCTCCCTCTTTTGTCCAGACCCCCTAAGGCAAGCACATTTCTTAAAAATGGTTGTTATAAGGGAGGGGGTGGGGGGTCGGGAGGTGGTATTTCTGACATCTAGATGTCTAGGCTAGAGACTTTAAAATCGTGTGTATGAAACTTAAAATTTCTAACTTCATACCTTTGTTCATTAATTAATTAATTTATTTTATTTTATTTTTTAAGATTTTATTTATTTATTTGACAGAGAGAGACACAGCGAGAGAGGGGACACAAGCAGGGGGAGTGGGAGAGGGAGAAGCAGGCTTCCTGCTGAGCAGGGAGCCCGATATGGGGCTCGATCCCAGGACCCTGGGATCATGACCTGAGCCGAAGGCAGACACCTAACCGACTGAGCCACCTGTTCGTTCATTTACTTTTTAAAAAAACACCCGTTGAGCATCTTGTCTGCTCCAGGCTCTGTAGTAGGATAGAGAGTTGACTGGCTAGCAGCAGCAGCGCTGTCACCCTCACTCCAGTAGAAGAGAAGGACCTGAAAACAACTGACCTGATGGGAGTCTTTAGACGTCTTAAATGCACTGAAAAAGTTACAGTGTGCTCCTTGTCTATACCCTTTCAGATGTAAATAAGTATAAAGTCCAATATAATTATGATTATGTCCCTCAAGGGTTACATTTATTTGAGCAGGGAGGCTAAATATTTTTCTAAAATTTTCTCTCATTTATTTTACTTTATTGCCCCAGCTTTATTGGTGCCCTAAGGATGGGCTGAGTTTACCTCCTGGTCAGTAACCAACCTTAAGAGCACCTGAAAGTGTTAGCAAAATGGAGAGGAAGTCCAGCGGCCTGAGTGGGCATCCCACGGTTAGCCATCAGTTTTATTGAGACATTAGCACTGAATATTGCATGGAAGCTCACTTGGGTTTAACGTGAGGGACTGAAAATGGAGACAAATGTGTGTGAGTTTAATGGATGACTCTTAGCACATTGACCACGTTCTGGAAGAATACAACTGGAGAAAAAAATATTTTATAATCAAGTGTTTGTAGAGTCTGCTGCCTTTTCCCTGAACTAAATTTGTCAACATTTAAGTGTTTCATGGCCACGAGTAACTGTATTTTCACTGAAGTTTTGAGATCTATTTACACCAACTAGAAGACTCAAAATGGTTTTGTTGTTGTTCTATAAAGTATTGGATGGGTCCTGCTCAAGTTTGAGATTACAGACACCACCCAAACTCAACAACCTGCAAGTTTTGATAGTTGACTTTATGGCTAAGGACCAGGACTATCTTAGCCCGCTTTACTTCCATCGCCGGTATAAGTGGCTGACAATGGGGGGCGGGGGACTGGGGTGGAAGGGACGCTTCCACCCACTTACAATAAAACAAAATTTAAAATCACTTAATGAACTTCACTGTTTAGCCAAATTAAAAAAAAAGAAGTCTGTTGGCGATGTTTTGTACTGGAGTGGATGCAGCTATTGGCTATATTGACTTACCAGGTAAGGGACCTCTGGCCCGCATATTTAAAAAGGACAGGTAATTCCAATTCAAATGTGAGTCACAGCAAGATTTAAAATAGAGTGCTATGCTGCATAGATCTTCTAGTTCTTTTAGCCAAAATATTAAATCTGAGACACGTACAGGACAGCTGTCCTGGAGATGCAGTGGATACCAAATAGGCTGAGCGTGGGAGAGCCAACCCCTCTGCAGGTCCAGTTGCCGGTGATACCCTCTTCTCCTTTTGGGATTCCTCTCTGCTGAGCTCCTAGTGGAGACAAAGAGTTCCAGGAAGGACATGAAGAGAGAAACAGAATAAAGGCAATACATGAGTCTGGGGAAATAGACCATTGCCCAAGTGAGGGATCTGGTTTTAGTTGAGGGATTTTAGGATATTTGCATATGAGTTGGGACTTTTAAGTTAACTCAAAGATTGATTCACTCAGTTAATAATATTTTAACCTTTAATTCTGCGGACAGAAATAAATTGTGGGATGAGCTGGAAGAGTTCCAATTAAACTCTTTCTTAGAAAGAAAGACCCTCTCTGCTCTTCTACATCAACTCAAGAGTCATAGCAGGGGTCTTAACTAATCAGATAATAATTCTGAGCTAGAGCACGATGATTGGCTATCACTTCTAAAAGAGATGAATGCTTGCTCCCCACGTGTAACGAACAGCAAGATCTACCCTGTAGGAGAAATGGATTTCTTGCCATATTTAGGAGAATATTCATTAAAATATAGTCCTGTGCACGAATTATTTTTTACTGGACTAAACATAAGGACATACATCACAAATTTCAATAAGGTTAACTTTTGAATGGTGGATTTATGAGAGATTTTTTTTGATATTTTTGTGATTTTTTAGAGTATCTTCATTGAACATATTATTTTGACTAAATTTTTATAATTATACATGTTTGCAGTAAAAATTTAAGTGGTAGGGGAAATTTGAAATTGGCCGGGGTGGGGGGGTGCGAAACGTGTGTTTTATTTTTGTGTAAAAGACTTAGGCTCCACTACTTCAGTACTCAAATCTTCATTTCGGCTAGACTTTCTTTAATACGGTGATTTTCAACCCTCACCACACCTTGGAGTCACCTGGGAAGCATTAAACATATCTGCTCCAAGGCCACTAACCCCTTCGCCCAGACCAATGGGTCAGAATCAGAGTGAGGCCAAGTGGTTGGTATTTGTAAAAGGTCAACTTTTTGCGCTATCTACGATTCCATGTTGCAATTCTTTGATCTCCATAGCACTGCCCAGGAAGTTAGTTACTTAAAATTGGACTCCAAGGGTGTTTTACCGCCTTTTTTTATTGCCACAGTGAGTGGGTTTTGCTAACACCTGATATAAGCATTTTCCAGGTTCTACGGTGCACAGCTTTGGGACTTTGATTACTCCTCTGCTCACATGCAGCTCATTAGTACATGCAAAAGATATGCCTCTTAACAAAACAGTATCTGCTTCTTTTAAATGCTCATTTAAATGTCAGTTGTAGTCTGTATTGGCCATTTTTCCTTTCTCAGTTTCCCCACTGTTCACTTGCTAAAGCAGGCCCAGAACTGGTTTCTGAGGAAAACACAGGCTTTCTCACCAATATGCCTTTAGCTTATCTCCATGTTGAGTTAGAACAGCCGTAGGCTCACCTCCATGCTACACCAGGGTGCCTTCTATTCAGCTGTGTGGCCTGGCTGCATCATTTAATTTTTATAACCATGCATTTGCCTTTATAACCATGTCTTTCCTTCTGCATACCTGTTCCTATGCATAATAAGCAGCCCTCATGGGAATCTGAACTTGGGTTCTCACCGAAGACTTCTAATTCAGACCCATTGCTGCCCAATTTTTATCAAATCCTAGCTGGTGAAAATACTGCTCATGGAGGGTTGTCCAAGAATATACATCCACGTGTCTCTCTGAACAATCTACATTTTAAATCTGATTTTTAATCCTGAATCATCCAGATGATTAGAGAGAGAAGGAATTCCCTGGGATCATTTTAGCTGCTCATAGATTGCTCTCAGTGATTCTACACCAGCATTGCCCTTTAACCCTATAGTAGGAAATAAGTTCTCAGAAGTCACTGTTCTGTTTATTGTAAAGATACTGTTAAAGGCTTTGACCACCGCATGTCATATATCATCTCCTTTTTGAAGACCTTGAGGAGAAATTTCTCTAGGTCTCAGTCTATTTTTATTTTATAGACATGGTCAATTTCCTAAATGTTTGTGTTCCCTCTTTGCTTTGCCTGGCAGGAAGCCCAAAACCTCATACACAGCCCATGTCCAGCACTGTACGGGGATCTTAAAGCATGTGCTAAATTTGCTCCAGACTTTATTTTCCCTGTGACCAATTTCTTCATTTTTCATTTTGTATCTTGTTTTATATGTAAGTTTGTAAGCTGCTCAAATCTTCTTAAGAACAAGATGAGAGTATGAATCAGAGTTTCTCAGCCTTGACACTGTTACAATAATTTAATAATTTATTGTTGGCTCAATGGGGGATTAAATGGGGAGTTTGGAGGAAAGAATGGGAGGTGCGTCCTTGACCTCTATCCACTAGCTGTCAATAGTAGTTCCTGGTACTGGGAAGGTACCTTTCACTCGACAGATTTATCTCCTGCTTTTAGGGAAGAAGGGCAAGAAAAAGAGGTAAAAATGACCTTCCAGCTTCTGCCATTTTCTCAAAGTCCTTCAGCTTAATAACATTCAACATGCCAAGCTGCCATATTTTAGGGTAGTGTATCCTGAACCCCAATACTTAGTATTTTCTAGGATACGGGCAAGTCACTGTTTTGGGGGGACCCAGATGACTGAAGCCCACTTTCACCCTCAGAAAAACCTGCAAACAAACAAAAAAAGAAAACAAAATAAAAATAAAAGTGCTCAGTTTGCACATCTCTGTATCTCATATCTCAAGTTAATGTAGCTTCTGAGGGCTTTCCCGATGACCCTCGGGAAAAGGAAGTGGAGATACTATCATTGGCATTTAGACAAAAAAGGCACAGAGGTAGCCAAGTACCTAGTGTAGCTAGTGCCCAGCGTGCTGACTCCCACGTCCAGCAGGCTCTCCACCATATCATGAGAGTGTTGAAAAAGTTGAGCAGGAAGACAGGCAAATCCAACTTGGAGGATTAAGAATGGCTTCATGGAGGAGGTGGCATTTGAGATGAGATGTTAACAGGTAAGTAGGTAAACAAGGGACAAGAGCTCAGGGCAGGAATTCTTGCAGACTGGTGAGCACCGTGGCCTGACTGGGTAGATAAGGGAAGGAAATGGTAAAGGACTGAAAAAATAGGGTGGGTCCTTTTCTGAGGACACCCTGAAATGGTTCAGAAGTGAACAGGCATTCTTCCCCGAGAGCCATGTATGCCTGACGGCAGATTAACAAACTTTAAGAAAAAAGTAGCAGAGAAGCTGAATTAATTAGGTCACCAGAGAGACTCGTGATGGTAGAAGGATGAGAGACCTAGGAGGATCCAATGTATCCTGTGCTCTTTATCCCCAACCCTTGCCCCAGTTAAATGTTTTAGTGAGCAAAAATCTTTACTTCCTTAATGAAAGTAGGATAAAGGACTCTCTGGTGTCAGAAAAATTCCCAGTCGAGCACTATCAAATATGTAAGTACTCCTGAGAGGGCTCCTAATTTAAGGATAACCAAGCACGAGCACCATTTTTAACAAAAGGGGAAATGTTTTGGAGTAGCTTTTTGGTTATAGAAATTATTTAGCTTCAATTAGGAAATGCCATAACTTCAATTACACACAATTGACTTTAAATTTACATATAACATAGTTTTCATTGTTTTGGCTAAAATTTTCAGAAAATGATGTGATTGGTGGTACATTAGTCAAGGATCCTATTGTGATACAGGCAATGCAGGGCTCTGTAGGTGGTCCTGATAACTGGCTCCAGAGGCAGATCAGACTCAGGACTAGCAGCAGGCCTGCTTTGGTGCTTCTGGGTGCTGGAGAAGCTCAAAGAGGGAGATTTTTGGGGAGGAGCAGGATCTGAGTGTGTCTGGGGAGAGAGGGAAGCCTAGAAGCCAGATACTGGTAAGTGAGGAAACTCCTTTCCAATCCAAGTCTGTAAGGAGAAGGGATATATCCTCAGCTAAGGCCCAATGTGAGGGCTTCACTAAGTTGGGCAGAATGCCCTCCTGCCACCACTCCATCACCCTGGACAGTGACCAGAGGCTTTTTGTTTCCAGATATTATTTAGTTTAAATTAAGAAATGTCATCCTTTCAACTATGCATAATCATTTTTAAATTTCCTTATAACTGAGAGTTTTCAGGGTTTGGCTAAAATTTCAGAAATTACTTTGTAGGAGAGAAAAAATCATTTACCCTCTACCCTTCTAAGTTCTCAACTAGGGCCCCTGAAAGAAAAGACAGATTAAGAAGAGAAAAACAAGTTGATTACACATGTATCTCGTATACATGGGAGATATGCAGGAAAATGAGTAACTTTCAGAGGTGGCTTAGAATTCAGGCTTAAACACCAGCTTCAGCTAAAGGCACTAAAGAGAAAGTGTGGGGGAAGCCAGTTATGGGGAGGGGAGCAGGAAAATAAAGGTAAGATTTGCTATGCAGATTTAATTCCGTAAGTCTTAACATTGATTAGAGTCCCTTGTGGTATAAAGTCATCCCTCTCTTCCTGATAGGAGAGTGGGACACTTACAAATGGAAATTTTCCCTTATAAATGTAAATTTCCCTTAAGGGTAACTTTGACTCTGTTTTCACAGCTTCTCCTGTGTGTGCTGTTTCTCAAAATAATGGACTCAAAATAACTCTTATGCCAAAGAGGCATATTTTGGAATGGCATTTTCTGGTCTATATGTAACAGGTACAAAGACAGAGTCCCCATGTGATGCAGAGAAGGCAGACTTCTGTTTGAGACGCAGGGTAGTGGGACAAATGGTTCCAGATGCAGACTCAGAACCAGCACTGAAAGACAGGCCTGCTGGGGGCTGTTTGGATGCTGGAGAAGCTCAAAGTGACTCAAAGCAGGGCCTTCCCAATTGACTTTATTTACTTTACTTTTCCAGAAACGGGTTGCATATAACCCATGGAATGATCTAGTAGAAAGCTGAAAGCCAGAAGGAAGTGGACAGAGGAGAAAGGAGGGATGGAAATAGAGGGAATGAGGAGCCTGGGGAAAACCAAGGTGAGCGATATTCAGCAGTTTGGTGGATCCCATCAACATAGCTGAGACTGGTTGAGAGAAATGGAGCCCATGCAGGCCCCAGGCCAGTCAGTGCGACTCCTCCATAGATAGGACTTGGAAGATAGGACTTGGTAGAATGGAAGAATATCAACTTTGGCTTCAGCTCACCTGCCTGATAACTGGCTCCAGAGGCAGATCAGACTCTCTGCTGCTCCAGGTATTTGGTTTCAAATTAGGAGAAAAGATTGTTATGAGGCTAGAATCCCACCACGAACCTAAGATTACTTAACATGGAAACTGGCAGTAGAAACTGCTCAAGAAATTTCAGTTTCCTTCCTTTGTCCATGAATAAACAAT
This sequence comes from Phoca vitulina, assembly GCF_004348235.1. Taxonomy (NCBI): domain Eukaryota; kingdom Metazoa; phylum Chordata; class Mammalia; order Carnivora; family Phocidae; genus Phoca; species Phoca vitulina. The sequence goes on along the minus strand of NW_022589706.1, from coordinate 61,778,258 downwards.
TACATTCCCAGAGAAAATGTTCTAAGAATTTAGATAGAAAATCATAAATTGTGGCCACCATTAGGGTCCTTGGCCTCTGCTCACTCCCTGGGGGGTGGGAGACAGCTTCCTGCACAACCTAGGAAAGCCCCATTGTTTTGGCCTCCCCCACACCAATCCCATTCCTGTAAATTGGGAGGCAGAAACTGCCCCACCCACCACGATATTCTCTAATTCCAAAGTTATTCCCAAAACCCTCCAGATAAATGGAGAATGCCCAGTTAAATTTGAATTTCAACTAAAGAATGAAAAATGTTTTAGTATAAGTCTGTCTCAAATATTGCTTGGGACTTATTCAAATTTAACAGAATCTCCTTTATTTTTTTTCCTAAATGTGGCAACTCTATTTAATCATTTAACCATAATTTCTGTTTTTCTCAGTCTTAAGCCTAGGCTTCTGCTTCCCAGATTCTTGTAGCACCCTATGGGTAAAAAGAAAGATGGTGGCATCACCAGGTATTGACAAGGACATGGGACAAATGAAACTCTCATCCATTACTGATGGGAGTGTAAACTGGTACCACCACTTGACAATACTGTTTGGCACTATCTACCAACCCTAGGACCCAGCAGTTCTACTCTAGGTGTAGACACAACAGAAATACATACCTCATCCACCTAAAGATATGTACAAGAATGTTCATAGCACTAGGATACCATTCCTAATAGTCCAAACTGGAAACAATACAATGGTAGCATGGATAAATACATTGTTTATATCTATGTGATGATTTATTATATGTCAATAAGAATAAATGAATTGTTGCTGTATGCTACATGGTTGCATCTCACAACCCTAATTTTGCACAAAAGAAACCAGACACAGAAGAATAAACAGTGCATATAATTCAACATGTGTAAGGCTCAAACACAGGCAGAGGCAGAGGGACTTCCTAAGAGAGTAAGGAGGGCTTCTGTGGTGCTGGTAATGTCCTTCTTCTTGAATCAGGCTGTGGTACAAGAACTGTTCACTGTTAAATTCATCAATCATGCTGACGATTTCGGCACTTTACTGAATGTATATTGCACTTCAGTTAGAGGTTTACTGAGAGTTGAGGTCTATCCCGATGGGGCTTTTTCTGTAGACCCACATGGTTGGATACCCCTCCTAGAGTGTATGTGTGGTTTCCTTTGTTCGCAGAACTATGTGTTAGATCTGTGGGAAGGAACTGCAAGACATCTATCTGCTAAAACTATGTGAAAGACCTAATAGTCACATTTTTAAAATCTTAGGTATTGGTGTATCCCAAAAATCTGTACAACTCTAGGGTGTAATAGTTTAAGGGTGAGTATGATTTGAATTCATTCATGTTTAGAAGGTGTTTGAAACTGAGAACCAGGCAGATCCATCTACTCTGACCCTAAACATGGCCCTGAAGTAAAGAAATTGGACCCCAAAGATTACAGGTGGGGAATTTTTGAAGTATGCCCATATTCAAGCGGAGATCAAAGAAGTCCAACTGAAAGAAAGAACTCTACCGTACTGAACAAAAGTTCTTTTTAAAAGAGCTATTTTGAAGATTATGATTCTGACTTTGGAGGAACTATGGTGATTGGCAGTGGAAGGAATCACATGTAAAATTCCTTAAATAAAAATTTATTGACTTTAAATTAAAAAAAAAAGTTTATTGAAGGAGAAATAAAAGTAGAACTGGAGGGTTACACTGTCCACATAGGAACAAAAGCAGAAGGAAAAGAGGCAGGTGGGTGGGAGGGGAACGACTAGCAGGATGTGCCACACAGGAGAGGGATTTCAGAACAGGATGTGAACAAATCTGTGGGAAAACCGGGGCATGTAATGATCCCTGAGTTCTAGCCTTTGAAACATGTGTGACTAGGAAGCAACGTGTTAGGTCCCATTCCTCACAAGGACTGCTTGTCTGGCTACTGTAGACCCGGTTTTTATACCCCTGGGAAACTGAATCAGACACCATTAGAACCCCTCCAGAAGCTCATGCTTCACGATGCCCTTGATGTTTTCGAACCATGGTTTCTCAGCACTGTTGTTGACATTTGGGGATAGAACATTATTTGTTCTGTGGGGGCTGTCCGGCGTTTTGCAGGATGTTTAGCAACATCTCTGGCCTCCACCCACTAGAATGACCATAGCACCTCACCCCCAATTGTGACAACCAAAAATACCTCAAGGCATTGCCAAATGTCCCCTGGGAGCGGGGGGTGGGGTTCAAAAGAATCCTGGTTGTGAACCAGTTAACTGAATGTGTATGGTGGAACTCTAGAGGAAGTTTTTGAGTGACTGGGTTCAAGATACTAAAAATACATACCTAGATAAATACACATGAGCACACACATACAGACCGACAGGCATACTTAAAAGAAAGCAAAGTTAGTCACAAACTGTCCACCTCCCTATAGTTCCAAAATTTGCCTGGGAAGGGACAACTTAAGAAATGCTTACCTTTCCTTCCCAAACAGGTCTTGCTCACTTTAGCTGGCCAAGATTCATAATCCCAGATTGAGAGACTCCTTGGAAATAAGCGTAACAGTTTTGGAATCCCAAGAACTGAATTCAAATCCCAGCCCTGCCACTCTATCACTGTGGACGTGTGACTTACTTTCTGTTTCTTTCCCCTTCATCTGTGGCCTTGTGGAAGACATGCCTCATGTCCTCATCTATAAATTAAGGATGTTGGACTAGCGATCATGACTTTTCCTTGGCTCTGGCATGTAACCTCTTTGCCTCAGTTTTCATGTCTGCAGTAGAAGGCATCTTACCAGCCTTCATTCCCTGCGTGCTTCAGTCTGCTGGGAATATTAAAGGGATCAGTGTTAACTAGAGATCAAACAAGAACACGCTTTAGAAAGCAGAGTGCTCCTTGCAAGCATAAACCATTGTCATATTGGCAACAGATCACACTCAGGTTTTCCAACCACTTTCCTGGCACTCAGACTCTCTGTAGACTATCTCTCTCTCATGTATATGGTGATTGGCAGTTTTCAAAATGTCTTCACATAACAGGATCTTACTCGATCCTGCCAAATACCAGCAATGACTTCAGTCCCAGTTTTCAGATTCCTACCCCATTGCTCATTTTATCTACCACACTGTGTTAGCTTTCTGGAGCTGTGATCCCAGGCACGGCCCCATACTATGAATCAGGCATAAGACCTGCTACTTAATGACCTTTAGCCTCAAATAGACACAGGGGTGCATATATCAGCTCACTGACATACAGGAAACACAGTGTTGAGTAGACATGGTCTATTGACCTACTCTCATCACAGTAACACAACAACCCATGGGAAGAGGGCTACTACACTCATTTTAAAGATGTCAAAACTGAGGCACAGAGAAGTTAGTTTACTTGTCCAAGAACACACAGAGGGTGGAAAATAAATTTGAACCCAGTTCCTAATCACAATCTAGACCCTGAAGAGTCAAAGTGTGGGCCAGATACCAGGAGGACTGGCACCCCTGCAGAGCTTGTTAAAAAGCAAGCTTCAGGTCCCATTCTGGACCTATTGAATTAGGTTCAACGCTCTAAAAGGATACTAAGTGAGTCCTGTGCATGGTGTAATGTGAGAACCACGGCTGCTCGGTGTAGATCCATCCACACAGAGAAGCACAAAACCTATAAATAGACATACAACACATGCACACACACATACAACACATGCACACACACATACAGTATAAAAATATACTTCTAAACATCTTACTTTAAGAAAGGGAATTTACGGGTTGAAAAACAAGCGGCAAGAGTCAATGTGTTAGATTAGGAATTAAATTAATTGACTTAACACACACAATACAATTTAGGATAGATGTGATTTGTATGTAGGGCAATCGCAGCAGATGCCCATTTCAGGATTCCTATCAGAACTGATTCTCCAGCCTGCTCACTGGCATTTTTTTTTAAAGATTTTATTTATTTATTTGACACAGAGAGTGAGAGGGAACACAAGCAGGGGGAGCGGCAGGCAGAGGGAGAAGCAGGCTTCCCGCTGAGCAAGAAGCCCGATGCGGGGCTCGATCCCAAGACCCTGGGGCCATGACCTGAGCCGAAGGCAGTCGCTTAACCAACTGAGCCACCCAGGCGTCCCTGCTCATTGGCATTTTGTTTTTACACCAAACACAGCAAATTTTATACTTACTGTAAACTAGTGACCACAACAAATAGATATTTCCAGGGCTGTACAAAGGGTAATGAAGCGCTGGAAGAATAGTTAAGATAGAGTCTTTGCCCTGGAATAATTTTTAGGGTTGGGGTCTTGAAAAGAACTTTAACATAGTTTTCCGTTTTGGTACGTTGGCTAAACTGATTTGTGTGGTTATGTGAATTTTTTCACCCAAAGCATTGATTCTTCTAAGAAGTAATTTTCTATTAAGAAGTTTTTCTTCTTACTGGCATATTTTTCTTTTCTTTCTTTAATGATACACACGCAGCAGAGAGAGCTATATGTACCTTTCGTGTCATGCTTTTCCCAGTATATATTTTGAAGGCATTGGATCATTCATCCTTGAGGCCGGAAGTATATCTATAACATTCAGTATCGAACAACACATTACCTGTGCAATTTATTCGACTTTGGTTTTGTTGAATCATGTGCCCACTCTGATTGGATGATAGTAGGAAAGATATCATAGTCCTCCTAAATAATCAGAGAGGAGAAAGACCTTTGGACTCCAATGAAATGTTTATCTAGCCCCATAGTTTCAACCATAATTCCTGGTGCAAGGTGACAGTAATTATAGCACCTTCTCAATCTGGTGGTTTTCCCTTTGTGTCATAAAGCAGGTTCTTGATAATAAATATTTGAGTCAGCCTTTTAAGGCGGTCAAAGTGCCCTGGCTTATATTATTCCATAATACCTCCACCCCATTTGTAGGGACTCACCTGGTGGGGGAATCAACTGATCACAGCCACGATCTCAGTGGAGACAAAAATCAATCAGGAAAAAGAGCAGGGCAGGGGAAGAGCTAAGAAGACTGACTAGTAAGGGCTGAGCGAGAGGGAAATGACCTGTAATCAGTGGTCCGCAGAGCTGTCTGCATCACAGTCGCCTCTTAAAACTTTTACTCGCCCAGGGTCCACCCCAGCTACTGAATCAGAACCAAGTATGTGTGTTTTCAACCAAGCACTAAGGATGAGCCTAGTGCAGTCAGGACTGAGATACACTCCGGGGGCATCTTTGATTGGGGCCCTCCCTGACGACAGGGAGGGGCAGGTGGACTGATAATGGGGCCGGATGTTCCTTCCACCTGGCTATGGGAAGTGTTAGAGGTGAGCAGGGTCGAAGGCTACAAAGTACAGCATATGGTTAGATATGAAGTAGTAAGGAAGAAAGTTTTAACATTAACCCTTGTGAAACCTAACACATTATCTCCCTTGGGAGTTCTGGAGACTTCCAGGAGACTTCACTTGATCGCTGGATGAGCCCAGGAGCCCAGGAGGCTTCACTTGATCACTGGATGATATCTGAGAAGTATATAGGCACCACTTTGTTTGAGGGACACTATTTCTTAGTGGTTTTGCAACTACTGGATTTTTCTGTGGAAGCTTGAAGTCCACCCCCCATTTTTTTTTTTTTTTTTTCAGATTCTGGCCTGACAATTTCACAAAAAGAAGTTAATCTTTTTTTTTTTTTTTTTTTTTTTTAAGTAACCGAGGACATCTGTTAAAACTTTAGCTTTCAGGATACCACTAGCAATTATGGAATGAGGACTGACATTATCTAGAAGCATCGGTGTAATGACAACTTTTTTGGAGAAGTAAAGAACTCTATCTCACGAAGTTCTTAAGGGGCAATTGAGATATGTCTATGCAATAGCTTTGTAAAAGTCATTACAATCTCTATTAAATAAAACACCTCATGTGCAAAAAAGACATTGTTCAGGATGGTTATCTTGAAATAGAAAAAAAAAATCTTGCTGATAAAAAGAAAAAAGGGATCGGAGAAAGGGGCAACAAAACCCCCCAGAAAACCTGTGGAAGGAACCCTCACCCCACTTCCTTGATGTTTCTCATTACCAAGTATCGACAATAGTCCGGAAATGTCTTGCTAAGTCCGTTGAGGGTGGCCACCCCAATCAGGAGAAGTGTGATGAAATGTCTTCTCGACTGGGGTCTACGTGCCATCCAACCAATACTGGTAGGTGTTTAATACCTTTTTGATTTTGTTTTCACAGGCAGTGCCCTTTGGAACTTAGCCTTAAAAATGAATCCAGTCGTTTCGCAGCCAGGATATGGTACAGGAGGTGCGATGAATAGTGACTGGCAAACTGGCCCATTGGACTGCTGTGATGACCTGGGGATTTGTAAGTGCGCCTCATTACTGCTCCTCCTCAACTCCCAGATTGCAGGTTCCTGACCTAATAAAACTCATCTACTTTTCCTGTCACTGAGCCCCCTGCTCTACTGTCCAACTCGGAAGTCACGAGCTGCAAGCCCATGGGTGGATTTAGCCACCGGATGTGTTTTGTTTGTCCCGTACATGATGAACTCGCTTCTTGTAGTAATTTAAAAAATACAAGGAAACATATGAAAATAAGATTTCACATAAAAATCTGGCTTTCCAATCTAGATTTCCAACTCCTCTCAAAAATTGGAAAATGTGGAAAGATGAGCCTTCATCACACATGGCAGAGTTCAGCTGCTGCTTAGCATGAGCTAATCCCATTAAAGGAGATTCTCATTCTACAGTTTGCCGTATTTATTTATGCCCGCTATTGGCTATTTTGTGTTTTTCTCCCGTCTATTTCACTCATTTTACCTGCATGACCTTGAGTTTGTGATCCTTGTCGAGATCAATCGCCATCTGCCATTTTTCACCTCTTAGTATCACCGTGCTCTTGACACATGCTCCATCTCGTCTTCTACTTACCTCTCCCTTTTCCGACAATGCCGTTCTGTGTTTTCCATCTTTCAGTGCCATTCTTGCAATTCTTGTCACTGTTCCATTTCAGAAAGCACTGCAGGCTTCTACTTCTTTCCCACTACAAAACACACTTTGGTATGAGAAGTTTTTTATTTCAGAGTCTCCTGCAATATGGGTTGTAGACATTCTCTGTGGGGCTCATCTCGACATCATGTGTGAGAAACAGCCTCCTTTTTTTGTGTATGATGGAAGTGCCAGGTTCTTTGGAGATAACCTGTTGCTTAAAAACAATCAATCAAAAACCACTGACTCTCTTATCATATCTAGGGTACAGCCACACTGCAACTCCACCCCAGCACTTTTCAAAATAGACTTTTACTCAAAGCATATTTGAGAACAGTTTCCTGTTTCTTGTTATTTTCGTGGGCCCTTTCTGTGCCTTGCAGAGACTCTTTAAAGTGAAACTGTGCTCAACTTTTTAAACAACTGATACCAATATCCCTTAATTTCTGCTTGCTTCCATCCTCATAATGATGATAGAGTCCTTTTGCCTGAATGACCTTCTAGAATCTATTTCCGCTCTTTGTCCTTAATGATTCTTCACTCAGTGTTTTCTGACCCTCAACCCCCTCCCATGGTTTTCCGAGGGCTTCTCAGACACCCTGACGCCACAAACTTCCTCCCCAAGCGTGACCCAGACGTAACAAGGGCAGGGAAGAAAGATAACGTGAGCACGCTCGGATTGGCAAGGCAGGAGCTTCTGCAATTAAATCGGACCTGATACAGTGACTCACAAATTATCCCCAATTCCTGGGTAGAGGGCTCTAGCAGCAAGACATAAGGAGCCAGATGACAACATGGTTTTCTCCGAGGGCCCGTGAAAGCCATTTCCTGAGCCAGCATCTTTTTGAAAGAGGTGTGATTTCGTTGAAAGCATGATGCCTTTCACTAACGCTTCTGTCTGGCTTCCCCCCTGCACTCAGGCCTCTGTGGGACTTTCTTTCCCTTGTGCCTTTCATGTCAGATCGCCTCTGACATGAACGAATGCTGTCTGTGCGGAGCGAGTGTCGCTATGAGGACCTTGTATCGGACGCGATACGGCATCCCGGTGAGTCGGCCGCGCGCACCGGGACACACAAGCCGGGACAGCCGAGGGCTCCCTTCGGGCTGACCGCATCTGCGCGATTGCCCCCCTCGCCTTCACGGCTTGACCCTAATCTTTTCTCTACTCCCATCCTAAATTTTTGAAGTGATTGACAGAAGCCGCGCTGCTGCCCATACTGTGGAACGTATTAGTCATAATATCTTATGTTGTTCCTGTAGAGGTGTCTCTGAAACAGTTGCTGGAGGTGAGCAGGTGAGGAATGCAGAGCCCTTAGCCTCTCCCCGCTTTGCTCAGCCGGACCCAGGACCCTGCAAATCTGCAGGCTGGACGATAGTTTGTTAGAAAGCCTTGGGGAGAAAATGGGTGTGTGATAGATCCCTTCCGAGCTGGTACATCTGCCTCATAAGCCAGTGTTCCTCCATTCAAAAGGGATTATTAAGCATCTAGGCTCTGGCTAAGTCATAAACTGGTATTCATTCATTCAACAGAGGTTTGTCCTGAACATCAGACATGCCCAGTACTATTCCCGATGCTAGAGGCACCTCAGTTAACAAAGCAAATCAAAATCCCTGTCTACATGTAGCTTACATCTTGTTTCTTCTTATTTTTTTGAGACCTTTATTTTAACATAGTTTCAAACTTAAAGAAAAGTTGCAGAAATAATAAATGGGGTGGGGGGAGGAGAAACAATGCAAGGAATTCCTGAATATCCTGCACCCACATTCCCCAAATACTAAAATCTTGCCATCTTTGTTTTATTTACTCTTTCCTCCACCTATTTGTCTATTCTTTTTTTCTGAAACATTGATAGGAAATTACAAACTTGTTGACCTATTACCTTTATTACATCATGTATTTCTTAATAACAAGGACATTCATTTATATAACCATCATACAATGATCAAAATCAGTAATTTAACACTGATACAGTACTATTAGCTAATTTGTGGATCTTATTTAAACTTTACCAATTAACCCAATAACATTCTGTGGATGAGAAGAAAATCAATCTGGGATCACACATCGTATTCAATTGTCCTTCCTCTTTAGTTTCCTACAATAAGGAATAGTTTCTCAGTCTTTCGTTCTTTCTTTTCCCCCCAAATACAGATCAGTTATTTTGTAGACTATCCTTTCAATTAGTTGTGTCAAATGTGTCCTCATGGTTAGACTTAGGTTTTACACTTCAGCAGAACCTCCGTAGAACTGATGCAATATTTGCTGTGCTTCCTATCAAGAGGCACATAACATCAGTGTATCCCATTATGGTTGTTGTTTACTTTGATTACTTAGTTAAGGTAGTGTCCACCAGGATTCTCCACTGTAAGTTTGCCATTTTCCCCTTTAAAATGAGTAAGGACCATGTAGAGAGATGTAAATATCCTATTGCTCATCAAACCTTCACCCACTGAGATTAACATCCATTAAAGCTTCTCACCTGAATTAGTTATTACTATGATGGTTGTCAATGGTAGAGCTTACACTCTAATAGGAGAAGATCGCTACACTGTAACTAAGTAAAAACGTTATAGGATGCTGATAAGTGGTACAGAAAAAAATAAAGCAAAGAAGAGGAATAAAGAATGTTGAAGGTTCTAATTTTATTTTTTTTTTTTCAGCATCATAAAATATATTTTTATCCAAGCAAGGTTCATCCCGGGAATGCAAAGATGGCTCAATATCAGAATACTCTATTTACAGATTCAAAAAGAAAAACCATATGATCATCTCAGTTGATGCAGAAAAAAAGTTCAACAAAAGTCAATGCCCATCCACATTTTTAGAAAGGGAGTTCTACTTTTAAATAGGGTTATCAGGAAAGGCCTTGGTACAAAAGTGAAAGGATGAGAAGATGACCCATCTGGGGAAGAGCCAGGCGGAAGAAAGAGTGTCACCCAAGGCTTTAAAGTAGAGTTTATCTGGAATGTTCCAGAAACTGCAAGGGGCCAGAGAGGCAGGAATAGAATGAGTGAGAGGGTGGGGGTAGGATGTCGTAGAAAAAGATGACATTAGAGCAAGATTTAGAAATTCTAGGGCCTTGAGAAACCATTATAAGGACTTTAGCTGTTACTCTGAGTGAGCAGGGAAGCCACTGAAAATGTTTTAAACAAAGAAGTGACATGATGGATTCTTTTCCTGGAAACATAGCCTCTGCCCCACTCACTGCTCCCATTGCAACAGGAGCAAGTTATTAATCTCCCTAAGCCTTGACCCCCTCACTGCTAAATGGTCACAACAATACCTCCCCTTTAATGGGGTAGCAAGAGTCATGTGAGATAATGTGTGGAAAGGGCTTAGCACAGGACTTGGCAAATAATAAGTGCTCATTAAACAATCACTTTTATTTTTATTCTTTTCTCAGAGAATTACTCAGCCATTTCCTCAGGGCAGAGGTGTGTTCAGGGCCCTGGCCTCATTTCTCCTGTGTGCTTGCTCAGCTACCTGACTTGCTCAGCACTCAAGGCTGCTCTCATTCATGCTACTCCTAAGGCAGCATAACACACAGGGGTTCTTAACTTTATGCCTGGACCTTGAACTTCCTGAATTGTATGCAAAGTGTCATGCATGTGTACTTATGTGTATGGTGTGATGGTAAGATTCTCAAAGCAGCCCAAGACCCCAACATGGTGTATAGGAAGGGGCACTTACCTGGATCCTGGAGATAAGGCTTTGGGAACAGCTCAGCATGTTCTCTGATAAATCATGTGGTGGCATCAGTTTTCTCATCTGTCATGAGGAAGTTGTACAAGATGATTTCTAGGTCTAGGATTCTAGATATAGTAGGTTTCCTTAACATACAATGAAGCAGTATATTTATAGACAGTGTATCTCTATTTCCTCCTTAGAACAGACCTAAAAATAATTCCCAGGACTGATTTGTATCACTCAGGCTCTCTGTTTTCTTTCCCTTGCATATCTATGCAAATCTTTATGAGACTGCTACAATGCAGCCTCTCTGATCTGCCCTTCCCTTCATGAATACAGCCAAGAGAGCATCCCTTTGGCCAGGGCATAACCTGTGCAGGAGAGAAGGAGGAAGAAAAGAGACAACCCACTGATTGTACTACCATGAGCTGGGATATTATTCTGACATATATTTGCTCATTTACTACTTGCAAACTCTTGTGGTGTGGAAATTGTTACCTCCCTTCATAGATATGGATTGGCTCTTTGCCCCAAATGCTTACTCTGTTACATGACGATCAAAATCACTGTAGCAATGGGAAAAAATTTTTTTCATGAAAAATAAATCACTCATAATCTCACCATTTAGAAGCTCCTAACTATACACCACACCCCCGCCCCGCCCCACCCCACAAGCTCACACTGTAAATTGGGAATTATATTAAACTCAACATTTAAAAACATAAGTGCTGTCAAATAATGGAGCTCAAATTTATTTCAATCTGTCAAGACATGCAGTAATAAAACCAGGTTATCAGACTATAACTCCCTGGTTCCCTCAGTGCCTCCTGCACCAGAACAGGAGCCCCTTCAAGGGTGTGTCTTCCAGAAGGTCATTGAGGACCCAATTGGACCTTGCATTGAGAGGGCCCTCAAATCCTTGCAAAGTACCCTATTCCATGGCTTTCCAAACAATAGTCATTTTTTTCTTTCTTCTTTCCCCCATAATTTATGTATCTCCCCTTTGCTCCAAACTTCTTCCATTGCAGAACTTGAGAGATGTCAATGAAAATGGCTAGAGGGATACAATGTGGGGCCTCATCTGGCTCTGCTCACAAACTACAGAAAAATTGGTGCATTTCACAACAGGCTTTAAAGGGAAGCATCTCAGAAGAGATGTTAGAGGATGAGGGCTATAGTCATAACCTGCAGACCAGTTAAAATCGTGTCATATATGGTTAAGGGCACCGGCTTGAGAAAAGAAAGACCATGTGGCACTACCAATTTGTTATGTGTTCTGAACAAATCATTTACCTTCACTTGGGTCATCAGAAAAATGGGGATAATGAGGATTCTCACGATAAACCAGGGACATAAAATGTACCTTTTAAAGAGTTTTGAAAAGCTATGCAAATGCAAGGACTTCTGAGACTATATTTATGGGCTATATGTGGATCCACTGTTTGTTTTTTAACAGGGATCTATTTGTGGTGATTTCCTATGGATGAGCTGTTTCCCTCTATGCAGCCTTTGTCAACTCAAGCGAGATATTGAAAAAAGAAAAGCAATGAATGCTTTCTAAAAGGTGCTTGGTAAGTTGGTGGGAATTCTTTGATTTAAGAGTATCAAAACAAATGCTCACTAACATCCTTTATTTCCTTGGTCTTCGCTCACAAATACATGAAACATCCCTTACAAAATGGAGGATAAATGATTTTTAATTGCCAGCCTACACCAACAGTTGGTAGTCAGCTTCCATGGGTTGAGAGGGCTAAACCTGGAAGGATAGGAAAGAATTCTGAGGTTTGTTAGGTTGTCTGCCCTGTGACGTACCAATGAGCATGCCCCATATCAACCGTGCGTATCTTAACTAGACCATGATTGGAGGTAGTCGAGATAGGTGTGTGAGCAGACATTCGTTTCCCTAAGTCTAGTTCCTAGGTCTGCTGCTACCAACACTAACCAGTTGAGGTGTTATACTAAGTGTGACTGTGTAATGTGCCTAGTTCTGTGTTCTTGACAACACCAGAATATTAGTATAATAATCCTTCCTTCAAAGCGATGGGAAGCTATTTTAGTCTCTATAAATTCAGTGTGGACATTTCACCCAGTTATCCAAAACTCCTAAAGCCCCTACTATGAAGAGGAGTTACTGACTTTTTGGTGGCCGTGTTGTCGAAGTTGGGTAGCTGCTCATTTACCTATTTCCTAGCTCCCCTAGTCACATTTTTAATCTTCTGAGTATCTGTTTCTGTCAGACATGTGGGTAATAGTTTACTTGTCCTGTCTTTCAATCTCTTATTGCCAGTCCCCATGGAATTTGCAATCAAAGTTTAGTTTTCACTTGGAAATAACTATTATCTATAAAATCCGTTCTCCCAAGAGGTCTTTGGGAATGTTTGATCAGGATGGCACATTCATGTGTATAATAAGTTGTCACTGGCGCTATTTTGCCACATGCCCCACAAAATGGTGTCTTCTTCACGAACATTTTAGTTCATTTCATGTTGCATTTTTGTATCCTAGCATTTGTCTTCTGATTGTTTCAATGGCTTCCTGGAATGACTAAAGTGCTTTACTCAGTTTCAGGCAGAGTCAAGATGGGGAGTTTTCTTATCATTCTTTTTCCTCCTTATATTCTACCTCCTGAGAATTGACTGTTGTCTCTCTTTCCAAGCAGTGACATTTGTTAAAAGTCCTATGTTAACAACTTGACTCAGAATTTGATGCCAAAGTAGCCCGAAGGGAAGGAAGATGTGACAGTTTACTGGTACAGTCAATGAAAATGATTGTTTGGTGTTCTCTGCCTTTTGGAGACTCCTACCTTGGCATGGTTGATGACCTATTGACATTTGATAATAGAAGTTAACTCTGGCAGTCTACAGAGCATTCTATTGGTTCCCTCAACTACCTAACAACAATGCCTGACACTTAGTAGTCACTTAATAAATATTGTGGAAGAATAAATCAATGCAATTTTCAAGCAAGGAAGCATAATGAGACCCTAACCTAGGAGACTCATCAGAATCTTAACTGCTGATTGTGACTCTTTCTAATAGATTGTACTGAACCAGGGGCCATGATTTGATGTAGATCTTAAATATGTAGCAATTTGGCAGTAAGAGATGGGTGGAATGGAAGTTTTGATATTTGGAACAAGATAATGTAAAGAAAGATGAAACTGATAAATCCTAATTTGTTCATTCATTTATTCTCTCCTTTTTTTTTTTTTTTTTTCTGATTTCTACAGGTCACATTCACAATGTGGTGAAAGAAATGCTAGAATCACATACTGCATCTGTTGAGTACTATCTCACCCCAAATCTTAGAAACTAATTCAACTAATCATATGGTTTCCAGTGGCTTCAAGACATTTTAAGTTTCTAGTTTATTTCAAAAGAAATACATTTCCAGTGCTGTTCTCTAACATGACTGCTATTAAAAAATTAATGTCCTCAACATTTCTTGTGTCTTTATTTTTTTAATTTAAATTCAATTAGCCAACATATAGTACATCATTAGTTTCAGAGGTAGTGTTCAGTGATTCATCAGTGTCTTTAAATACAGCTTTATGAAAAATTACAATATAATTTTTTAAAAAAATGAACCCAAATTTGTCAAAATATTAAAGCTGAATGATGGGTACATGGAGAGTCTTTTTTTTTTTTAATTTTGAAAGGTTTTGGCTTTTTTTTTTAAGTATAGTTGGCACATAAAGATTCCTTATTCCACTTTTCTATCTTTATATATGTTTGGAAATGTCCAGAATAAAAAGTGTTTTAAATGTTGTCAAGGCTTTTCTAATTTTAGTCTTTCCCACCACAGGTAGGCAAGGTATCACCCTGTGTAATCCCTCACCCCAAGAGAGGGTGATATTTTATACGGTGACTAGCATAACATAATAAAAAAAAAAGAAAAAAAGAAAGGGTGGTATTTTGATCCACCTTGGGCCTCCCTTTGGGAGCCAGGATGGCATTTGGCACTTCTTACAACCCCGTAAAGTAAATCCACTCCAGGAGTATTTGCTGGACAATGCAGAGTTTACCATAGATTATATGGACCAAAGAGAGTATTTCTGTCATAAGCCACACAATTTCTAATTGAAATTGTCATTAGTCATTTCTATCCTCTGTAAAGTCATCTGCAGCAAGCCAGCCACAGGAACTCCACATACCTTTCTTTCTTTTTTATTTCCCCCCAAGGTTAATGTGGTATTTTTAAAAATTGAGGTATAATTGGGACATAGGTGTACAATATTATGGTGTGTGATACATGTACACACTGCAAAATGATCACCACAATAAGTTTAACTAACATCTATCCCTGAACATAGTTACAATTTTTTCTTATGTTGAGAACTTTTAAGATTACTCTCTTCACAACTTTCCAATATGCAATACTTTACAATATATAATACCATGCTGTACATTACATCCCCATGACATATTTATTTTATAACTGGAAGTTTGTACCTTTGACTCCCTTCACCCATTTCACCTTCCACCATGCCCATCTGGCAACCACCAATCTATCTATGAATTCAGGTAGTTTATTTATTTATCTTAGATTTCACATATAAGCAACACCATGCGGTGTTTGTCTTTCACTGTCTGACTTATTTCACTTAGCTTAATGCCTTCAAGTTCTATCCATTGCTGTCCCAAATAACAGAATTGCCTTCTTTTTTAATGGCTGGAAAATATTCCATTAAATATATATATATATATATATATATATATATACATATATATATATATATACATATATATATATATCACATCTTCCTTATCCATTCATCCTTCGATGGACTCTTAGATTGTTTCCATAGTGTGAAGCACTATCTCATTGTAGTTTTGATGTGCCTTTCCCTAATGATCAGTGATGTTGAGCATCTTTTCCTGGGCTTATTGGCCATTTATATATCTTCTTTGGAGAAATGTCTTCAAGTTCTCTGCCCATTTTTGAATCGTGTTGTTTATTCTTTTAATGTTGAGTTTGAATTGTTCTCTGTATATTCTGGATATTAATCTCTTATCAGATATGATTTGCAAATATGTTCTCCTATTCTGTAGGCTGCCTTTTTCTGCCAATGTAGTCTTTGGGTGGGAAGACAGATTCTGGTGTTTCCTACTCTGGGCTCCAAGGGCTCACCTGAGTTTAGTCACAAACACTGTGAATAGGGAAAGGTACTATGGTCCATAATTCAGTCCTTATAACACAACACCACAAAAACACCAGTGAGCATTGGCCTTAATCATTTGCCAAGAGGGGAGAGAAGACAATAATAACACAGCCACATATGTAGCCAGAGATCTGTTTATTTGGAATAAAAATGAGTAACAAGGGATATCTTCAGGAGCAATGAAGCCTGGCAGCATGGTGGACTTTGCCTGCAAAGTAATCCCTTGGGTTGTTTATTGGTTTCAAGAATTTTTGGCTGGTGATAGAGAAGAAGATTGCACAAGATTTCAGAGTGAGGGCTGAATATTTGCATCTGGGGGTGAATCCACACTTCTGCTTTTGTCACAAAGCCACAACCCCCAGAGAGGGTCTGGCAGAAGAATCACACACCCATGAGCTGGGGACATGGGCAGGTGGGAAACCATGTGATTTCAGCAGAAACAGCAAGTGGTGGGGCACCTGCTCTGAAAGCCACACAGCACAGAGTATAAGCTTAAGGATAAGCAAGGACACTTAAGAGTAATTCATTCAATGCTACTTCTTGTCTTCAGAAATAACCTCAACACAGAACTGTTTAATGGAGAAAAATAAAAGCAGGTCCCCAGCAATCCTATCTTTCTCTCAGAGCTTTTTTTCCCATCTGCTCTTCTCCTCCAACTCAGAGACCTCCAAAATATGGCTTTCTCTCTCCCTTTGCCTCATGCCATCTTATGAAAAATATCTCCCTGCTGTACTCCTTCCCCTGCCCACCATGTCTCCCAAACCACCACCAAGGAACCAACTTCTATATTAACCAGTATATTTAACATCCTAATCTGATCTATTTGCCTTTGGACAACTTCTTCAAAGTCCAGATATTCCCAAAGATAGTGGTGGCAGGGGGTGGATAGCAAAGGGGAGGATAGCAAAGGGGGACCCTGGCAGGAAGACTGGTCTTATATTAGTATACCCCAAAATGTTCACCTCGTTGTTCAACTTTTTGTTTTATTGATTAAAATAAAATATAAAGATGTATTTACCTGAGTCCCTAAAGCTGATGAATCTCTAGTTTTAAATTTGAGAACAGAAACCAATGTGCTTTCCCCTAAATGAGTATCCCTTTATGCTCCTTTAGTCACTATCTCAGCACTATCCCAGTCCCACTCTCAGGATATAGTGCATACCAAGTCTTTTCAGTCTGGCCTACACCAACCCAGGAAAGGCTGGTGAAGGGAAATACTTCCTGTTTTGTGTGTTTAGGTTCAGATATGACTATTATTTACATTTAAAACCAAACTGGTTTCCCAGAGTCAAGAGTCTCATATGGTTTGTCTTCTCTGATTTCTTCCCATTCAGTTTCCCCCCTACCCCTATTGCCCTCTGCACTATTCATTATATTCCACATATGAGTGAAACCCTATGATAATTGTGTTTCTCTGATTATCTTGACTCCGGGAAACAAACTGAGGGTTGCAGAAAGGGAGGTGGGTGGGGGGATGGGGTAACTGGATGATGAGCATTAAAGAGAGCACATGATATGATAAGCACTGGGTGATAAACTAAACTAATGAATCATTGAACATTATATTAAAAATTAATGATGTACTATACCTTGGCTAATTGAATTAAAAAAAAAAAACACAGGTGCTTCTGAGCACTCTAGCCCTGCATGTTAAAGATATGCTTTTAAAACACCTGATGATTAGTTCAAATCAAGGAACTACCTTTTCTTTCTAAAACTGAAAACAAAATTGTTTCTCCCAGAACAAAAGAAGAATCGTCCCTACAAATTTGCAATTTTCACTGAGTGCAAAAATACAAATTTCTGGCAGTTAAAGGATAGCTATTTTTTAAATGCTTCTAGCCTTCAAGAGTACGTAGGTCAAGGGGTGCCTGGGTGGCTCAGTTGTTAAGCATCTGCCTTCGGCTCAGGTCATGGTCCCAGGGTCCTGGGATCGAGCCCCACATCGGGCTCCCTGCTCAGAGGAGAGCCTGCTTCTCCCTCTCCCACCCCCCCTGCTTGTGTTCCCTCTCTCGCTGTGTCCCTCTCTGTCTCTCTCTGTCAAACAAATAAATAAAATCTTTATTTAAAAAAAAAAGAGTACGTAGGTCAGAACTCTGAGAGACACAATCAAGAAAACTATACAGTAATGAATTAGTTCGGGGGTGGGGGGGACCTTTTCCCTTCTTAGTTGGCTTAATAATTAAATTGACATAGATTAACAGAAGAAAAACAAATTTAATTTTATATATACAGGAGTTCTTGAAAATGTGAGACTCAAAGAAGTGACCAAAAACAGACAGCCTTTATACTTTTTAGACAAAATAATAATAATAATTAATAATAATAATAATACATTTGTGAAGAATCAACAAGACTGGTATATACCCCTAGACTTCCTTTGAAAAAAGCCTATCTACTTGACCTGGAGCCTTAGCAGAGGGGCAGGCTTCAGGTTTACCACACGTTGAGAGGATACAGAAGTGCTCTCAGGGAATGCAGTTTGGGGGAAAGTATAGTAAAGCCAGTTGAGAGCCATTTTTGAGCTCTCATCTGGCTTTACTATAGCTTCTCCCAGAAAGGAGCTTACTTGTCTAGAGCCCCAAATTTTGCAATTGTCACTAAGGGGACACTTCTAGATCATTTGGACTGGAGACTAGCATGGTCTACAATTATAGTCTCACAGCTATATATATTTGCAAACCTTAAGGGTCTAGCTTCCAACTAGCCTGAAACTAGGTGCTGACTGAGATCCCTTCCTCTGAAACACTCACAGGTCTCAGCACATTCTCAGCAACTGGAATTTATCAAGAATAAATCAGACTGCTTAGGCAATCACAAAAGATTAAGAGACATCAAAGAGCTAGGGCAAGGTTAAACTGCTTTATCTCCTACATAAGGCCACTCCTGCAAGACTAGAAGAGAGAGCTGTTTTGCCTAATACATAGAAGCAACATGAGAGTCAAGCAAAATGAAGAAGCAGAGAAATATGTTCCAAATAAAATAAAATCCCAGAAAAAAACTTAATGAAAGAGAAATAAGTAATGTACCTGATAAAGCATTCAAAGTAATGGTCATAACCAAGCTCACCAAATGCAGGAGAAGAATGGATGAACACAGCAAGAACTTGAACAAAGAGATTGAAAATATAATAAAGTACCAAATAGAAGTCACAGAACTGAAGAATACCATAGCCAAACTGAAAAATACAGTACAGAGTTTCAACAGCAGACTAAATGAAGCAGAAGATAGAATCAGTAAGCTAGAAGACAGGGCAATGGAACTCACCCATTAGAGCAACAACAACAACAAAGAATTTTTTAAAAGTGAAGATAGTTTAAGGGACCTATAGGACAACATCAAGCAGAATCACATTTTCATTATAAAGGTTTCAGAAGGAGAGGAGAGAAAAGAAGAGGCATGAAATGTATTTGAAGAAATAATGGCTGAAAACTTCCCCAACCTAAGAAAAGAAATAGACATCCAGATCCAGGAAACCCACAAAGTTCAAACAAGGTGAACCCAAAGAGACCCACACCAAGACACATTATAGTTAAAATGTTGAAAGTTAAGGATAAGAGAGAATTTTAAAAGCAGCAAGGGGAAAAAAACTTGTTACATACAAGGGAGGCCCCATAATGTTATCAGCAGATTTCTCAACAGAAACTTTGCAGGGCAGAAGAAAATAGATGATACATTCAAAGTACTGAAATGAAAAATTTTCCAGTCAAGAATATTCTACCCAGCAAGGTTATCGTTCAGAATTGAAGGAGAGAGAAAGAGCTTTCAAGACAAATGAAAGTTAAAGGAGTTCCCCCAGGGATGCCTGGGTGGCTCAGTCAGTTAAGTGTCTGCTTTCAGCTCAGGTCATGATCCCAAGGTCCTGGAATCGAGTCCCACATCAGGCTCCTTGCTCAACAGGGAGCCTGCTTTTCCCTCTGCCTGCCACTCCCCCCTACTTGTGCTCTCTCTCTGACAAATAAATTAATTAATTAAACCTTTAAAAAAATAAAAATAAAGGAGTTCCCCAACACTAAACTAGTCTTACAAGAAATATTAAAGGGACTTCTTCAACCTGAAAAGAAAGGGTAGTGATTAGTAACCAGAAAAAAAAATGAAAGTAAAAATCTTACTAGTAGAGGTAAATATATTGTAAAGGAAACAGATTAATCACTTTATAAAGGTTAAAAGAAAAAAGTAGTAAAAATAACTATAACTATAATAGTTAATTAATAGATACACAAAATAGGGGCACCTGGGTGGCTCAGTTAAGCATCTGACTTTTGATTTTGGCTCAGGTCATGATCTCAGGGTCATGAGATTGAGACCCATGTTGGGCTCCATGCTGAACATGGAGCCTGCTTAAGATTCTCTCTCTCTCCCTCTGCCCCGTGCCCCCCTCAAGCACACAAGCTCTCCCTCTCTCTCTCTCTCTCAAAAAAAAAAGAGATACACATAATAAAAAGATGTAAAATATGACATCAAAAACATAGAATATAAGGGATAAATAAAAACATAAAATTTAGAATGTGTTTAAACTTAATTTGCTATCAATTTAAAATAGACTGTTATAGGGACGCCTGGGTGGCTCAGTCGGTTAAGTGTCTGCTTTCAGCTCAGGTCCTGATCCCAGGGTCCTGGGATCGAGCCCCGAATCAGATGTCTTGCTCAGTAGGAGCCTGCTTCTCCCTCTGCCTGCTGCTTCTCCCTGCTTGTGTGCTCTCTCTTCTCTCTCTCTCTGACAAATAAATAAATAAATAAATAAAATATTTTTTTAAAAATAGACTGTTATATATGAGCCTCATGGTAACCACAAAGCAAAAACTCATAGTAGGTACACAAAAGATAAAGAGAAAGGAATCTAAGCAAAACATTATAGAAAGTCATCAAACCACAAAGGAAGAAAAAAAAAGAAAAAAGGAAGAGAGAGGAACCACAAAACAGACAAAACACAATTAACAAAATGATTAAGTACATGCCTATCAACAATTAAATGTAAAAAAAAATTAAATGCAAGTGGACTAAGTTCTCTAATTAAGACATAAAATGACTGAATGGGTTAAAAAAACAAGACTCATTTATATGCTGCCTACAAGAGACTCATTTCAGATGTAAGGGTGCACATAGACTGAAAGTGAAGGGATAGAAAAAGATGTCTTATACAAATAGAAATCAAAAGAAAGCTTGGGGTAGGTACCCTGATATCAGACAAAATAGTCTTTAAAACAAAGACTTTAATAAAAGATAAAGATGGGCATTACATAATGATAAGGGGATTAATCCAGCAAGAAGATAAAACATTTGTAAATATTTATGGACCCAAAATAGGAGCACCTAAATACATAAAGCAAATACTAACAGACCCAAAGGGAGAAATTGACAGCATTACAATAATAGTATGGGACTTTAATACCCCAGTTACATCAATAGGTAGGTCATCCAGACAGAAAATTAATAAGGAAACATTGATCTTAAATAGCACATTAGAGCAAATGGACTGAATAGATGTATACAGAGCATTCCATCCAAAAGCAGAAGGATACACATTCTTCCCAAGTGCACATGGAACGTTCTCAGGATAGATCACATCTTAGACCACAAAACAAGTCTCGATAAATTTAAGAAGATTGAAATCATATCAAACATTGGTACCTGGGTGGCTTAGTCGGTTAAGCATCTGCCTTCGACTCAGGTCATGATCCCAGGGTCCTGGGATCGAGTCCCGCATTGGGCTCCCTGCTCCACGGGTAGCCTGCTTCTCCCTCTGCCTCTCTCTCTGTCTCTCATGAATAAATAAATAAAATCTTAAAAAAAAAAAAGAAATCATATCAAACATCTTTTCCAACCACAATGGTATGAAACTAGAAATCAGTTATAAGAAGAAAAGTGAAAAAGTCACAATTATGCAGAGATTAAGCAACATGCTACTGAACAGTCACTGGGTTAATGAAGAAATAAAGAAAAAAATAAAAAAATACTTTGAGACAAATGAAAATGGAAATAAAATATATCAAAATGTATGGGATGCAGCAAAAGCAGTTCTAAGAGGCAAGTACAAAGCAATACAGGCTCCCTCAAGAAAAAAAAAATCACAATCTAACTTTACACCCAAGGAAACTAGAAAAGGAAGAACAAAGCCCAAAATTAGTATCATCAAGGGAATAATAAATATCAGAGCAGAAATAATTGAAATAGAAACAAAAAGACAGTAGAAAAGATCAATGAAACTAACAGCTGGTTCTTTGAAAAGATTAACAAAATTGACAAACTTTTAGCTAGACTTACTAAGAAAAAAAGAGAGTGTTCAAATATAAAAAACAGACAAGAAAGAGAAATTACAACAGAAAAGAAACGCAAAACCTTATGAGACTAGTATGAACAATTATTTGCCAACAAATTGGACAACCTAGAAGAAATGGATAAATTTCTAGAAATATATGATCCTCTAAGACTGAATCATGAAAAAGTAGAAAAATCTATAGACCAATTACTAGTAAGGAGACTGAATCAGTAATCAAAAACCTCCCAACGAACCAAAGTTCAGGACCAAACAGCTTCACCAGTGAATTCCACTGAACATTCAAAGAAGATTTAATACCTATCTTCCCCAAATTATTCCAAAAAATTAAAGGGGAAAGAATGTTTCAAAACTTATTTTATGAGACCAGCACTACCCTGACACCAAAACCAAACAAGGACACCACAAAAAAGAAAATTATAAGCCAATATTCCTGATGAACATAGATGCAAAAGTCCTCAACAAAATATTAATGGATTCAACAATCCATTAAAAGGATCATACACCATGATCAAGTAGAATTTATTCCAGGGATGCAAAAATGGTTCAACATCTACAAATCAAACAATATGATATACCACCTTAGCGAAATGAAGGCTAAAAATCATATGATCATCTCAACAGAAGCAGAAAAACCTTTCAATATCCATTTATGATAAAAACTCTCAACAAAGTGGCTATAGATAGAACATATCTCAACATAATAAAGACCATATAAGACATGTTCACAACTAACATCATACTCAATGGTGAAAAGCTGAAAGCTTTTTCCTTAAGATCAGGTCCAAGACTGGGGTGCATGGGTGGCTTAGTCAGTTAAGCGTCGGACTCTTGGTTTTGGCTTAAGTCATGATCTCGGGGTTATGGGATTGAGCCCTGCTATAGGCTCTGTGCTCAGTGTGGAGTCTGCTTGAGATTCTCTCCCTTTCCCCTCTCCCCACTCTCTCTCTCAAAAAAAAATCAGTACAAGACAAGTATGCCCACTCTCGCCACTTTTATTCAACATAGTATTGGAAGTCCTAGCCAAAGCAATTAGGCAGAAAAAAGTAATAAAAAGCATCCAAATTGGAAAGGAAGAAGTAGAACTGTCATTTATTGAGAATAACTTGATTTTATATATAGAAAACCCTAAAGACACCACCAGAAAACTGTTAAACTAATAAACAAATTCAGTAAAGTTGCAGAATATAAAATCAATATACAAAAATCTATTGTGTTTTGGAACGCCTGGGTGGCTCAGTTGGTTAAGCATTTGCCTTCAGCTCAGGTTGCGATCCCAGTTTCCTGGGATCGAGTCCCACATTGGGCTCCTTGCGCAGTGGGGAGCCTGCTTCTACCTCTGCCTGCTGCTTCCCCTGCTTGTGCTCTCACTCTCTCAAATAAATATATAAAATCTTTAAAAAAAGTCTATTGTGTTTTTATACACTAATGATAAACTATCAGAAAGAGAAATTGCAAAAGTAATGCTCTTTATATTGCACCAAAAAAATAATAAAATACCCACGAATAAATTTAACCAAGAAGGTGAAAGACCTATACACTAAAAACTATAAGACATTAATGAAAGAAACTGAGAAAGACACAAATAAATGGGGAAATATTCTGTCCTCATGGATTGGAAGAATTAACATTGTTAAAATGTCCATATTACTTAAAGCAATCTATGGATTCAATGCAATCCCTGTCAAAATTCTAATGGCACTTTTTACAGAAATAGAAGAAACAATTCTAGTATTTGTATGGAGCTATGAAAGATCCTGAAAAGCCAAAGCAATCCTGAGAAAGTACAGAGCTGAAGGCAGTGCACTCTCTGATTTCAAACTACTACAAAACTATGGTAATCAAAATAGTATGGTATTGGCATAAAAACAGACACATAGATGAATGGAACAAAATAGAGAACCCAGAAATAAACTCATGCATATATGGTCAATTAATTTACAAAAAAGGAAACAAGAATATACAATGGGCAAAAGACAAGCTCTTCAATAAATGGTGCTGGGAAAACTGGAAAGCCACATGCAAAAGAATGAACCTGGACTACTGTCTTACATCATACACAAAAATTACTCAAAATGGATTAAAGACTTGAATGTAAGACCAGAAACCATAAATTTCCTAGAAGAAAATATAGGTGGTAAGTTCCTTCATGTTGGCCTTAGCAATATCTTTTTGGATCTGACTCCAGAAGCAATGGCAACAAAAGCAAAAATAAACAAATGAGGCTACATCAAACTAGAAAGCTTCTCCACAGTGAAGTAAACCATCCACAAAATTAAAAGGCAATTTACTGGAATGGGAGTAGATATCTGAAAATCGTATATCCAATAAGGGGTTAATATCCAAAATATATAAATAACTCATACAACTCAAAAAAAAAAAAAAATCCAGTTAAAAGATGGGCAGAGGAACTGAATAGACATTTTTCCAAAGAAGACATACAGATGGCTGACAGGTGCATGCAAAGATGCTCCACATCGCTAATCTCAGGGAAGTGCAAATCAAAACCACAGTGAGATATTACCTCAGACCTGAAAGAATGGCTCTTATCAAAAAGACAAAAAAAAATTGTTGGTGAGGGTGTGGAGAAAAAGGAACTCTGTGCACTCTTGGTGGGAATGGAAATTGCAGTATGAAGTTTTCCCTTCAAAAAAACAGTATGGAGGTTTATAAAAAAAAAAAAAAAATCCACCATATGATTCAGCAATTCCATTTCTGGGTATTTTTCCAAAGAAAATAAAAACATTAGTTTGGAAGTATATATGTGCCTCTATGTTTCTTGCAGCATTATTTACAATAGCCAGGTCATGAAAACAATCTAAGTTTCCATCTGTGAATGAATGGATAAAGAAGATGTGGTATAGGGACGCCTGGCTGGCTCAGTTGGTGGAGTGGGTGACTCTTGATCTTGGGGTTGTTCAAGTTCAAGCCCCACATTGGGTGTAGAGGTTACTTAAAAACAAAAATCTTAAAAAAAAAAAAAAAGAAGATGTGATATAGATGTACAATGGAATACTCTTCTGCTGTAAAAAAGAATGAACTCTTACCATTTGCAACATGGATGGTCCTTGAAAACATTATGCTAAGTGAAACAAGTCAGACAAAGGCAAATATGAGTTCACTTAGATCTGGAATTAAAAAACAAAACAAAAGAACAAAGAAAACAAAATTCCTAGATAGAGAGATTGGTGGTTGCCAGAGGGGTGAGGAGTTAGGGGGTGAATGAAATGTATGAAGGGGGTTAAGAGGAACAAGGTTGCAGTTATAAAATAAATAGGCAATGGTGATATAATATACAGACAGCATCAATAGTCTTTAATATTGTGTCACAGATTTGGATGTTGAATAGAAGGTAAATCTTAAAAGTTCTCATCACAAGGGGGAGAAACTGTTGTAAATAAAAATGAATAGAAGCTACAAAGAAAAAAAATTCCTGACTCACCAGAAGCTTCAAAGAAAAAAAATTCCTGACTCACCAGCTAATTCTGTGACCTTTGGCAATTTGCTTAACCTCTCTGCCTGGCAGTTTCATCACTAGTAAGGTTAAAAATAGTGCTTCCTCATAGGACTATTACAAGACTAAGTTAGTTAACAATTATACATCAATTAGAAAAGTGCCTAGCAATTAGAAAGTTCTCCATAAATGGATAAAGAAAATTGAAGCTTGGCTATGTCCATGATGATATTCACATAGTCATAATAATGTTAATACTGCCTTTTCAAGTATTGAGGTTCAACTATCAAGCAAAGTACAAATTACTTAATTATGGATACAGAACAGGATGTTCTAATAAGTTTTATCTCCTTTGAAAATGTACAGGTAAAAGCAGAGATTTACAGAAGTTGGGAGGTAGAAATGGCGAGGAGAGTAGAAGGGCATAGTAATGACACTGCTCTTCTCATCTTATAAACAGAAAGTCAAGGGCACCTGGGTGCTCAGTCAGTTAAGTGTCTGCCTTGGGCTCAGGTCATGATCCCACGGTCCTGGGATCTAGTCCCTCATCAGGCTCCCTGCTCGGCATTTTTTAAAAAAACAGGAAGTCAAGGGATACTGTCTAAAATAGACAGAACCAAAAATAAAGGTCCACGTATAGCATTTAAAGTTATAAAGGAATTAAAGTGGGAACTAAAAATAGAGCTGGTGCTATATTGAGAAAGAGGAGGAAGGGGAGAACTGTAATTGCATAATCCTCCTCTATCATGCAAAGTCATAGATAATGCCCCAAATTATTCACCAAGACACAATTGTATATTATTCAGAGGTACAGAGATAAACCCCAGGAAACAGAAACAGAAATAAAAATAATTGAGTTAAAATTACTTCCCTCTGACCCAAAGAACAAATAATCCAATCAAGAAACGGGCAGAAGACATGAACAGACATTTCTCCAAAGAAGACATACAAATGGCCAACAGACACATGAAAAAGTGCTCAACATCACTCGGCATCAGAGAAATACAAATCAAAACCATAATGAGATACCACTTCACACCGGTCAGAACGGCTAAAATTAACCACTCCGGAAACAACACATGTTGGCTAGGATGCAGAGAAAGGGGAACCCTCCTACACTGTTGGTGGGAATGCAAGCTGGTGCAGCCACTCTGGAAAACAGTATGGAGGTTCCTCAAAAGATGAAAATAGAGCTACCCTATGACCCAGCAATTGCACTATTGGGTATTTACCCCAAAGATACACATGTAGGGATCTGAAGGGGCACCTGCACCCCAGTGTTTATAGCAGCAATGTCCACAATAGCCAAACTATGGAAAGAGCCAAGATGTCCATCGACAGATGAATGGATAAAGAAGATGTGGTGTATACACACACACACACTGGAATGTTACTCAGCCATCAAAAAAATGAAATCTTGCCATTTACAACGACATGGATGGAACTAGCAGGTATTATGCTAAGCGAAGTAAGTCAATCAGAGAAAGACAATTATCATATGATCTCACTCATATATGGAATTTAAGAAACAAAACTGATGAACATAAGGGAAGGGAAGGAAAAATAAAATGGAAACAGAAGGAGACAAATCATAAGAGACTCAATCATAGGAAACAAACTGAGGGTTGCTGGAGGGGAGGATGGGGTAACAGGGTAATGGACATTAAGGAGGGCACGTGATGTAATGAGCACTGGGTGTTATATAAAACTGATGAATCACTGACTTCTACTTCTGAAATTAATTACACATTATATGCTAATTAATTAAACTTAAATAAAAATTTAAAAAATTACTTCCCTCTGTGGAGCAGGATTTCAACAATAGAAAGGGTGGAACATGAAGCTGTTGCTTTGCATTATAAAACCTTCTATATTATTTGAAAACTTTTAGTTATTTGTACTATTTTGAAGAAAACTGAAAACTTGGAAAAAATACACATTTCCACTTTTTTCTTGAGACAATTTTACAATTAGGAAGTTCTTTTTTTTTTTTTAAGATTTTATTTATTTATTTGAGAGAGAGAATGAGATAGAGAGAGCATGAGAGGGTCAGAGGGAGAAGCAGACTCCCTGCCGAGCAGGGAGCCTGATGTGGGACTCGATCCCGGGACTCCAGGATCATGACCTGAGCCAAAAGCAGTCGCTTAACCAACTGAGCCACCCAGGCGCCCACAATTAGGGAGTTCTTAAGTGGTTACTGTAATTTGCCATCATTGGCACCTTAAATTGTTTTCAACTTCTCAAAGATTAAATGTCTCATAAAATAAGGAAGTGAGGGGGTGAAAAGCACAGCATAGGGAATATAGTCAACAATGTAATAACTTTGTGTGGGGACAGATGGTAACTACACTTACTGTGGTGAGCACTGTGTTATATATAGAATTGTCAGGTCACTATGTTGTACACCTGAAACTAATATATTGGATTCAACAATACTTCCATTTTAAAAAAAGATTAAATTTCCCTATGATGCAGGGAGGAGGTTGGAGCGTTGAACAAAAAAGTTTAAGACTGAAAGGGTACAAATGACTCACCTTCCTAGGGAGTCCTCAAGCCTTGGTTGAGGACTGTTTTAATCATATATTCCCCCCCAACAAATTGGCAGTTTTGCACAATCATTAGTTTTCTAATGCCTCCAGAAGCTTCCACTGTAGCTACAGTTTCTCATGTACACCTTAGTTTTCTTTCCTATTAGGATGGGGAGGAAGCTAAGAGGAATCAGGAGGCCTCCTTGATACTGGGGAGGAAGTTTAAGATCTCTTGAGGGTCTGTGGGCTGAGTTAAATCGTTTTAGAATATCTGACAGTGGTGTGTTAAATCGTTTTAGAATATCTGACAGTGGTGTGATGCCCTTGAAACCAGAAAGACACAGCTAAGATCCCAGGTTCCTACTAAGCCATTACACAGGGACCAAGAGACACACTGGGGCAGCTGTGCCTTCTTCCCCATGCTTCTCCCAAGTGCCAGGTAAGCCTGAGCCCCACAGGTTGAATCTTTGCAGTTTCTGCTCCAGCCTGTGTTAAAGAGTCCCATCTTTTTTTTTTTTTTTTTTTAAGATTTATTTATTTATTTTGAGAGAGAGAGAGAGAGAGTGAGAGCACAAGCAGGACGGGCAGAAGGAGAGGGAGAGAGAATCCTGAGCAGACTCCATGCTGAGTGCAGAGCCCAACTCACGGCCCAGTCTCACAACCCTGAGATCATGACCTGAGCCTAAATCAAGTCAGTCACTTAACTCACTGCTCCACCCAAATGCCCCAAGGAATTCCATCTTTTTATATGATTTTGTCTACCCAGAGCCATGTGACCACTTGCTATTTCAGAAAAGGCCAGTCTGCAATAAAAAAGAACAAAAATGACAAATAGTAAGAGATCTCAACCCTGTTCAACTCCTTGGTTCTGATTATTTCTAAGGACCATTTATATCCCTGCCCTCAGGCTCTTCTTTCTTTTTTGCTTTGTTTTGTTTTATTTGGGGAAGAGGGGCAGGTAAGTGGGTTCTGTTACCTGTAGCTTATACATGGTCCCCCCCTAATAAGAGTTATCAAATATCATGAAGCTACAAGTCCGTAGCTACTGAGTATGGAGCCTATGCCCCCCAAGCAATGGGGAGTCTTTCATAGAGATACAGAACAGGATTTTAGTCTGCATGGAGGAGCCCCACAGTAAAGGTATAGCTTAGGGGCGCCTGGGTGGCTCAGTCGTTAAGCGTCTGCCTTCGGCTCAGGTCATGGTCCCAGGGTCCTGAGATCGAGCCCCGCATCGGGCTCCCTGCCCCGAGGGAAGCCTGCTTCTCCCTCTCCCGCTCCCCTTGCTTGTGCTCCTGCTCGCTCTCTCTCTTTCAAATAAATAAATAAAAAATCTTAAAAAAAAAACAAAATAAAATAAAGGTATAGTTTAACCAGGGAAACAAATCTCAAAACCTCTTCCATAGCACCTATTCATTATCATAAAACCGTATTCCTGGTTATAACCTTCTAGGACTATGTTTCCACCAGACATAAATTGACTTTAGTTGCTGGCCTGAGCTGGAAGTGGAAAAGGCTCTCACCACAGAAATAGATTTCCACAGAAACTAGTTTTATATTTGTCTTCTCCTTTATCAAGTGAACTGTAAATCATTTGGTCTTTGTTCATTTCATGTTCCTTCCCACTGAGAGAATGTTTGGTTAGGGAAATAACTATGTGAATTGGACTACTCTGCACTGTGCTTATTGTTAAAACTGGTTCCTCAGCATTTAGAGCATGTAGACTCTTCAGTCTTCCATTCCCAGTAAGCTTTATGATTTGTATTTAGTTTGCATGCTTTAACTAAAAAACAAGGGACAATAAGCCAAAATGAGCTTTGCCATCAGTTCTTTTAGGATATTACTTCATCTGGAGAAATGCCATGATTTCGAACAATGTTTATAGCAATGGGCCCAGAGTATAAGCAAACGAAATTAAGATTCATTTACACATGACTTGATAAAAGCCTATCAAGGAATATAAATGTTTTGTCCTCATTCACACCTGGAAATGTTTAGTTTTTCTATGAAAATATTTATGTAATGGCCAACTTTCTGGTTAGAAGAATATTAATGATTTCTCAAGAATAATAATTTCACAAGCAACTGGCCCTCTGTTTGATATGAATGATAGCTCTAGTTATTCCAGATGCTGATTAGAAAAATGTATTGAATGAAGAGTTTAGCTCCATTTGTTAATTTTTTTTTAATATAGAAAAAGAAAAGATGAGGGGCACCTGGCTGGCTCAGTTGATAGAGTATGCGACTCTTGGTCTTGGGGTTGTAAGTTTGAGCCCCATGTTGGGTATAGAGCTTACTTTAAAAAAATAAAATAAAATAAATAAATGTAAATAAATAAATAAATAAATTTAAACATGGAAAGAAAAGGATTTCCAACTCACAGCTTTTAAAATTTTGATATATAGGGCACCTGGATGGCTCAGTTGGTTAAGTGTCTGCCTTCAGCTCAGGTCATAATCCTGGGGTCCTGGGATCGAGTCCCACATTGAGCTCCCTGCTCAGCGGGGAGTCTGCTTCTCCCTCTGACCCTCCCCCAACTCGTTCTCTCTCTCTCTCTCTCAAAAATAAATAAAATCTTTAAAATTTTGACATATAATTCACATACCATAAAATTCCCCCCTTTAAAGTACCATTCAGTGGTTTTTGGTATAGTCACAAAATTATGCAACCATCACCACTAATTCCAGAATGTTTTCTTTTTTAGAAAATCTGTACTCATTAGCAGTCACTTCCTATCTTCCCTACCGCCCAGCCTCTGTCAACCGCTAATCTACCTTCTGTCGCAACTCACAGTTATTTTGTTTGAATTTTCTCCTGATCTATATAAACTACCAAATTAAGCATTACATATTTTTGTGTGTGTAGCGGGAGCAGTAAATTATAAACCAAGAGATTAAATAAATTGCTGAAAAACTGAAAAACACAGCATCCATACATAATGTTTACTCATTTATTCATTCATCACTTAACAATCATTTATTAAATCCTTTTTCTCATCATAAGGGCATGCTATTTGTAAGGGCATATATGAAGACACACATTGGAGGAAGGAAGACAAGAAATTAAAATACAATAGAAAACAGTACAATAGAAAAGAGCAGAGAAGCAATATAACAGCCACCTACCCACCATACATCACATCCAGAGCGGGAAAAGGTGAATTTTATTTTGAAAATGTAAAAATGCTTTATGTAAATATAGATCACAGATTAGAGATGATAGAAGAATATATCAGTTTCTTTAGAAATGAATTTATAATGGTATAAGGTGAATTTTTTCCCTTTTCAATTTTCACATCATTTCTTTGTTTTTTTAAACATTTTTTTAATTTATTTGACAGAGAGGGAGAGAGAGCGAGAGAGAACGAGTGTATGCGCAAGCACACAAGCAGAGGGAACAGCAGACCCCCCGCTGAGTGGGGAGCCTGAGGCGGGACTCCATCCCAGGATCCCTCGATCATGACCCGAGCCGAAGGCAGACATTTCATCGACTGAACCACCCAGGCGCCCCTTTCATATCATTCCTTAAGGCTGTTATCTATGGGGAACTGGAGAGGGCAAAAGTAAATTTGTTCAAGTGCCAAACTTCCCTCTTTCATAATAAAATTTTTATGCATCTACATTACATTGTTTGCCCTCTGCTCCATCAGGTATATGTTTCTGGGAACAAACCACCCCAATGTTCAGTGGCTTAAACTAGCAATTATTCATTTTGTTCACAAATCCACAACTTGGGCAAAGTTCAGGAAACAGTGCATGTACTTCCACACAGCATCAGCTCAGGGAGACTCTACTTTCAAGATAAATGACAAGTTGGTGCTGTGAGTTGGGAGTCCAGTTGGTGTTGTGGGCTGGGTCTCAAATCCTCTCTACATGAGTACAAAATAAATAAAGGAAGATAAACCAGAAACTAGAGAGATTGGTTACGGAGAGGGGATAGGTAGGAAAAGAGTGTGAGGGGTGTGCTGGGGGGAGGGATTAGGGGACCAGAGAAGACTATTCTGGTTTTGATACTCTTACTATGGTTATATGAGATGTTAATTTTAGGGAAAGCTAGGTGAAGGGCATATGAGAATTCTATCCTATTTTTGCAACTTTTTCGTGAAGTCAAAAATTATTTCAAAACTTAATTTATAGCAATGCAGGCTTACCTCAAGAAGCAAGAAAAATCTCAAATAAACAACCTAACTTTACATCAGAAGGAGC
Organism: Phoca vitulina; assembly: GCF_004348235.1. Classification (NCBI taxonomy): domain Eukaryota; kingdom Metazoa; phylum Chordata; class Mammalia; order Carnivora; family Phocidae; genus Phoca; species Phoca vitulina. The sequence continues at coordinate 61,746,006 of NW_022589706.1, read as the reverse complement.
TAGAAAAAGAAGAAAAAGCAAAACTCAGAACCAGTAGAAGGAAGGAAATAATAAAGATTTAAGAAGAAATAACAGAACAGAAATGAAAACAAAAGCAAAAACAAAAAACCAATAGAACAGATCAAAGAAACCCACCAGAAGCCAAAAGTCAGGAGCTGGTTCTTTGAAAAGTTCAACAAAATTGATAAACCTTTATCCAGATTCATAAAAAAGAGAGAGAGAGAGAGAGGACTCAAATAAACAAAATCAGAAATGATAGAGGAGAATAACAACTGACACCACAGAAATACAAAGGATTATAAAAGAATATTATGAAAAACTATATGTAAAAACTTGGACAACCAAGAAAAAATGAATAAATTCCTAAAAACATACAACCTCCCAAAACTGAATCAAGAAGAAATAGAAAATTTGAATGGACCAAAAATTACAGCAATGCAGTTGAATCAATAATCAAAAAACTCCCAACAAACAAAAGTTCAGGACCAGACGGCTTCACAGGTGAATTCTACCAAACATTTAAGGAGGAGTTAATACCCATTCTTCTCAAACTATTCCAGAAAATAGAAGAGGAAGGAAACCTTCCAAATTCATTCCATGAGGTCAGTATTTCTCTGATACCAAAACCAAATAAAGACACTACAAAAAAAAGAGAGAGAGAAAGAGAGAGAGAGAACCTCAGGCCAATACCTCTGATGAACACAGATGCAAAAATCCTCAACAAAATATTAGCAAACTAAATATAACAACACATTAAAAAAATCATTCACTATGATCAAGTCAGATTTATTCCTGAGTTGCAAGGGTGGTTCAATATTCACAAATCAATCAGTGTGATCCATTATATCCACAAGAGAAAGTATAAAAACCATATGATCATTTTAATAGATCCAGAAAAAGCATTTAACAAAGTACAACATCCATTCATGATAAAAATCTTCAATAAAGTAGGTTTAGAGGGAACATACCTCAACATAATAAAGGCCATATGTGAAAAACCTACAGCTAACGTCTTACTCAATGGTGAAAAACTGAGAGTGTTTCCCCTAAGGTCAGGAACAAGACAGAGATGTCTACTCTCACCACTTTCATTCAGCATAGTACTGGAAGTCCTAGCCACAGCAATCAGACAACAAAAAGAAATAAAAGGTATTCAAACTGGTAAGGAAGAAGTCAAACTGTCACTATTTGCAGATGACATGATACTATATAGAGAACCCTGAAGACTCCACCAAAAAACTACTAAAACTGATAAATGAATTCATTAAGGTTGCAGGATATATAGAGAGAAATCTGTTGCATTTCTATACACTAATAATGAAATAGTTGAAAGAGAAATTAAGAAAACAATCCTATTTACAATTTCACCAAAAATAATAAAATACCTAGGAATAGACTTAACCAGGAAGTGAAATACCTATACTCTGAAAACTATAGAACACTGATGAGAGAAATTGGAGATGACACAAAAAAAATGGAAAGATATTTCATGCTCATGAATTGGAAGAACAAGTATTGTTAAAATGTCCATACTACCAAAAGCAACCTACAGACTTAATGCAATCCCTATCAAATACCAACAGCATTATCCAGAACTAGAACAAACAATCTTAAAATCTGTTTGGAACCATAAAAGTCTCTGAATACACAAAGCAACCTTGAAAAATAAAAACAAAACTGGAGGTAGCACAATTCCAGACTTCAAGTTATATCACAAAGATGTAGTAATCAAAACAATATGGTACTGGCATAAAAATAGATATATAGATCAATGGAACAGAATAGAAAACCCAGAAATAAACCCATGATTATATGGTCAATTAATCTATGACAAAGGAGGAAAGAATACACAGTGAGAAAAAGTCTCTTCAACAAACAGTGCTGGGAAAATTGGACATCAACATGCAAAAGAATGAAACCGAACCACTTTCTTACACCATACACAAAGATAAACTCAGAATGGATTAAAGACCTAAATGTGAGACCTGAAACCACAAAAATCCTTGGAGAGAACACAGGCAGAAATTTCTCTGACATCAGCTGTAGCAACATTTTTCTAGATATGTCTCCTGCGGCAAGGGAAAGAAAAGCAAAAATGAACTATTGGGACCACATAAAAATTAAAAAAACTTCTGTACAGCAAAGGAAACGATCAACAATACTAAACGGGAAAAGATATTTGCAAAAGATGATAAAGGATTAGTATCCAAAATATATAAAGAACTTATATAACACAATGCCAAAAACCCCAAATTAATCCAATCAAAAATGGGCAGAAGACATAAACAGACATTTCTCCAAAAAAAAACCATCCAGATGGCCAACAGACATACGAAAAGATGCTCAATAGCACTCATCATCAAGGAAATGCAAATAAAAACCACAATGAGCTATTACCTCAAACTTGTTAGAATGGCTAAAATCAAAATTCCAAGAAAAAATCAGTGTTGATAAGGATGTGGAGAAAAAGGAACTTCCTTACACTGTTGGTAGGAATGCAAACTGTTGCAGCCACTGTGAAAAACAGTGTGGAGATTCCTCAAAAAATTAAAAATAGAACTACCATATTTACCCAAAGAATACAAAAACACTCATTTGAAGATATATGCACCCCTATGCTTACCGAAGCATTATTTACAATAGCCAAATTAGGGAATCAGCCCAAATGCCCATCGATAGATGAATGGATAAAGAAGATGTGATATATATATTCCTACATATTTATGTATTACTTAGCCATAAAAAAAGAATGGAATCTTGCCATTTGCAACAACATGCATAGATCTAGAGAGCATAATGCTAAACAAAATAAGTCAGTCGGAGAAAGACAAATACCATATGACTTCACTCTTATGTGGAATTTAAGAAACAAAACAAATGAACAAAGAAAAAAAGAGAAAACCAGGAACAGACTTTTAACTATAGGGAACAAACTGATGGTTCCCAGGGGGAGGTGGGCGGGGGGGGGGGTGGGTGAAATAGGTGTTGGGGATTAAGAGTACACTTAACTTGATGAGCACCGAGTAATGTATAGAATTGCTGAATCACTATATTGTATACCTGAAACTAATATAATACTGTATGTTAACTATACTGGAATTGAATTTTTTTTGTTGTTACTGGAATTGAAACTTTGAAAAAATATTTCAAAACTTAAAAAATATTTAGGGATTTAGAGTAAGAAAAAAATCTTCTCTTATCTCTGCAACATTTATCTACATATATACATACCTTAGTAGCCAGTAACCTCTAAAACCTTGAAAGTAGAATGCTAAAAACAATCTTCCCTCAATGACAGTTTTGCTATTTACTTGGGAGTGCAAATCAGACAAGAGCCATTCTTTGTTGATCTCTCAAAGAGTAATTTTCCACTGCTAAGACAGTATAATTTTAAATAAATTATTACTCAAGAGGTTTTTTTTTCAGCTGCAAAGTGACAGTAATTAAATTCAATTTAAGCTTCTTTAAGCAAATTAAAAAGGGGAAGGATGGGTATTTGTTGGATCACATAGCTGGGAGGTGTACTGGGGCCTTAGACTGGAATCAATCTAAGGGAGTGCTACCAGAAGTCAGGGCCTGCAGCAAGGAGTAGAACCTCAGTGCTCCTCCCACTCTCCCCTGTCCTCTGTCTACCTGAGCCTGCACACTGGAATCATTCTCTGCTGCTACAGTCAAACTTCCGTGAGATAGCCAAGGAAGATGGCCACTGGCAATGCCAGGCTCTCATTCCAGTTGAATAATTCCAGCAGAAAAGACAGAGCTTTTACTTTCCAGCTTGCTTAAAGCAATCTTCAGAAAGAATTTGAATTGGCTCTACTTAGGTCATATGCCCAATCTTTTGTCCAATCATTGTTTCCAAGGATATAGAGCCCTTTGATTAGCTAAGCCTGGGGCACTTGCTGTTGCTGGCATTGCAATGTCCCACCTAGATTCCCTTCAAGAAAGGAAGGGCTGCCCAGCTGCGAAGAATGTGGTTAGCTGATAGATTTTGTCTGATGGTGGCCTAATGGTTCCTCTGCCCAATTCTTCTTCCTCTTTTCTTCTCACAGATGTTAACCCCCCAGTACACTTTCACAAGCCAGGACTCCTTGGAGAAATGGTCATTTTCAGACTTGAGATTATATATATATATATATATATATATCAGAAAATATATAAAATAATCTGGGAACATGGTGTCATAAAGAAAGCAAGGAATCTATCAAAAACCAATTTTAGCATCAATAAGAACATCTGCAATAGGGAAACCTGTCTGGCTCAGTCAGTGGAGCATGTGACTCTTGATCTTGGGGTTGTGATTTCGAGCCCCATGTTGGGTATAGAGATGACTTAAAAATAAAATCTTAAAAAAAGAATAATATCTACAATGGATTGAAACATATGTTTATTGGTTCATAATGATACACATTTTAACCCACTGGATACTTGTGAAAATTCTAGGGAGCAGCTCATCATTTTGCAAACTAGTAAATAAAGGGAACAAATAATTTATTTGCCCTTTTATAGGAATTACACCTTAAGGTAAACAAATAATTGATAAAGAGGGTTTTCTCTTTTTAGAGGCGTTCCAGCTAATAAATGAAGAAGGAATGTGTGTCCGTCCTTGTCCCCTGAGAAGCAGATGCCAAAACTGGATGAGAAGTGCAAGGGGTTTTCTTGGGGAAAATTATTATGTCAAAGGAAGTGGAGAGGGAGCAAGAAAAGGCCAGGATGTCTGTTGGACTGTGATGCAAATCCCACTGGGAGTGAAGGAGAGGGAAAGAAAGCTGATTGAAAGCATTCTAAGGGGCCATGCTGTCTAAGGAAGGTTGGCCAAAGTCAACTCACAAAGGAGTCCATGTCTGCCTTGATACCCCCACTGCACTCAGTCACTGGAGTGAACCTCACTCGTAGTTAATTCCTATTACATTGTGTTCTGCCCACATTTTCTGTCTGCAATATGTCATCTTGCCTTCTCCAGTTGCCTCCAGCATATCTCAAAGAGATGGGCTGGGTGGTTAAACTCTTATTCCCCACTCTTTTTCTCCAGCACAGACTTGGACATGATTTGACCATTTCCTTCAAATGTATTCATTCAGGGCTGGGACCAGGCTGAGGCAAACAAAGTGCCTCTGGGTGCAAAATTTAAGAAGACACTCACTCTTAGTGAAATTGTAGGGCTCATTTCAAAGCCCAGCAGCTGGACCCTAGTTAATTATGCTCCGTCTAGTAGTAAGTCTCCAAGGCACATTCTCAAGACTGCCAGAGAATGGTAAAATTAGAATACCATTGCTTTGCACCCTCTAATGAAAGAATGGACCTAGGCAATGATCATCAACCAACATCAGAGAAAGAAAAACAACTAAACTTTATGTGCCTTGTTATGGAAGTATACCGCAATACTATGAATTGTTCTAGCCAAAAAATTTTTACCTGAATCTGATCAAGCTTCTAGATCTACAACCACTTTACGGGAAATACTGGGGACAGAGGAATATGTTAAATGACATCATGGGGATATAATCTACCAAATCTAGACTGTAGGACACACTCCAGACAAACAACTAGGTTTATTTCCCACAAAAACATATGTGGGGAGGAGGGTAAGGGGAGTAGGGAACAGAGAGAAGGAGAGGATACCCACAGATTTAAAATGACTTAAGAGATTTATCAACCAGTGGCAATGTATACACCTTATCTGGATCTTGATACAGAGTAACTTTAAAAAAGCAAATTTATGAGATAATCAGAAAAACTTGAACACTGATTGAATATTTGATGATACTAAGAAATTGGGAGGGCTAGCTATAGCATTTTGGTTTATGATTTTTTAAGTTTCTTTTAGAGATAATACTAAAATAGTCACTGATCTTTATCTTTTAGAGATACATACTAAAATACTTACTGATGAAATGATATGGTGTCTGGAATTTGCTTCAAAATTATCTAGAGGAGAAAGAAGTTGTATTTGGATGTGGATATAAATAGAACAATGTTGGGAATGAGTTGATTATTATTGAAGCTGGGCGATGGGTCCATACAATTCTCTCAACTTAATTGTAGGCTTTAATACAATAATACAATGATTTTAACAATTTGTGAAAGCCAAGCAGAGCCATATGAAACCTTCCCTCTTTCACGGTCTATGAACCACAGATAGGTAGGTGGCTATCCCCTGTCCATGTTCTTCCCAGGCTGGAGCACTGTGACATAATAAAAAATATATAATTGTTCTTTGTCCCCAGTTCCTGGTGCAGAGCCTCTAAAACCCTGGTAATTCCATGAATGATAGGGGTGATAGAAGCATCTTTCAAGGATGGGAATCCAAAATTTCAATGAAGACATGTTAAGCTTGAGATACCTATTAGACAGACATTCGAGGGATAGGTAAAGTTAACAGTTTTTCTGCGTATTTCAATGCATCCCTTTATCCCCATGAAGTCAAGGCATTGCGTCAGAAAAGTAGTCACTTGACTTTCCTGATGGTTCCTATGTCTTTATCTTGGTTCATTCTATTCTACCTCTGCATCGGCACCAATTCAAATCCTATCCTTCAAGGTTTACTTCCCACAGAATTAATTAACTTTCCCAGCCCACAGTGAACCTCACTCGTAGTTAATTCCTATTACATTGTGTTCTGCCCACATTTTCTGTCTGCAATATGTCATCTTGCCTTCTCCAGTTGCCTCCAGCATATCTCAAAGAGATGGGCTGGGTGGTTAAACTCTTATTCCCCACTCTTTTTCCCCAGCACAGACTTGGACATGATTTGACCATTTCCTTCAAATGTATTCATTCATTCAGGGCTGGGACCAGGCTGAGGCAAACAAAGTGCCTCTGGGTGCAAAATTTAAGAAGACACTCACTCTTAGTGACATTGTAGGGCCAAAGGATATTGTTTTTTATTCTGCTATATACTGTATGGCCAATACTGCTTTCCAAAAAAGAGAGCACCAATTTTTAATGCCACCAAAATCAACAAGTCTATCCATTTTGCAAAACTTTGTCAAGACTTCATATCATCTCTGTGGCAAAAAAAAAAATCACTGGGTCAGACTATAGTTGGTATCTCAAGCATCTTTCAGTGGTATCGGCTTACATATATGGAACATTAAAATGGGCCACATTGTCAATGACTCCTTAATGACTGGTAGGGTAAGTCTTATTTCTCTAATTTTAGAGGTAAGGAAACCAAAGCTCATGTTTCTGAACTGACTTTCAGAGGCCACATAGCTAACAAATTGCACGACTAGGATTTGATTTCATGTCAGCTCAGCTATAAATTATGACTTTTTTTTTTACTACGTCAAGTCCAAGTTGTTTATGCCATTTTTTTACATTTGTATGTTTTCTTCGGAAATACTTGTTCATAGTCTTGATTTCTGATTCATAATTTAAGCCTTTAAGAACTTCTCACCCTTGGGGCGCCTGGGTGGCTCAGTTGGTTAAGCGACTGCCTTCGGCTCAGGTCATGATTCTGGAGTCCCTGGATCGAGTCCCTGGATCGAGTCCCACATCGGGCTCCCTGCTCGGCGGGGAGTCTGCTTCTCCCTCTGACCCTCCCCCCTCTCATGTGCTGTCTCTCTCATTCTCTCTCTCTCAAATAAATAAATAAAATCTTTAAAAAAAAAAAAAACAAAAAAAACTTCTCACCCACTCTGAGGTTTTTGAAATGGCAAGTATTTCCCACAAAAGCAAGGCTAATAATGTTCGACCATACTGTGAGAAGGTGAGGGAGTATGTGGTGCAGATACCTGAGTACACAGATCAGAGTCCATTTCGACCAATTCCAGCTGCCGCCTGCTAGCCACTTAACATAGCTGTGACTCCGTTTCCTTGTCTGTCCAATGGAGGTAATAGTCGTTCCTGCTGCGCAGAACTGTGGGGAGGATTCAGTAAGTTAATACACGCAAAGCAATGAAAACAGTGCCTAACACATAACATTTAATCAATGTTAGAGAAAACAAAGAAAGACATCCAAAGAAGCAGACAAAAAGAGAGAGGAAAAGAGAAGTGTCTGATTACGTATGGAATGCCAGATAGCCTGTTTTCTCCCAAATACTACCTACAAACTCCCCAATATAAAGATGGCAATAAATATGCACTAAATCAAAGTTATTTACTGTGTTAAAGGGATAAAGAAAGTTTTGAGAATTGGTAAGCTCTGCCAGGCACGTAAAACCAAATTATATAATGAATCAAATCCTTTTCCCCACCAAAAGATATATGAATGTACTTAACATAGGAGAAGGGAACACACCTTTTTTTAGCAAGAAATATTTTCATTTTCTTTTTTTTTTTAATTCTTTATTTAAATTCAATCTAGTTAACACACAGTGTATTACTAGTTTCAGGGGTAGGATTCAGTGATTCATCAGTTGCATACAACACCCAGTGCTCACCACATCAAGTGCCCTCCTTACTGCCCATCACCCAGTTACCCCTTTCCTCTACCCACCTCCCCTCCAGCAACCCTCAGTTTGCTTCCTAGAGTTAAGCTTCTCTTACGGTTTGCCTCCCTCTCTATTTTCATCCTATTTTATTTTCTTTTTCCTTCCCTTCCCCTATGTTCATCTGTTTTGTTTCTTAAATTCCACATATGAGTGAAATTATATGGTATTTGTCTTTCTCTGACTGGCTTATTTCGCTTAGCATAATACCCTCTAGTTCTATCTACGTCGTTCAAGATAAAGGAACACACCTTGCTGTCAGAATTATACTGGCCAATAAAAACCTCTGAATCTGTTCTTTGTACTACTTCTGCAAAAGAAACACGTTTACTTCTCTGTTTTCACATATCTTTCTCTCTTAGTGAGATACTTTCCCAAGCCACTAAACACTGCCTGCTCAGAACCTATTTCTCAACTGTAAGTACTTTGAAATTAAGTGATTGTTTAAAAGCTTATCTTAGCACTGGGGGGTGGGGGGGAAGAAAAGGTTTTTTGGGTTTTTTTTTTTCTTTTTTTTTTAAGTGTTTGATTTCTTTATTTCCAGCTGAAAGACCAATGTTTTCTTACCTAATTGCTTTAAATTCAGTCAAATTCAACAAGAATGTGCCAAGCATGAGTTAGATGCCATGCTTTTCAAAGTAGTGTAGCCTTGAATCTTTATCAACTACTGTTTCCAGCAGAAAACACACATCAGGTATTGTATTTACTAACTGGATCATTAATTTCATTCCTTATATTAATACATATGCATGTTTACTTGTGCTGGTCTAATTTCTTTGTGCTTTGAAAATATTTTACTTGATCTACCCATGTAAAATATTAGAAATAGGAAATGGGATTTTTTGGATTTAGCTAATGAATCATGAGAATCTTTGAATTTTCAGTATGAAAGTAAGAAAACAGACTGGAATGTTACAAAATTAAATTCTGGTGCTTCATTTATATGCATAGAGGTGTTACCCTTCTCTCCTATCATTATATATATATATATATTTTTTTTTTTTTTTTTTTTATTTGACAGAGAGAGACACAGCGAGAGAGGGAACACAAGCAGGGGGACTGGGAGAGGGAGAAGCAGGCTTCCCGCTGAGCAGGGAACCCGATGCAGGGCTCGATCCCAGGACCCTGGGATCATGACCTGAGCCGAAGGCAGACGCTTAATGACTGAGCCACCCAGGCGCCCCTCTATCATTATATTTTTACTTTTGATAGCTTAGGAGATGAGAGATCATGAAACGAAAATGTTTCAAATAAAGTGAAAAAAATCGGGGTGCCTGGCTGGCTCAGTCATTGGAGTGTGCGACTCTTGATCTCAGGGTTGTGAGTTCCAACCTCATGTTGGGTGTAGAGATTACCTAAAAATAAAAATCTTTTTAAAAAAGTGAAAAAAGGGCGCCTGGGTGGCTCAGTTGGTTGGGCGACTGCCTTCGGCTCAGGTCATGATCCTGGAGTCCCAGGATCGAGTCCCGCATCGGGCTCCCTGCTCGGCAGGGAGTCTGCTTCTCCCTCTGACCCTCCCCCCTCTCATGTGCTCTCTCTCCCTCATTCTCTCTCTCTCAAATAAATAAATAAAATATTTTTTAAAAAGTGAAAAAAAAGAAAATTTAGCATCAGTAAACACTAGAAAGAAGAGGAAAATCTAAGTAATACATTTAGTACCTGGATTGATTAATAATAATATAATATAGTAATACATTAATGTAATACACTAATACTATCGGTTAATATTAATAAGAAGACAGGCTGTTCTTCTCAAGAGTGAGGTGTTCCAAGGCAGGGGAGACAGGTGTAAGGTTAGTTGTAACTAACGCTAATTGGTGCAATTAGGATGTTTAAAATGTGAGCAGAATTCTGCAAGGTTTCCTAGCATTGAGGCCATTCCATGAAAGGAACCTTCTGGAGAAAGGAGTTGTAGTCTCTCTTCGAAACTGGTGCACCAAGATTCCCATTTCAGTTCCTCCTGTCTCCATTTTTTTTTTTTTTTTTCTTTTTCCTGAGTGGAATTTTCCATCACTCTCGGCTCCTGTGGGAACAAAGATGGCAGCAAACAAAACAGCCAGGTTGTCACTTAGTGATGGGCAGAGCCGCTGGCCTCAGGAGGGAACTACAGATAGCCCCTTCGTCCCTACCAAATGTAACACAACGCTTTTACATGCATTGGCTGCCCAACAAATGTTTGCTGAATTAGACCAGATCTGTAGTTGTTTGTAACAGAAGAGAAATGACAAAGCCCAGGGCGTGGGTGACAAAGTGTGCTCTGCAAGGCCATTGGCACTGGGCTCTCCTGGGATGCCAAGGTTCTGCACAGGCAGCCAGCAAAGGAAGGAGCAGGGCTGGTTCAGCCTGTGCTCCTCAGGCAAGCTGGAGGCGCCAGCATGGGCTGTATCTGCCTGGAGAAAGGGTAGGATTGTTCTAGGTCTCACCGAGCTGTGTCTACACGAAAGGGCGACCTTTCTCTACTCGGCACAACAGCACCTTCTGGCTTCGGAGCAGCAGCTTGAGGGTGCTCGGGACAGATTCCTGCAGCCCAGCCCAGCCCACCTAAATAACCATTTTGGAGCATAGTGCCTGGGAATCTACCTCGTAAACAAGCTCTCCACGTGTTTTTTACGCTAAGTAAGCCTTGAGGACCACTGACGTTGGGAGACAGGCTTGTAGATCAGGTCTCCGAAATCCTTAGCGTCTCTACTGGACTTTGATTTCAGGAAAGTTGAGCTGCAGATGAGTGTATTTGCTTTCTCCTCTCGGTTTTATGACTATCAAGGAGGTATTTCCTGGAGTAAGAAATCTCATGTGGGAGTTTACAAAACCCTTTTCCAAATAAGCTAAATTGGTCAGATGGAAGTGTAGGACCGTGATTCCCTCCAGCGCTGCTCTTCTGGGCTGGGCTGGACAGAGCAACCTTCCCCGCTCCTGCAGGCAACCTTCATTAGAGATGAACTTCCTTCCAATAACAAGAGAAATCTCTTGGGGCCCGCACTCTCTGCTCAGTTATGCGTGCTAAAAGGTCCACGGAAGCACCTGGGTCCCCACAGTTTTCACATTCAAAAGAAGAAGTCAAAAGTAGTGAAAGAAACAGAAACCTAAAACTGACTGTTGGGCTGAAGACTGTTTAAGTCACTAAACTGAAAGAGTAAATTTCTGTACAAATGAAGCGGCCGTCAGCGTAGGGATATTTTGGATGAAGCTGCTTGCTACGGTGTGAATATTCAGATTGGACTCCAAAGGCCCTCCGAGAATGCTCGGGTCTCCCGCAGCTCTCAGGGCTAACAGCAACCAGTTTGAATTCACAAGTACACATAGCATATACTGAGTGAAGACAGTCAGGGGAAGGAAAGGGCAATTCTATAACTGCAGACAAGTTTTTATTCTGAAATCTTTAAATTGTTCTTATATTTAAAATTATAGCGTAGACTTCTTGAAAGATAAGCAAACGGGCGCCTGGGTGGCCCTGTGAGTTAAACCGCCAACTCTTGATTTCGGCTCAGGTCATGATCTCAGGGTCTTGAGATGGAGCCCCCCATGCGGCTCTGCGCTGGGCATGGAGGCTGCTTAAGATTCTCTCTCACCCTCTCGCTCTGCCCCTCCCCGCACTCGCTCTCTCTCTAAAATAAATAAAGTCTTTAAAAATATATATTTCTTTTTAAAAAATGAAGAAAAATAAGCTAGTTACATGAACATGTTTTTCCTCTGAGAGATATTGTGGAAATAATCTATTCATTCAGCTGGTATTTATTGACTGACAGTTGTGTGCCCGGCATCGGCTAGCCTGGAAAAAAAAATACAAGCAGCTATAGGATAATCAGTATAACCCCTTTACAATTTTTTTAATCACTGTGGACTTATTGTTCCCAAAATGGATATTTCCTGTGTTGATAAAAAAAGAAATGTGTTAATTGTAATTGTTTAGACAATATACGAATAGCCTTTCATATTTTTTTTTCTAATATTTGATCGTTAAAAGGAAATGCAAAAGAAAACGTGGAATTTCTTTTAGTAGTTCCTGCAAAATGCCTCTTCTTCCCAGGCCCTAAATGTAGGAAGCTATCACCCAAAAATATGGCTTCTATCGTTGGGATACAGGGAAACACTGGGTCCTAGTACTCTGCTAGTCTAAAAGGGTCCTGTGAAGAAGGGCCATTGCTTCAATGGGCACCAGCGGGCGTCAGATGCACACCACCTCTGACTGGCGTCATGCATTGCCTCAGCAAGATGCGAATAAGAGAACGCGGGCGTGGGAACGTTAGTGGGCACCTACTGTGTGCCGGGCCCTGTACCAAACTTTCGAGATACATCAGCGAAAATAGCCCACAGAATTCCCTGCCCTTGCGGAGCTTCCATTCCAGACTGGAGGCTTACTTTTCCCAAAGTCAAGCTAATTATTGCGAAAGGAGTGAGCACCAGAAAGGAAATAATTGAAATTTCTTTACGTCCTTTTTCATGAGATTGACAGAACGAATTTGTTCGGAGAGCTGCGGTTGCTGCCTATTAAGATAAAAACCGGGCATGTGCACCAAAAGTAGAATCTAGGGCGCACCTAATAGGTGTTAAAATCAGTGAGATGTGTTAGTTTCTCTCGGTCTTACTTCCCGATCAGAAGTAAGCTGGTCAGCCCTGAGCAGTTGATGAAAACTTTGCTAAGTTTATGTAAATGCCTGGTGAGACTGGGTGGGTGCGGCGGCGGAGGGGAGCGGCCGGCTGCCAGCGCGGGACACCGCTGGCGGACCTGTCCCAGCCCCCGGCTCCCTGCTCCCGACGCCGGGTCCTGCCGCTCGGGGAATGCCCAGCCGCTGTCGTCCTGGCGCGTCCACCCCGCCGCGCGCGCTTCGGCCAGTGCGTCCCGCCGAGTCCGGCCGGAGGGAGCAGCGGGTCCCAGCCTCGCGGCCCCGTGGGGCAGACGCCTGGAGTGGCCGACCCCGGACTGCGGTCGACCCTACCCCTGGGCTGTGTGCGGGTCGCCCTGGACAATTCGGAGGCCCCCGGGTCTGGTCCCGGCAGGGGACACAGCCGGGTACATAACCAACGGTAGCGGGAGGGAGAACGTGGGTACCCGGTGGAAAACACCTTCAGCGCCCAGCTGCGGCTGGCAGTCACCATCCCTGGTGGCGAGGGGTGAGACCCCGTGAGCAGCCCACCCCACCCGCCAGGCGGCAGTGCTGAAGCCCGCCTGCCCTCGAATCCGGGAAGGCCGCCTCCGCGGTGGGCCGCGACTGCGAGCAGGTGGGCCGTCTGCCCTAAAAGGAAAACCAGAGGCTGGGCAGGGAGGGTTTGGCAGCTTGGTTCCGCCTGACACCGACCGGCTCCCTTCTCGGCGGCCGGAGCACAGCCAGCAGCAAGTTCACTGAATTCCATCACCTCGAGATAGACAGCTCCTCCCCACGTAGACACCCACAAACAAGGCACGCCCGGAATGCGCAGCGCCACTGATTCTGTGTTCACTTACTACAGCACTCCTTCACGTTGTTTTCTTGGACATCCACGATGGTTAGCCTCTCCTGTATTTGTCAGGCGGCAGTAAAAGGCCGTTTTGGTATATTTAAGAGAGCAAAGATCAAAACTAAAAACCACTTAAATGTATCTTTATAAAAAGGCAAACCTAATAAATTTAAAATAAGCTTCAACTACTCTGGATGGAGTTTATGGTATTTTATACAGAAAAAGAAAAAGAGAAATTCTTTAAGATAGTTCCTAAGAATAAGGGGGAAATTTTAAAATTTTTATAATGGCTATATTTACATTATGCACAGATTGTTTTTGTATTTTTCACTCTAAATCCTACGGGGCTCCCCTCTTCCCATGTTCTTTTTTATGTTTTGTTTTGTTATTTTTTAATAATTTTGACTTGTGAAAAATGCTGCCAAAATAGCCCACAGACAGATCATAACCAGTGTTGACCAGGATGTGCAGGAGAGCCCTCACGTGAAATGCAGCCGTTTTGGAAAACAGTTTGAAACGAGTCTTCAGAATGTTACACATGGCGTTGGTGGGACAGTGGTGAGCATCCTCCTTCCAACACGCTAAGCGTGGAGCTACCATTTTGATCCACAAATCCGACTTCTAGCTATATATCCAGGAGAAATGAAAATAAATGTCCACACAAAAACCTGTACACAAGTAGTAACCAGAGCATTATTCGTTAACAACCAAAAAGGACAAACAACCTAAATGTCCATCAACTAATGAATGGATAAACACAAAATGGTATATCCACATAACGGAATATTATTCAGCAGTAAAAAAGTACTGATCCATACTAGGACATAGATGAACCTTGAAAACATTATGCTAACTGAAGGAAGTCAGTCACAAAAGACTACACACGGTCTTCTGTATCCCCAGGGACATGTTTTAAGACCCCCCAGTGGATGCCTGAAACTGCAAATAGTACCAAACCCTACATATGCTATGTTTTTTTCTTACACATACATACCTATCATAAAGTTTAATTTACAAATTAGGCATAGTAAGAGATTAACAACAACAATAATAAAATAGAGCAATTATGACAATATACTGTAATAAAAGTTATGTGAACATGGTCTCTCAAAATGTTATTATATCTACTCACCCTTCCTGAGATGATAAAGTGAGGCGAATGACATAGGCATTGTGACAGCTCTAGGCATAGACCAGTCTTGACCATACGTCAGAAGTAAGATGCTCTGCTTCCAGAGCTCGGTTGACCGTGGGTAGCTGAAGCCACAGATGAGGAGGACTACTGTATTGTATGTTTCCATTTATGTGAAATGTCTAGAATAAGCAAACCAATAGAGACAGATTAGAGACTGTTTGGAGCTGGGGGAGGCGAGAGGACGTGGGGAGTTACTGCTAATGGTTATGGGTATTTTTTAAGGGGTGTGTGATAAAAATCTTCTAAAATTAGATTATGGTGATGGCTGTGCAACTATGGATATACTAAAATTGCTCAAGTATATATTTTAAATGAGTAAATTTTACAGCCTGTAAAATATATCTCAATAAAGCTACTTTTTTAAAGTACACAGTATCCCTGTGTACCCTTCACCCAGCTTTCCTGATTCTTAATGTAAATTACATGACCATAGTGTAAATAATGAAACCAGGAAATTAATGTTGATAAACTATTAACTAATTAACTGACAGATCTTATTCAGATTTTACTAGTTGTCCCACTAATGTCTCAGGGAAGAGAAGAGCAGTCCTTGGCACTGGGGAGCTGGACTGGTCCTGCCAGCACGGCGTCGGTGTGGCTACTTGCTGGCCTGGCACTCACACTGGGTCTTTTTTTTTTTTTTTGTCTTTTTGGAGATATAATTGACATCTAACATTATATTAGTTTCAGGTGTACAACGTAATGATTTGAAATTTGTATATATTGTGAAATGTTCACCACAATAAGCCTAATGAACATATCACTACACGTTTCAAAGTTTTTTTGATGAGAACTTCTAAGATTTATCTCAACAACTTCCAAATATACAATACAATAGTATTGACTATAATCACCATGCAGTGCAATACATCCCCAGCACTTATTTTGTAGATGAAAGTTTGTACCTTTTGATCACCTTCACCCATTTCTCCCACGCCCCACCCCTCACCTCTGCAACCACCAATCTGTTCTCCGTATCTGTGAGGTTGGTTTGGTTGGCTGGTTGGTTGGTTGGTTGGTTGGTTTTAGACCCCACATACAAGGGAGATCATGCAGCATTTGTCTTCCTCTGTCTGACCTATTTCACTGAGCGCAGTACCCTCAAGGTCCATCCATGCTGTCGCTCACACTAGGTCCTGATGTTCTTCTCTTACACATAAAGAATTTCACAGAGCATCAACATCAGATAAAGCTAGTCTGTGACCATGATGGATCAAGATAAAAACACTCACACTCCATAATCATATTTGGACATATATTTGAACTTTAAACATTATCCAAGCCACAACATACCAAACAGTGTCCTTTCCTGGCTAATATGAGTGAGTGCTGCTGCGGCACCTCTTGCAGGATTAACCTTGCTCTCCTCAGTGCTCCCCGTAGAGAGGGTCTATTAATAGACCCAGGCATAGAATTGTATTCCACTTTCTGGGCCACCTCCATTTCCTTGATCCTCCTCCAAATCTACCCAACCGAAAAGTGTTTTCTAATACCCTGTCACTGAAATTCCCCGCAGTCCCCATGGTGTGCCTTCTCCCCTGCTGTAATACATAATACACCTGCCTTGCTCAACTGTAGTTGTGTTCTTCATGGTCTCTGATTGGAGAGCATTGACAGCTCCTTTTCTGTTCCAGATTCAACTCGGGATCCCATATTGAATTTGGTCACCATGTCTCCTTAGTCTCCTTCCATCTTGAATATTTCCTCTGTTTTCATTCGTCTTTCATGATCCTGACACTTTTTACTGGCCAGATATATTGTAGAATCCTCCTCCTTTTGTTTTGTCTGATACTTTCTTTTTTTTTTTTAAGACTTTATTTATTTGACAGAGAGAGACACAGCGAGAGAGTGAACACAAGCAGGGGGAGTGGGAGAGGGAGAAGCAGGCCTCCCGTGGAGCAGGGAGCTGGATGTGGGGCTCGATTCCCAGGACCCGGGATCATGACCTGAGCCGAAGGCAGACGCTTAACGACTGAGCCACCCAGGCGCCCCTGTCTGATACTTTCTTATGAGTGGATTCTGAGTACGTATTTTTGGTAAAATAACACAGAAGTGATGTTGTGTCCTTCAGCGCATGACAATAAACAAACACATGAGCATCCATCTATAAGCCTTGCCTTCAACAAATATCATTGTGGTGGCGCCTGGGTGGCTCAGTCAGTTGAGTGTCCTACTCTTGATTTCTGCTCGGGTCATGATCTCAGGGTCGTGAGATCAAGTCCTTCATCGGGCTCCATGCTTGGCGTGGAGTCTGCTTGTGATTCTCATTGCCTCTGCCCCTCCCCCCTCAAAATATATCAATAAAATCTTAAAAAAAAAACAAACAATTATCACTGTGGTGTTTGCCAAATGGTGATCTTGTATCTCCATCATTCCTTGTACATTCATTAATGGGAATTCTATCATAAAAAAGCACTATACCTGGGACGCCTGGGTGGCTCAGTCGGTTAAGCGTCTGCCTTCAGCTCAGGTCATGATCCCAGGGTCCTGGGATCGAGTCCCGCATCGGGCTCCCTGCTCCGTGGGGAGCCTGCTTCTCCCTCTGCCTCTGCCTCTCTCTCTCTCATGAATAAATAAATAAAATCTTTTTAAGAAAAAAAAGCACTATACCTTTCCCCTCATTTTAAAATTTGTTATTTTGTTTACATCAGTATGGAATTATGGATACTTACATTGGTTTATGAGTTATAACCCATTATTAACATTATTTTGTTGCTCAAATTGTCCTGGTTTGGCCACTGTGAGAGCCGTCAGATGGGCTCTGAGGTCCTGTCTCTAATCCATTCTTGAGCCGTTTTTGACCTTTTGGTCCTGAAACAAAGGTTCCAGGCTTTTCTTGTACTTTCCCTGCCCCAGCCCTGGAATCAGCCATTTCTCCAATGAACTCTGGCTCCCTTTTATTGGAAAATGGCATTTCAAAACCAAGATTTGGGCACAGGGTATATTCAGTGATACTGGGCTTTTGTTGCTTCTAGGTCCTCTCAGTGGGTGGAGCTAGGAAATATATTTATGTATACACACATATCTATCTGTGTGTGTGTGTGCGTAAATAATCATGAGTTTGTACTTCTGATTCCAATCCAACAGCACAGGATTCATACCAGCCCTCCTCCTTTCCTTATTTGTAATTTCTTTCTCTGACAGTAAAAAAACCTCAGTCTCATTATCCACAATATATTTATTTGTTCAAGCCTAGCATGTGTATATATATATAAAGAAGTTTCAGAATTGCTAACCCACACTCTTCTGAAAAACCAGTTTATAACTAAGGTATAATATTTGTTCTTTTTGTCTTTAGCCTTACGTTACATAGTCAAAACACTGCTTTCTGAAGTTCTTATAGTTAACTTTTTCTTCCTCACTCACTTCAGCATGTTTCTAATATTAATTGTGATACAATTAGGTTAATTTGTCACTGTTTATATTGCCTATGGGGTTCCTTCCACATTCTGGTTGACTTTAATTGTCCATTTGTGTGTTGACTTAATGTGTGACATATTAGCATGATTTAGAGGAAGAGCCATACAAAAAGGTACACTTGAGGTGTCAGCCCATCCCTACCATTCCATTTCCATTCTCCCATTCTTTTCACCCCACTTACTCTGAGCATAACACATTTATTCATTTCTGGTTTATTCTTTCTGTAATTCTTATTGTATAGGTATGTTTTCTTATATCCCTTTATCTCTCACATAAAGGATATCAGACAGCACATACTCTTTTGTCCATGGTTTTTTTCACTTAGTATATCCTAGAAATCATTCTATATCAGTTTATAGAGATTTTCCTCATTTTTTTCTTTTGATAGCTGCATAATGCTCTGTCGTATGGATGTACTGTTAAAAAAAATTCAACTGAGTAAAATTTAAAGATCTTATTGGCTTTATTCAATGATTATGAATCAGGCAGCACCCAATTTTCTAACAGATAGAAAGGAGCTCTAAGGAGCTGTACAAAATGAAAGACTTTTATAGACAGAAGGGAGCAGGAACAAGGCACTTATATTAGACAAAAAAGCAAATAAATGGTTATGGCAAGGTCACTTTTCTTTAGAGATTGGTAGGGGTCTATCTGGCAGATTACCTAACAAGTGCAGATTAGGCAATTCCTGACTGACTGGTTTAAGATTCCATTTCTGGGAGGGCTGAAACTAAGTCTCGGTGTGGCCACGTGGGGTTTAGCAGAAGTGGCTCCATTTCAGGCCTGCTGTCTTGTTTCTAACAGTACCATCGTTTATTCAACCACTCTCCCATACATATGAATAACCTCAGGCATATATATTTTTACATTGTTACAGATATATCTTCAGGATAATTTCTAGAAGTGAGATTACTGGATCAAATGGTAAGTGCATATGCAGTTATGTTAGGTATTGTCAAAGTTCCTTCCAAAATGGTGTATTGTCACCAGCAAAACTTGAGTGCCTGTTTCTTCAAAGCCTCGCCAAAAGAATGCATTGCATGCTTTTTAATTTTTGCCAATCTGACAGGTATTTAACTTGCATTTCTTTAACTTTGAGTGAATTTGACCATCTTTTTGATATATATCTTTTAAGGGTCATTTTTATGTCTTTTTTAGTGAATTATCTGTTCCTGCCTTTTTACTATTTTCTCAAACTTGGGGCTTTTAAATGTCTCTCATTTTAGAGTCTTCTTTAAATACTTAATGTAGGGGTACCTGGGTGGCTCAGTCGGTTGGGCAGCCAACTCGTGATTTCCACTCAGGTCATGATCCTGGGGTCCTCGGGTCAAGCCCCACACCGGGCTCCCTGCTCATCTGGGAGTCAGCTTGAGGATTCTTTTTTTCTCCCTCTGCCCCTCCCACTGCTCATGTACTCTCTCTATATATATAAAATAAATAAATAAGCTTTTAAAAAAATAAAATAAATAATTGCAAATTTTGTACTCTGAGATACTTATCATCATTTTATTAAAACTTTAAAAATGTGTGGTGTTTGCATACTATACCCACTAATGGGAAGGGAAATACCTAGAGCTACTTTCTTTTTTTTTTTTAAGATTTTGTTTATTTATTTGACAGAGAGATAGAGAGCACAAGTAGGCAGAGCGGCAGGCAGAGGGCAAGGGAGAAGCAGACTCCCCGCTGAGCAAGGAGCCTGACACCGGGCTCGATTCCAGGACTCTGGGATCATGACCTGAGCCGAAGGCAGACGCTTAACCAACTGAGCCACCCGAGCGCCCCCTAGAGCTACTTTCTGATAGTGATGGTGTTCAACAGAAACAAATAGTTAAGAGAACATTTTTAAGCTTTTCCTGCTTTCTAAAAAAAAAATTTAAACTAGTTTGTCCTCATCCAAAATAACTGAGCATTTATTTCATGAGACTGTTTGCCAAGATTCAGGGGACCATCTGTGAGTGTGGACCTGGATGATTTATAATTAGCTATGGTGAAGCCTGGGCAGATTTAGACATGTTTGAACCATTCCTGCATGATACACTTTCAGTTGTGCAGAGAAATATCGAAGACATTACCCTGCTTTTAAAACTATTCCTGGTCTCCTATACTGTGCTCTCTTCTTGTTCAAGGGAACTAGCAAACTAGCTAAGTGTTAACTAAGCCATGAGATCTGTAAAGAAACAAGCTTATTCGAGAAATAGAAAAGTGTAAAATGATATGGAACAACTGAGGTACTTTGCCTGTTTTTGGACCTGCTCTCTCTATGCAGAAAATCATATAAAAAAGGCAAATAGTATGACAATGCCTGAGGATCTCAAGGCACTGTATTTTCAACTTTAGCATGTGTGTGTGTGTGTGCTTTTCAAAACATGTCCTGAATTCTGAAGTGGAAATGTATTACATCCCAGTGCCCAGCACACTGTAAGAAAATCAAACGTATTTTAAGCACTTAATTCAATGAGGCAATACCTTTATGAGCGTAACATTGAGCTTGTTGCTAAAAGAATAAATATGAAAAGAGGGTTCCAGGTCTCAAGGAGATCACAACAAACCAGTGGCAATGCCACACTGTACTAAGTGCTGTGATGGAGTGGGAGTCCAAAGCTAAGAGACAAAGGGAGGAAATGGGGCTGTGGAATGAGCCTGAAGAGGATTTGAATTCCACAATTCACTTAAACTCCAAGTGTCCATTTCTTTATCAACTCAATAAAGATAATCGTTTCTACTTTGCTGGGCTATTGTAAGATTAAGTGGACAATGTGAATCTAGCACGATGTCTGACATAGAGTAGAATCTCAGTGACTATTAGCTGATATTATTGCCAACAAACGTATATGGAATTCATCATATTTCCTTGCTACACTTTCGTGATAGCCACTCCCTTATATTTATCTGATTCTTTATTGTTCATTAAACTCATCCCCAGACTATATCTCATTTAATACTCTCAATAGGGCATCTGGGTGGCTCAGTCGGTTAAGCGTGTGCCTTCGGCTCAGGTCGTGATCCCAGGGTCCTGGGATCGAGCCCCGAGTCAGACTCCCTGCTCAGCGGGGAGTCTGCTTCTCCCTCTCCCTCTGCCTGCTTGTGTTTCTCTCTCTGTCAAATAAATAAAATCTAAAAAAAAAAAAAAAAAAAACACTTTCAAAAAACATGTGAGGTGGTTAGGTCAGAAACCACTTTCATGTTACAGACTAATAAATGGAAACTTAAATGACTGGACTGGTAAGTGACTAGTCCAAGATCACAGAGTTTAAGAAATCAGGATTTGAGCAAAGATACTCTCACTCCAAATCTAATCCACATTCTTTGACCCCACCTTGCCTCTCCTGATAGAAATTAGGGTTAACCTCACAAAACAGACTTCATAATACACTTTGCTGAGACATACTATCAGGATTTGCCCCAAAATATGTCAAAGGGCCTCCAAGCCAGCACTGAGAGGAGGACACAGGCCCCAGGTAAATTTGAAGTGAAGAACTTGGATACAAAAAGATTGGAGAGGACTGCTGTGATATTGTGGTTTATAATAAGAAATATATGTATGGTTTTCATCCCTGTTCGTGGCACAGAACTTCTAAAATCTTTGGAATCTCTTAACTGTAGATAAGAGCGATAAAGGTGTTCTTTTATTTATACCAAGCCCCTCTCAACTACCAAGGAGTTTATCCTAAAGAAATGATTTTTGGAAAGCCCTTGAGGATGGGGCTGGTTGCCAGGGGAACCAACCTTGTGATTAGAGGGCTGGAACTTTCAACCCCACCTCCCAGACTTCCAGGGAGGCCAGAG
This sequence comes from Phoca vitulina, assembly GCF_004348235.1. NCBI lineage: Eukaryota > Metazoa > Chordata > Mammalia > Carnivora > Phocidae > Phoca > Phoca vitulina. Next base: position 61,723,740 of record NW_022589706.1, on the reverse strand, counting down.
GAGGGCTGAAGATTGACTTCAGTTACCAATGGCCAATGGTTTAATCAATGATGCCTAATGCAATAAAGCCCCAAAAGAATGGGGTTCAGGGAGCTTTTGGGTTAGGGAGCCAGCAGGGTGGCAACCCCAAATTCCACATGTTCTGAACTTATGTATCTCATCATCTGTTCATTTGAATCCTTTAATTTCCTTTGTAAAATAGCAATAACCTAGTAAGTAAACTGTTAAACTGTTTTCTGGAGTCTGTGAGTCACTCTAATTAATTGAACCCAAGGAGGGGTCATGGGAACCTTCAGTCTATAGCTGGTAAGTCAGAAGCACAGGTGACAACCTGGGCTTCTAATTGCTGTCCACAGTGGAGAAGTAGGAGCAATCTCATGGGACTGAGCCCTTAACCTGTGGGATCTGAAGCTATCTCCTGTAGACAAGGGTCAGAATTGAGTTGGATTGTAGGACACTCCAGCTGGTATTGCAGAATTGCTTGGTGTGGGAAATACTACCACATATTTGGTGGGCAGTAGTGAAGTAGACTATTTTGTGGGTAAACAGAAAACAGAGGACATTTTTTGTTTTTGTTTTTGTTTTACAACTGCTAATCAGAAATAAATCCAAAACAAAAGGGAACCTATAAAAGGAGCAAGAGGGGAAAGGTGTGTGTGTGCACAAAAGCTCAGGATGGTGCAATTTTAAAGAAGCCTGTCTTCTGCAATTCACTACTGCTGACAACTATAACAAGTTGGTCATTGGTTCCCCTGTCTTGTGTGGATACTAGGTACCTGTCTAAAAACAGTACCAATAACCCGGTTTTGCTCCCTTACTCCAAGAGAAGCCATTGTTCCATTGACCAGTTCAGTGAATTCCCTCCCCCAGGCGCCTCTGTCTTGGGAGGAGTAGAGATAAAAATTACGTTCTTCAAAGATCAGCAAGCAGGGGCACCTGGGTGGCTCACATGGTTGGGCGGCTGCCTCTGGCTCAGGTCATGACTTCCGGGTCCTGGGATCGAGCCCCTGCGTTGGGCTCTGCTCAATGGGGAGTCTGCTTCTCCCTCTCCCTCTTCCTCTCTCCTCCACTCCTGCTCTCTCTGTCTCTCAAATGAAAAAATAAAATCTAAAAAAAAAGAGCAGCAAGCAACTTAATCTAAATTGTCCCACTTGCCTGTGAAGCAAAATGCCTCAAAACAGGTTTCCATGAGCAACCTGGAGTCTACTTACACCAACTTTTTCCTTTTCAGACCACGGCCATTGAAGACCCTACATCGAAAATGCAAGCTCAGTCACCGGTGGTCATTGTGACTCAGCCTGGATGTGGTCCCGTGGCCCAAACCTCCAACTGGCAGACAGGCATGTGTGACTGCTTCAGCGACTGTGGTGTCTGTAAGTGCTGGGAAATGCCCCCGTAATTGCCGTGGAGGTGAAGCACCAAAGGCCAAAGCTTTCCCTCATTCCTCCCTTATGGTGTAGTAAAGGTTCCCAGCCTATCACAGGGCACCTGGCATGTCAGGCAATGAATGGTAAGTGAAGAAAAAAGGCTTGTGCTGATTATAGCTAATTTTTCTCCAGCACATCAATCAATAGTCTTACTCCTAAGATAAGTCCTGGAATTAAGATGATAGTAACGAAGCTGATGATTCTCACAACCAATGGGTCTGGCCTAATGATTATAAATAGACCATACATTAAAATAAAAGAGACAATTACCATTGATTTAAAAAAAGAAAAAGAAAAAAGACTGTTCTTACATATGTAAACTCATTACTTTAGAGTTACATTGTGCCCAGCACACAAGACATAGTATTCATCCATGGTTTCAACGGGAGCTCAGCAAAAAACTATTTAAATTTATACATTTAGGTTTTTATATAGCTGAGAATAAAGAATTCTAAAGGCAGTCAGCTTCTCATCAGGAAAAGAATCTCTAACTCTGCTTTGTTTCCTTTTTGTGAGATCTCTCCAAATAAAGTTGGGGAAAGTAAGTTCAGGGATGGGATGGGGGGTGTCAGAGAGGACCAAAGAGCTTCGTGCTCAACACCAAACAAGAAACAAACTTGCTTACAAAAAAATTTGCTTTGAGGTTTATTTGCCTGCCTCAAGTCCACAGAGTGTTCTGAGACAAGGAAAGAAAATACATTAACCTTTAACTTACCAGTGAAATTGAAATTTGGAATCAAGTTGATCCCTGAGCAACATAGGTTTGAACTGTACTGGTCCACTTATATGCAGATTTTTTTTTAACAGTCCAGCACTATAAAAGTATTTTCTCTTCCTTATGCTTTTCCTAACATTTTCTTTTCTCTAGCTTACTTTATTGTGAGAATACAGTATATGATACATATAACATACAAAACATGGATTAGTAAACTGTTTATGTTATCCATAAGGCTTCCGGTCAATGGTAAGCTATTAGTACTTAAGTTGGGGGGGAATCAAAAGTTACACACAGATTTTTTGATTGCGCAGGTGGTCGGTGCTCCCAAACCCCCACATTGTCCAAAGGTCAACTGTACATTAAAAAACACAGAGAGAAAAAATTACCTAGAAAATGGAACGATGGGTTTGTTCATTGGCTCTCATTGTCTTACTGGATGACCTGGGGTGATGACTTACACATCTCAAGACATTAGTTCAACATCTGCAAATCTTAGTAATACTAAGACTGACTACATTACTAAAACCCTCTAAAGATGAATAGTTTAATCCTCCAGCCCTTTGCATTGTCACTCAAATAAGTGAATTACAAGTTTTAATATAAGCTTAATTGCTTCATGGCAGGACTCCTTAATGGCAGCCCTGACCAAATCATTCTCCCTTCTTAAAATATTTCAGTGGTTCCTCATGACTTTCATGACCAACTCCACGCACTCATTCGTCATCCAGTCCCCAACCTGCCTCACCCTCCAGCTTTACCCCCATCCAATCTAGCCACACTGAATGAACACCAGCCATTGCCAAGACACGCCAAGTGATCTCAGAGACGCTCGGCTCCCTTTTGTCTGCCTGCCAAATTCTACTCATCTGTCAATATTCCGCTCAAGCAGCATATCCTTCCCAGAGCTTTTTGAGGCCTCATTTCTGTGGGTGACCTCTTGACATCTTGAGTAGATTTCCATTGGAGAATTTTTCATTTATTATCTGACTGCCCTCCTAGACAGAGGCAACCAGTTCTGGGGACAATCTCTGGAACATGGCTAGGTCTCAGTGAGGCATTCAATAGATGAAGGAAGGCAGGGCTACAAAAAGGATGCATACTTGCCAAGGTGTGGTGATTCCTGAAATGACCAGGTGGGGAGAAGGGAGAAGCTGATGTAATGCCGAGCAAAAGCATTGCGGATGGCCTTGGCAGCAGGATGTGTGGCAAAGGCCCCATGATTGGGACTGCTGTTTGTGAAAGCAAACTAGCTTCCAAAGGTGACAGGAACAGAGTGGAGTAACTCGTGCCTCTGGCTTCATGTGTCCAGGTCTCTGTGGCACATTTTGTTTCATGTGCCTTGCATGTCAAGTTGCAGCTGACATGAATGAATGCTGTCTCTGTGGGACATCCGTCGCAATGAGGACCCTCTACCGGACCCGATATGGCATCCCTGTGAGTCTCTTACCACACTGTATCATTCAAACATGCCCCCACTTTCAAAATCATCGTTATAAACCTGCAAACCATTTGATGGTGTCCATCACCTGAATTTGATTGGTAGGTCTTTCCTAGCACGTGCAACTTTGTATTCGGTTGCTGTAGCAATAGGTCCCCTTGGTTATGTGACCTCCTTCTAGGTTTCTGTTAAAGACCTTAGAACATAGGCAACTCTCATATTTGCACTGTGTATCATACAATGGGCGGGGATTATTCAGAATCTAGCATGCCCCAAGTACATGACAGAGGACACCTCATTGAATCCTCACACCCTCCCTGTAAAGTGAGTAGGTCCACATTGTACAGATGAGGACTTTAAAGTTTTAAGGGGTGGAGTAACTCGCCCAAAAACACGCACTAGAAGTATAAGTTGTCAATATTCAACCCTGTCTTTCCATGAACGCACATTCCGATACATCGCAAGCTGCACTTCATGTGACAGGAGCTTGCGTCCGTCAGGACTCGCCAGGGAAACACAACCAAAAAGAGATATAGATGACACAGAGATAGGTAAATATAGACCCATAAAGGGTCTTAAAGAATAGGTTCATGTAATTGTGAGCGTTGGCAAGTCCAAAAATGCAGAGTAGGCTGGCAGGCTGGGAAGAGTTGCCGCTCGGGCCTGAAGGCAGCCTGCCAGCAGAATTTCTTCTTGCTCTGGGGAGGTCAGTCTTTTCCTATTAAGACCTTCAACGGATTGGATGAAGCCTACCCACATTACAGAGGATAATCTACTTCGCTCAGCATCCACTGATTTAAATGTTACTCTCATCTAAAAAGTCTGCAAAGAAACATCTAGAATATATGGGTACCATGGCCTCGCCAAGCTGGCACATAAAATTAAGCACCACAGGGAACAAATAAATAGGCAGAATATATTAGGAACTTATTTTATTCCACTGAAATTATTTTATTTTTTCATTTAAAGATATTTCTTAGTTCTTTAATTACAAAAATAATACATGCTATATACCTAATTTTATGACAAATTCAAACACAGAATTATGGAAAGTAAAAAGTGAAAATCTAACCCCTTTATACACAATTCCACTACTCAGCTATAAACTCTATTAATAATTTGGTATGCACTCTTTCAGGCTTTTTCTATGCCTATAAGGTATACAGATATAGATTAGATGGAGCTCTAGCTATGGATGTAGACATATGGGGCTTGAGGTTTGCAGGGCTCTTTTGATTTGTGTTTATCTTTTAAAATGGGGTCATACTATACTGCAACTTGTTTTTTTTTTCCACGTGACATTTGGTAGACCCCTTTTGTGTCTGTAATACAGATCCTTTTTAATGTGTTCATAGTATTCCACCATACAGATAATTTACTTAATCACTTCCTTACTGATGAAAGGTTAAATAGTATTGTAGATTAAATCGTTGTTAGGACATGAAATTCTGTATATGCACTGGTACTTTTGTACAATAGTGCCCGAGATTAGAGTGATAGATCACAGTGTATGCACATTCAAAATTTGAAAGATATCGTCAAATACCCCTCCAAAAGGATTATATCAATTTATAATCCATTAACACTATATGTGTGTCCCATATTGGGTAATATTTTTTATGTTGTCAATCAGAGAGGGAAAATGATATTTGACTGTTGTTTTAGTTTAAGTTTTATTAGTTAAGATCAAACAACTTTTTAAAACTATTTTGTCCCTGGGGCGCCTGGGTGGCTCAGTCAGTTTAAGTGGCTGCCTTCGGCTCAGGTCATGATCTCAGGGTCCTGGGATCGAGTCCTGCATCGGGCTCCCTGCTCAGCAGGAAGCCTGCTTCTCCCTCTCCCTCTGCCTGCCACTCCCTCTGCTTGTGCTCTCTCTCTCTGGCAAATAAATAAAATCTTTAAAAAAAAAAAAAACTATTTTGTCCCTTCGCATGGCTTCTATAAATTATCCGTACATATCCTTTGTTCATTGTTTTACTGGGTTGTTTGCCTTTTCTTATTGATTTGTGGGAGCTTTTTATTTAATTGTGCTATATTGGGACACCTGGTTGACTCAGTTGGTTAAGCGTCTGCCTTCGGTTCAGGTCATGATCCCAGGGTCCTGGGATTGAGTCCCGCATTGGGCTCCCTACTCCGCGGGAAGCCTGCTTCTCCCTCTGCCTGTCGCTCCCTCTGCTTGTGTTCTTGCTCTCTCTCTTTCTCTGACAAATAAATAAATAAAATCTTTTAAAAAATAAAAAAAAATTGTGGCTATATTGTTTAACACGAAAGTTATCAAGTTTTTTAAAGGTTTAGTCCATAATCAGTTTTTCTAAATGCTTTTCAGGTATTTGAAAAATGAATAACAGTCTGAAAGTAAAACTTTACTTGGTTTTAACAAAATTTAAAAGATTGGAGGGCAGAGGAAGAAATAAGGCATTCTAAAGACCTTATTTTGTATGACATTGACAAATATAATTTTTCCTATTTTTAAAAAAACCTTATTGATATACAATTGACTTACAATAAGCTCTATATATTTAATGTGTATAATTTGATAAGTTTATATACCCGGGATATATACCCATGAAACTATCCTCACAGTCAAGGTAGTGAACATATTAATCTCCTCCAAAAGTTACTCACACCCATTTGTAATTCTTCCCTCTTTCCCCTCCTTACTTCCCCAACTAATGTTTTCTCTCACTATAGTTTGCATTTTCTGCAGTTTTATATAATAGAACTGTCCAGTCTGTACTCCTTTATCTAGCTTCTTTTAATCAGTATAATTATTTTGAGATCCATCCAAGTTGTTAAGTGTTCTTAACACAATAAATTCGGGGAAAAAGAAAATATTTAGATGGCAAATAAGCACATACAAAGATGTTCAGCATCATTAGTCATCATTAGAGAAATGCAAATGAAAACCGCAATAAGATACCACTATTCAACTATGGGAACGGCTAAAATTAATCAGACTAAACCACACCAAGTGTTGCCAGATATGGAGGAACCGAAACTCTCATGTAATGCTGGTGGGAATGTAAAATGCAGTTTCTTAAAAAGTTAAATGCATCTACCATTTGACCCAGCCATTCTACTCCTAGATATTTGCCCAAAGAAATATATATCCATACCAAGACTTGTATCAAATGTTCAGAGCAGTTTTGCTTGTAACAGCCCCAAACTAAAAACAATCCAGATGTCCGCCAGCTGGTTAATGGATAAACAAAGTGTGATATATCCATAAAATGGAATACTACCCAGTAATAAAAAGGAGTGAATTACTGATACACACAAAAACCTGGATGAATCTCAAGATGAATAGAATTTTAAATTGTGGGTGAAAAATGAAGGGTCCTCACTAATTGGATAAAAATTTGTTGTGGGACATCTCTAGGGAATAAAAGCAATCAGGAAAGACCTATGCAACAACAAGAAGAGAAGAAGTTAAAAAAAAAAAAAAAAAAGCAGGGGGGTTGTATGGGGATGCCTGGGTGGCTCAGTTGGTTAAGCGGCTGCCTTCGGCTCAGGTCATGATCTCAGGGTCCCGGAATCGAGCCCCGCATCAGGCTCCCAGCTCAGCGGGAAGCCTGCTTCTCCCACTCCCTCTGCCTGCCACTCCCCCTGCTTGAGCTTTCTCTCTCAAATAAATAAAATAAAATAATCAGTGAATACCAAACATAAAACAATTTGGCTATCTCATGAGTGAGAGCAATTTAGATTTCTTTGATGTGCCAAAATGTCTTTACCCTTTATTCTCTCTTCCAGTGTGTCTGTGTTAAGTCTTAGGGAGCCTGATCTCTTAGAAGATAGGTGAAGAACTGCCCCCACCTACCCCCGTCCTCTCCTAGGACCCCAAAGCCCACCCCAGGGTCCTCTGTTAAATTCACCTGCCTGCTGTATCCTGGGGCAAAGCCACAGCTTGGCAATGCAGGCCTGGGCCGGCTGCTCAGGCAGTCTTCAGTGAACCTCCTGCCTTCCATTCCCCAGCCTGTTCATCCTCCTTTCTGAGTTCCAGGTTTTTGAGTTCGGGATTAATCAAATGCCCTGCCCATGACCCTGTTAGAGGTTTCTGCATCCCTAGCTCTGTTCTACTTTCTCCATCAGTGTAATCCCGTCTGCTCCCAATTTCCAAAAAACTGCTCAAAATTCCTGGCCCACTAAATGACCCCATTCCTGTTTTCTAGTATAGCTTTAATTTATTTACCAAAGCTCTGCAAGCACATAGCTTAATTTTAGATTATCTAATTATTGTTAAGAAAAGTAGCAGTCCACAAACTTCTCTCTCCTACCACCTTCTCCCCAGAGCTCTGTAGGTATTTTCCTCCATATCTCCAAATCATAGACTTGTATTGCTACTTTTCGAGTTTTCCATTTGGGGCATTGTCTATAGACCTCCCACTATAAACGATGAGAATTTAGTTCTGTTTTGTTCTCCTTCCCCACCACAAACATGCACCCTCTCCCCACCCCACTTCTTCCAAAAAGGTATATGTAATTTGGGTTAAATCCATATTTGGTACTTACATTATGAGACCTATGTGCTCTTCCGAGTTGAGTCATGTAGTGAACTATGATTGCTTTTTCCACTAAACTTTGTTTTTCCTGTATACAAATACAAAACTTTGTATTCCTTGGTCTTAATAATTCTTGGTGTTTTAATTAGTAATTTTCCACTTTCTTATGAGTCGTTTTCCACTTACTTTAACCCCCAAACTCTCCCAGTTTTCTAAGTCTCTTTCCAACGTATTCAACATATCAGACATTCTACCATTGTTATCTTCTCAATGAAATCACTCCCTGACCTACAACTACCCTTGGAACTAATTGCTCTTCACTTGTGGTGCTTAACTCTCTTGCCCTGGGATCTCCTTCACCATTACCCTGGGGATGCCGTTAGCTTCCCTCCTGTGTTAGGCTCCTGTTTCTTATATTCCACATCTTCCTCTTTCTTGGTTTCCTCCCTCATTGGGGGTGGAGATATCCTCTAATAGCTTCCTGAGATAGGGAAGGGGTGTGGAAGAAAAGAATTTTGAGGTTTTACTTTCTGAAACTCTCTGTTTTTCCCTGATACTGACAGTTTTGTTGATTGATATCTTCTATATTCAATATTACAAAGTATAGGAAAACATTTAATGTCATAAAAAGAGGAGTTACATGGAAAAATCAATTAACATTTTCCTAAATGTATCCATCCAAACTCTGAATTCAATGGATCAGTTCCTTCTGCTTGTCTTCAAAATGTCTTAAAAATCCGTAAGTCTTAATTTCCAAACAGGTGGATTTTAAATTTCTATTTCTTTTGTATTTTCAAACAGGGATCCATTTGCGATGACTATGTGGCGACGCTTTGCTGTCCTCACTGTTCTCTTTGCCAAATCAAGAGAGACATCAACAGAAGGAGAGCCATGCGTACTTTCTAAAAAAACTAATGGTAGGTCCCAGAATCTGGGTTTTGTTTGAAACACAATAAGGGCTTTGTAAATTATGCATTATTTTGAGTAATAATTTAAAATAACAATTCCTTAAGTCTCTCAAATGTTATCTTAATATAAAGATTGATTTTGGTTTCTTCTTATGAAGAAGATAGCTGCATTACGTTGCTTGGGCCGCCATAACAATTTACCATAGCCTGGGTGGCTTACACAATAAGAATTTATTTCTCAGTTATGAAGGCTGGGAAGGTCAAGATCAAAGTGTGGGCCAATTCAGTTCCTGTGAGGGCTCTCCTTCCTAGATTACAGATGGCTACCTTTTCACTGTGTCTTCAAATGGTGGAGAGAGAGTAAACTCGGGTCTCTCTTCTTATGAAGACAGTAATCCCATAGTGGGGGGCTCATCTTCATGACCTTATTTCAAACCTAATTATATCCCAAAGGCTCTTCCTCCTTATACCCTCACAGTGGGGGTTAGGGTTTCAACATATGAGTTTTGCAGGGGGCACAGACATTCAGTCTACAACAATTAGCTTTATAATTTGAAACCATATTTTAGTAAATAAAGGGATGGTGACTTTTCTAGACTTCTCAGAATTCTCTTTATCCATTAATGAGGCACTTACCACTTGTAAAATGCCAGGGTGTGGTGAGATACAAAAGAAGTAGAAAACATGCCCCCTACTAAGACAATCAAATCGACAAAAGAAATTGGCAAATAACTATAAAGTAGTAGAGCAAATGAAAATGACATGTTATGTAATATTTGAATTGATTGCAGCATAAAGCGTCTCAAGAATGAGGGAAGATTATACAGGAAAATCCTATTGAAAAAAGTGAACTCTGAAAGTGGTGGATATAGAATATTTGGAAATGTTATATAGAATCTGAACTTCTGAAAATCAATCAAATCATTTCCAACTAATTTTTCCAGTATTCTCAGAATTAGCTATTAAGTAGAAATAAACATGATTTTGTCAGTCTCCTATAGAATTTATCCTGAGTATGGGAAGGAAGCATTAATTTTTCCATTCTTTGTAATACGCCACTTCCTTTTTCAAGTGAATGAGAACCCTGCATAGGTTAACAAATATAACTTGTGGAGGATATATTTTAAAATGTCATTTATTTAGCAAATAATGTATCAAGTACCCAGTCCTATGCAGGACAATGCTAGGTGCTGTGGGGAACAAAAATAAATAAGCTGGTCCTCTTGTCGTTAGAGACTTTATACTCTAAGGGAGAAGATTAGGCAGCCTTTAAATAAAATGTCGGGTTGACTAATGCCTTTAGACCAAGTGCTATTTTATGCTCAGAGGAAGAACAGATCATATTCTGTGAGATGTGTAAATGAAAGTTTCTTGAAAGAAGTGGTTTTTTCCTCTAAAGGGGAAGTGACTATCAAGGTCACAACAGGAAATGGATGGCACTCAAATTGTAATAATACAAAGATTTAATGAAGACCACTCACAAAACAGGCGTGGGTGGGAGATCTAGGGAAATGACAGGGAGGGTCCCAGAGCAACCTAGACTAGCAACAGTTGAACTGCTAACCACCTCTGGGCCTCAGGGAGGGGAGGAGGGAGCAGTTACCAGAATCCCAAAGGAGTGAGCTCTGAGAAGGAGAAGGGTGCCCTGAAAGGACCGGTAACTTCTCACTAGAAGGACAGGAGCAGCCTGGGGCAACCTCACAGGAAGTAGGCAAGAGGAAAAGTACCCTGATATCACTTTCCCAAGTCCTTCTAGGCTTCCCACTGTTTGAACCCACTGGCTGGCAGCGGGCAGGAAAGTGTTGCTGTAGTCTATAGGTCAGCCTCCCAGGACACACAGCAGGGCAAACAAGGATGGAAATGGATCAGATGGGGCAAACTTAAGATCTCGGACACGAGATGTGACTTTAATTAATAGAAATGGATATTGCTTCTAATCAGCAAGAACATTAGTGAAACTATAGAAGCAGAAAAAAGGAAAAACATCTTTACGAGCTTAGGTCCTTCCAACTTGGCAGGAACATATAAGTAGGAAAATAATGAGAAAAGAAAGACTTTAAAAGTGAGTTAGGGCCGGGGCGCCTGGGTGGCTCAGATGGTTGAGCGTCTGCCTTCGGCTCGGGTCATGATCCCAGGGTCCTGGGATCGAGCCCCACGTCGGGCTCCTGGCTCAGCGGGGAGCCTGCTTCTCCCTCTCCCTCTGTCTCCCCCCGCTCATGCTCTCTCTCTCTGTATCTCTGTGTCTCAAATGAATAAATAAAAAATCTTAAAAAAAAAAAAAAAGTGAGCTAGGGCCATGGCATGCAATATAATGAAATTAGGCTAATGATTTGGCCTTTTATTTGGCAAGCAGTGGGGAGTTATTGTAGGCTTTATGTAAGGGAGTAACATAAATAGAGCTATACTTTAGAAGAATTAATCTGAGAGTGGTATATAGCACAGACTGGACAGAATGAAGTCAGAAGCAAAGATGAAGAGTTAAACCAGTTCAGCCCTGTTTATTTAAATAAATACATGAGACAAGTTGGATAAAATATATATCCACACATACATAATGAATCCTGACATCTGAACTTATTTTTTTTTAATCTCAGAGAAATTATCTTACTGAATCTTTGAATTGGTTTTAAGTAAAATACCTTGGTGATCCTGACTCTGGTGCATCACCTTGAACATGACATTATTCATCAACAGTGAAACTTTAGATACACAAATACCTGAAGTGGGAGAATCAAGAGACAAAGATCAAAGAATAACATGATTTATGTTAAAAATAGGTTGAGGTGCACCTGGGTGGCTCAGTCAGTTAAGCATCTGACTTCAGCTCAATTAAGCATCTGACTTCAGCTCAGGTCATGATCTCAGGGTCCTGGGATCCAGCCTGGTGTTGGACTTCCCCTCCCTCAGTGGGGAGTCTGCTTGTCTCTTTCTCTTGGGTCCTCCCCACGCTGGTGCTCTCTCTGTCTCTCTCTCAAATAAATAAATTTAAAAAAATAAATAGGTTGAAAGAAAGGGACATAGGAACCAGCAGAAAAAGCTCCAAATTGTGAACACTGGAACACTTGGAGCAACAAAGTAATTTTAGATTATAAATGGAATTTTTAGAAAAGATTATAACCAAAATAAAATATCTGTGAGTCCATACTTATATAAATACATGATTAAACAAACAAACACATGGAAGAGAAGAGACAAATCTTCCAGAAGTACAGAAGAATTCCAAAAAATGTATGTATGTATTCTTCCCTCAAGGAGATGGAGCATAACTGCTCACCCCTTAAGAGTGGGTTTGTACAGTGACGTCCTTTTCAAGAGTGTAGTATGAAAAGGGGAAAAAAAGAGTAAATCTTTATAGTGGAGAAACCTGACAAGACAATTTCAGCCAGGTGACCAAAGGGAACCTCATCAGTTGTAGGTATTCTGCAAAACCTGACCAGTAGTCGTCAAAACTGTCAAGGTCGTCACAAACAGGGAAAGTCTGAGAAACAATCACAGTGTAGAGGAACCTATGGAAACTTGATGACTAAATGTAATGTGTTATCCTGGATGGGATCCCGGAACGGAAAAAAGACATTAGGTAAAAACTGAGAAATCGAACTAAAGTATTTGCTTTGATTAATAATATGATGTATCAACATTGGTTCATTGGTTGTAACAAACCTACCTTAGTAAGATGTTAACTGAGGGAAATTGGTGCAGGCTATATGGGAACTCTCTGTACTATCTTTGCAATTTTTCTGTAAACCTACAATGATTCTAAAATTTAAAGTTTATTGAAAATAAACTTTAGATTAAGAAAATTCAAACCTATTCTTTGTGTGTCCCTCATAGGTGAAAAGCTCTTATTGAAGCAACTAAAGTTAGCAGACACCCTTCAGCTTGAGTCCTCCTCTGCGTTTTGCAACTGAAATACGATAGATCTGTTTAAGCACAATCGATGGGGTAAAAAAATGGAATTTTGATGTATTTTAAATGAATGTTTTCCCTTAGTTTTGCTAAATGGTCCAGCTTAGTTTCTCCTTGCTTTCATATTATTAAATTTTCTGGCTTATGAATTTTGTGTTACATTTGGCATGTAAACAAAATAAAAGATTTTACTAACAAGATTCTTTATGCTTCTTTTGTTCTCAATGTTTTTATGTCATTAATTTTAAGGGTCAGTCTCATACTTTTGTTCTGATAATTTAGTTTCTGCACAGGAAATTTTGGTCCACGGCAACTCAGTTCTCTTTCATCTAAGAACTTGGAGACAGAAAAAAAGACTACAGATAACTATTATAAGACACTTATAATACTAATTTAGCTAATACTTTTGCTCCTTATTATCTATAAGGATTATTAATGCTGACAAAGTAACAACACAATATGCCCTGCTTCCTAGCTGCATACCTGACAGGTTTGTTGTGTTGATACTCTTTCTCTTCTCAATACGAAGTATCAGGACAAGTAATAAAAATTCAGTGCTAAAATTCAGTATGACCCAGTTTTGATGAAATATTGGTGATAAATGCACGACGCAACATTTTTTTCACATTTATTATTCTATGTGTTCCACATGCATCATTTTGCCCTGATGAAAATCTCGCTCCCCAGTTTCCTTTGTTTCTCTTCCTACCCTTGAATCCATTTCATTTGTTGGGATGGGGTAAAGGGGAGCAAAACCACTGGATAGGTTTATTGGGAAGTTTCAGAGAGAGCAAATATAAAAGCCCCTGGACCTTACTAGGCACTCAGCAAACTTGAGTGCTCCACCCCTTCTTTTCCTTGCCTCGTGGATTTAGATGCTTTGCAAGGTTCTGTCCGGGATCCGCTCTTTTCATACCTCCTGTTCTTCTTAGTGTCACCTACTCGTATGGCTTCAACTGCCTCCTAGATGTCAGGGAGGACTGTATTTCCAGTCTCCCCCTTACTACTGATGTTCTGAATGACTCTTCAGCTGCCTACTAACCAAGTCCATCTGGATGTCCCCTAGGCCTTCTCTACCCCACATGTCAAACAATATCACCACTTACTCAGTTGTTCAAGATGAGAAATCTAAGTATCAATGAGTATCAATGAGTCCTGACTTGACTAATCACACCCTTCTCCCTTCTCCTCACATCTAATCAGACACTGGCTTCTGTCACTTAAACTCCATTTGATACCCTCAATGGATGATCTATTTTGCTTGTTGCTATTTCCCCAGTGCCTAGAACAATGCCCGATACCTACTAGATACCTACTCACATCATTTATTGAATGAATCAATCTGTCCTTTGTCTTCACTGCCATGATCTCTTTGGAAAGTCAGGTGCATAGCTCCTGAACTAGTCTGCCTACCTCTAGTAACTCTAGCTCCTGTTACCTTCTTTCCAATCCATCTTATAGACTGCCTGCCACAAGTTCAATGGTGAAGATTCTAAAAAAAGACCCCAAATTTTCCCTGGCCCCTCATAATATAGCCTCAGTTTACCTCTTTAGCCTATTCTCCTGTCACTTCTTCACTCTAAAAATTCCCTACCTTCACGACCTTCAACACACATACATTTTTTAAAATTTCAAAATCCAACTGTTCATTGAGGTAATAAGGCAAAATAGGAAAAAGAAGATGTGTTTTATGACTCAGGATGTGGTCTATCTTCGTGAATGTTCCATGTGAGATTAAGAAAAATAAATACTATGCCGTTGTTGGATGAAGCAGTCTATAGATGTCAATTAGATCCCATTGACTGATGGCGCCGATGAGTTCAACTATGTCCTTAGCGATTTTCTGCCTTTTCGATCTGTCAATTGCTAATAAGGGGGTGCTGAAGTCTCTAAATCTAACAATGGATTCATCTATTTGTCCTTGCTATCCTATCAGTTTTTGCCTCATGTATTTTAATGCTCTGTTATTGATGCTCTGGTTTTGAGCATTTTATGATTCCATTTTCTCCCTTCTCTGTTAGCATATCAACTGTATATATATTTTAAATTTTTATAAGTTACCTTCCAGTTTGCAATGTACATTTACAACTAATCTAAGTCCATGTTTAAACACTATACTGTTTCATGGGTAGTAAGCAATCTTATAAAAGAATATTTCCAATTTCTGCCTCCCATCATTGCTGTCATTCATTTTATTTATCCATACGCTATAAACACTAAAAAATTGTTGCTATTATTTTGAACAAAGTCATCTATTAGACCAATTAAAATTTTTAAAAAAGATTTTAATTTACCTTCATCTATTTGTTTTCCAGTGCATGTCCTTTATCCGAGTTTCTAACCCATGCCATTTCCTTCACCCTGAAGAACTTTTAGCACTTCTTGTAAGGCAGATCTCCGGCAAATTTCTTCAGTTTTTGCTGACTCTTCGTCTTTCACTTTTAAAGGATAATTTTGCTGGATAATATCCTCTGTTGGTGAGTTTTTTCTTTCAACATCTTAAATATCTACACTCTGTTCTTGCTTGCATGGTTTCTGATGAGAAATCCAATATCATTCTTATTCATGCTCCTTTATAGAAAAGGTGTTTTGGGGGCGCTTGGGTGGCACAGTCAGTTGAGTGACCAACTTTTGATTTTGGCTCAAGTCCTGATCTCAGAGTTGTGAGATCAAGCCCTGCATCAGGCTCCGTGCTCAGCACAGAGTCTGCTTGGAACTCTCTCTCCCTCTCCCTCTGCCCCTCTCACTTGTGCTCTCTAAAAACAGAACAAAACAGGGGTGCCTGGGTGGCTCAGTTGTTAAGCGTCTGCCTTTGGCTCAGATCATGATCCCAGGGTCCTGGGATCGAGCCCCGCATCGGGCTCCCTGCTCCGTGGGAAGCCTGCTTCTCTCTCTCCCACTCCCCTTGCTTGTGTTCCCTCTCTTGCTGTGTCTCTCTCTGTCAAATAAATAAATAAAAATCTTTAAAAAAAAAAAAAACAGAACAAAACAAAAAAAGGTATTTTTTCCCCTAGCTTTTTTAAAAGACTTTTTGTCCTTGTTTTCTACAGTTTAAATATGATATGCTCAGGTGTAGATGTTTTTCATATTTATCATACTTGCTCTTTTCTATGCTTCCTGGACCTGTGGTTTGGTGTCCATCATTAATTTTGGAAAATAGCCATTATTATCACAAATCTCTCTTCTGTTCCTTTCTTCTCCTGGTATTTCCATTATACCTATGTTATAGCTTATATAATTGGCCCATAGTTGTTGGATAGTTTGTTTTTTTTTTTCTATTTGCATTTCAATTTGGGAAGTTTTTACCGACATATTTTCAAGCTCGCTGATCTTTCTTCAGGTGTGTTCAGTCTGATGATTAGTCCATCAAAGGCATCTC
Organism: Phoca vitulina; assembly: GCF_004348235.1. Lineage (NCBI taxonomy): Eukaryota > Metazoa > Chordata > Mammalia > Carnivora > Phocidae > Phoca > Phoca vitulina. The sequence continues at coordinate 61,707,465 of NW_022589706.1, read as the reverse complement.
CATTTCTGTTAGGGTGTTTTATTTCTAGCATTTCTTTTTAATTCTTAGAGTTTCCATCTCTCTACTTACATTACCCATCTGTTTTTGGATGTTGCCTATTTTCCACTAAAAACCCTTAGCAAATTAAGCACAGCTGCTTTAAATTCTTGGTCTGATTAGTTCAAACATCCCTGCCATACCCATCTGATTCTGATGCTGGATTTGTCTCTTCAAATTGTATTTTTCGGGACATCTGGGTGGCTCAGTCAGTTAAGCATCCGACTCTTGATTTCCGCTCAGGTCATGATCTCAGGTGTGTGAGATCGAGCCCCGCATTGGGCTCCGTCTGCCCCGGGGAATGGAGCCTACTTAAGATTCTCTTTCCCTCTGCCCCTCACCATACCCTCTAAAACAATAACAAGAAAACAAATTGTTTTTGTTTTTATGTTTGTTTGTTTGCTTTTTCATTATGCTTTGTAGGTTTTTTTGGTTGAAAGCCAGACATGATGTATCAGGTAAACAGGAACTGAGGAAATCAGGCTTTTAGTATAAGGTTTTATGTTAATCCAGGTAGGAGCTGGGCTGCATTTAATATTTGCTATAGTTGTATAGACTTCAGTTTCCTCTTTTCCTTGTTTTTATTCTTCCCTGTTGTACTGTCTCCCTAAGAATACTTTCTTAAGGAGTGTGTCCTATCACTCTCAGTCAAATTCCGCTATTATGACACTGGAGTCCCATTTGATGTAAAGGATTTGGCAAGTATTGTATAATCTTACGATTCCAAATCTGTTTATACTTACCCTGAGTCCCTGGGCTGTGACCTTCAGAAGTGTTTCTTAGCGTTTTTTCTCCCTCCTCTTATGTGACACAAGAAGGCTACAGGGGGCTAGAATGGTCTAACTGCTCTTGCCCCGGGATAGATGAGGCTCTGGTAATGTGGTTGGTTTTCCTTAGAGGGCAGGCCTTTGTCATGGAAGACGATCCAGGTGTATTTCAAAATAGTTACTTTCCCTTCCCCTGTCCTGCCTGAAACACAGAGGATCCTGATCTCAATCCTGAGAACTTGATGGGGTTCCTGGGGATAAATCCTAGACAGTGCAGAGCCTCCCCTGAGAGTGGGCCCTCAGTGGGTTTTAACTGTCAAGCTAGTTTACACTCAGCCTCCAGTAACTTGTCAAAGTTACCATTTCACTGTTCCTATCAGTTACTGCTCCAGTAGCTTCTGCTCCCAGTAAGCTCGCTCAACTGCGAGTCTATCTGCCTGTCTTTCCAGTTTTTGCGGTAGTTTGCCCTGTGACCTCAATTCTCTGGTAGAAATAAGAAAAGCCATCGATTTTCAGCCTGTTCAGCCTTTTTCTTTTTTTTTTTTTTAAAGATTTATTTATTTTTAGCAAGAATGAGAGAGTACATGAGAGGGGGAGGGTCAGAGGGAGAAGCAGGCTCCTCGCTGAGCTGGGAGCCCGATGCGGGACTCGATCCAGGGACTCCAGGACCATGACCTGAGCCGAAGGCAGTAGCTTAACCAACTGAGCCACCCAGGCGCCCCCAGCCTTTTTCTTATTGTGAGGATGGAGTAATGACTTCCAGGCCCTTCACATGTTGGAGCTGAAACTGGAAGTTTCCTACAAACTTGTTTTTAGTCCTTTCCTGATTTTCTCTATCAAGCTGGCCTGAAATAACCCTCTCCGAGGAGCCTTCCCAGACCTGTCTCTAAGAAATGAAAAGCTCCTTCCTGTGCGCTCCAGTGCTTGGCGCAACTACAAGTATTCCCCTGCTGGCTACTGGCTCTGTGACCAACTGGCTGGAGAACCGGCGTCATGGCACAGCTTTGCGGTTCTAGCACGTGGTATAAATCAATGTCTAGTGAAATGAAAGGAAAAATGAACAAAACACTGTTCGCTAATTAAAAACAAAGTACTACTTTTATTTGGCTCACTTCTCCATTTATTAGAATTACCACGTTTGGAGAGGCACGAAGCACTTTAACGTTTTACATGACTACAAAGTTATCACAAATCCCAAACCTTTTAGCCACGGCTATTTCACTTACTCCGTTTAAAGAAAAAGCTTTCAGAACATTTGAGTTAGCTTGAGACACAGAGACCCTGAATATATAGGAACTACATATTTTTAAATGCTTGCACTTTCTGTTCTAACAATGTCTTCTTTAAATGGAATCCAGCATAAAAGGGATTGAAATACGTAAGGTCAGATGCAAATGCTTTGGAGAGACCGTGAAATTAATCTGTACAACATTGTAAAAGCTGTCGTGTGCACAGAGCCCTGCAAGCATTCACTGAGCCATTTGCGCCTCCATGGCTTGTGCTGTCCATTCTGGCGCTGTCTGACTAATCTTCTCCAACAGGTTATTCACTTGGAAACAAAGGGACTGGATCTGTTTGTCCCACGTCGGCAGGGCTTCCCGTGCTACACAAAAGAACAATGTACACAGCTGAACATTACTCCATATATTCATAGCAAGTGTGAGTTAAAAGATAAACACAGTAGTATTAATTTTCAAAAATCTATTCCAAAAATCTTGGCTAATAAAATTAAGCTAATTAAGGAAAGTACCCAAATCACTGGCACAAGGCACAAAGCCAAAAAACATATCCACACAGATCCATGTTATTATTCATGAAAACAAAATAAAACCAACCAAAGCACCTCAATCACAAAAGCCACCACAATAAAAGCGTCACTGAACCGATCTCATCACTAGTTTCTTGATTCATAAGACACTGCCACCTACTGGAGAAAGCAAATCTCTTTATATAGTCAAGGCTGTCTCTACTGGACTCTGAGAGATAAATATTTTAATGTTTAAACAAAAAAACAAAACTCAACATGAAAACACCAGGATTTGTTCTGCACCAGCAATATGCAATTAGAAATGATAAACCTGAGGGAATATCCCATTCGAAACAGTACCCAAATTTACAGAAATGGGCACAGAAAAGAAAAACTAAAATAAAACAATTTTAAGAAAGGACATAAAATAATCTGAGTAGACACAAATGAGTCCCAGATGGAAAGATGCGATATCATAAAAAAAAAGTCCTTCCCTGTTAATATATAAATTTTTTAAAAATTACAAAGATAATCCCCCCTTCCTGTGTTGCTTTCTAAACAGGACAATATTTAAAGTTAATATGGAAGAACTGATGTTTGAGAACAGCCAACGTGATTTTGAAAATTAAGAACAGTGGCAACACTGTAGTATTATCTCTACCGCAGAATAATGTACCACTTCCATGCCATGACATGAATGGAACCGGAAAGCACTATGTTAAGTGAGAGAAGTCAAAGGTCACATAGTGCACGACTGCATTTCCATGAAGCATCCAGAATAGGTAAGTCCTAAAAAAATTCAGACAGCGGCTGGCAGGGGCTGGGAGAAGGAGGGATGAGGAGCAATTGCTTAATAGGCACAAGATTTCCTTTTGGGAAGATGAACATGTTTTGGAACGAGGTAGAGTTAGTGGTTGCACAACACTGTGAACCTACTACAGGCCACTGAATTGCTCACTTTAAAATGGTTCATGTTGGGCGCCTGGGTGGCTCAGTTGGTTAAGCGACTGCCTTCGGCTCAGGTCATGATCCTGGAGTCCCTGGATCGAGTCCCATAACGGGCTCCCTGCCGAGCAGGGAGCCTGCTTCTCCCTCTGACCCTCCCCCCTCTCATGTGCTCTCTCTCTCTCTCTCTCTCATATTCTCTCTGTCTCAAATAAATAAATAAAATCTTTAAAAAAAAATAAAAAATAAAAAAATAAAAAATAAAATGGTTCATGTTATGTGAATTTCAACTCAGTAAAAACATAGCAGTGGAGGGGTAGGAGATGCTCTTCCAACAGCAAAATTTACTATAAATTTGTTTATTATCATATTGTTACAGATCAGTGGAACTAAACAGATTACAGAAAGAGATCCAAACATGTATGTGGAACCTAATATTTGTCAAAGATCAGAAAGTATGTTTTACTTAATAAATAGTACTTGCAAATTAGCAATCCATCTTAAAAAAAAGATAAACTAGACCATACCTTAAAATTATACACAAAAATGAACTATAGACAGATTATATTTCTAAACATAAATAAAAATATTAGAAGAAATTTTAGAAAAATATTAGTTTTACCACAAAGTGAATGAGACCTTTTTTTTTTTTTTTTTACAGATTTTATTTATTTATTTGACAGAGAGAGACACAGCGAGAGAGGGAACACAAGCAGGCTTCCTGTGGAGCAGGGAGCCCGATGCGGGGCTCGATCCCAGAACCCTGGGATCATGACCTGAGCCGAAGGCAGACGCTTAATGACTGAGCCACCCAGGCGCCCTGAATGAGATCTTTTAAATCAATACAGGAAACTAAAAAGCCATAAAATTAAAAACTGACATATTTGGCTGCATAAGAATTTTAAAATGTGTTTATGGTATGCATTGCCTTACTTCAGAAACACAACTGACATGATTTAATAATTTGGTTTTTATTTGTTTTGTTTGCTTGCCTTATGAAAAGATCACAATCATTCTGGCTGTACTATGGCAATTGGGCCAGAAAGGAGCAATTGCGGACATGAGGGGGAAAAGCCCAGAAGGTGGAGGAGGTTTCAGAATAGGCTGGTGACAGTAATAAATGAAGACAAGTATATGGGTTCCAGATGCACCTAGGAGATAAAACTGAAAGGATTCTGGGCAGCAAAGAAGTGGGGTCAAGGATAAGGAATGCTGGAGAAAGTGAACAATGCAGCTTTTGGCTGGCTGGCTGGTTGGTGGGTTGTGGAAGGGAGACAGGGAGGGGAGATAATGAATTCAGTTTGGGATATGTTCATTCTGAGATGCTCAACAAACAAACAGGTGGAAAATACCTAATAGTCACTTAACACCACTGGGTCTAGGACTCAGAAGAGAATTATACACTAGAAAGGCAAATATAAGCATTGTCCGCATAGAGATGGCAACTGAATCAATGGGAACAGATGGAATTACCAAGGGGAACAGTAGAGTGAGGAGGAAAAGGCCTGGAGTTAGCCCTAAGCAATATTTATATTTAAAGGCACTACAGAATCTACAAAGATGACTGGAAGAATCGCTGGAAAAGGAGGAGGGAAAGCAGGAGAATGGGGTGAAAGAGATGAAGGAATCAAGACGGTGTGGGTGGCGGGGATAGTTCAAAAAGTCGTAAAGGATCAATGCTACTCAATATGCTGAAAAGTCAAAATGAGGCCTGAAAGATAAAAAGATCTTTGTTAAAATGGGAGAGACCCAAGTATGTTTAAATATTGATGGAAAGAAGCCAACAGAGCAAGAAAGAATGAAAACAGACAAAATAACTGCTAATTTCAAGTTCCTAAAAAATTGTTGAGAGGGAGGGACACCAGTCAGAGAAAGGATCCAAAGCACAAGGAGAACTGGAAAGGGAGACAGAAACCACCTCCAGTATAACACAAAGGAAGAAAAAGATAATCACATGATATTTAAAATTCAGAAGTTTTATAAATCTGATCAAGAAGTTAATTTAATTTCATACTGATAGATTTTTTTTCTGTGAAACAGGAAACAAGGTTTGCTGCTGAGAGTGAAGGAGGAGAAAAGTCTGAGATTTAAGAAAAATGAAATCTGAAATACCCACTGCAGAGTAGAAAAAAAGGGTGGATTAGAGAAATGTGTCAAGAATCCCAGGTACTGGGGCACCTGGGTGGCTCGTCATTAATCTGCCTTCGGCTCAGGTCATGATCCCAGGGTCCTGGAATCAAGCTCCACATTGGGCTCCCTGCTCAGCAGGAAGCCTGCTTCTCCCTCTCCCACTCCCCCTGCTTGTGTTCCCTCTATTGCTGTCTCTCTCTCTGTCAAATAAATAAATAAAAATCTTAAAAAAAAAAAAAAAGAATCCCAGGTACTGTTGAGAACCCATGACCTTGAATTTGTGGTGGTTATCAATCTGTCTGGTGTTCTGACTCTTCTCCAACATTAGTTAGCTACCCGAGTAAAGGAATGAAAAAGATGGAGAATGGGTTCATTCCAGGTGAAGCTTTCCTGGACAGCCAGAACAAAAAGTTAACAGGCAAGGCATCTAGGGCACCTAGGAAACAGTAATGAAAATAATGATCAGGGCGCCTGGGTGGCTCAGCCGGTTGAGTGACCAACTCTTGGTTTCAGCTCAGGTCATGATCTCAGGGTCCTGCGACTGAGCCCTGCGTTGGGCTCTGCGCTCAGCGTGGAGTCTGCTGGAGATTCTCTCTCTCTCCCTTTGCTCCTTCCCTGCTCACACACTCTCTCTCTCTCTAAAATAAAAATTAGGGGCGCCTGGGTGGCTCAGATGGTTAAGCCTCTGCCTTCGGCTCAGGTCATGATCCCAGGGTCCTGGAATCGAGCCCCATATCGGGCTCCCTGCCCTGAGGGGTGTCTGCTTCTCCCCCTCCTTCCTGCTCGAGCTCTCTCTATCTCTGTCTCTCTCAAATAAATAAATAAAATATATTAAAAAAAATAATAAAATAAAAATTAATAAAATCTTAAAAAAAAAAAAAGATACAAATGAATCATGGATGCCAACCTGGATAGGAAGACTGAAGACAAAAAAGGACTGGGCTGACTGGAAAAAAGTTAACGTTAATGGACCGGAGGCTCGAAAGTAGTCAGGGAGGAGCTGAAGTGGAACTTAACTGACACAAACTGCTAGAAAGACAGGGTAAAGGTTATGGTGAGAGTATTTCAAATTCCAATCTTACAAGTAGCATGGTTCCAGGTACAGCAAGGCCCAGGGTGGAAATGAGGTAGGAATAGGGGCTGAGGAGGAATAGGCTTGACAAGAGTCAAGAGATAGACTTATCTGTCTGCCTCCATGAGTTTAATGTGCTGCTGAAGAAGAAATCCACTGGAATCGCTACATGCCTGATACATTGTATGTGGTGCTTGATGAGTCAGTGAATGAACTGGCATAACGATTCCAGTTTCAAATTTTTCCACAGCATAAAAAATGCTGCATTAAGTAGATCCATGAATGTAGTTCATAAAAATTATTTTAAATTATTTCTTTGGGAAATAAGTTCATTCCAGTAGTAATATACTGGGTCAAAGGAAATTGTTCAACATGTCCTAATCATAAATATACAAGAGTTTCCTGCCATTTCATTATGATAGAAATAAGCAAAACTTCTTACTTTCAAAATGAACTATTCCATCAATCTGATCAATAAATCCATTCATACGTCCTTCTGTTATCATTTGTGATGCTATTTTTTCTGCCTGTAAAAAAAAAAAAAATCCAAAGAAACAATAAACTCTCACAGACTTTATCATATCTAACAGTTACTCACATATAAGAGAACTGAAATCTCTTGGTTTAGCTACCCACACACTTTCTGTATATGTTCATCTGCCATTCACCACAAGATTACTCTTGTAAATCTGCCTATTTTAACCCCCAGTTCTTCTGGGCATAATTGATTATTTTAATATACCCTGGGATCTGTTTTACTTGTGCGATTTTGGACAAGAACCTAGCACTCTTACCAATTTCTTCCTCTGCTTAAAATCAAACTAACAATTTTTCTTCTCACTGAGATCCACACTTCAAAAAAACCTAAACAAACTAGTTTTTCTTTTTATTTCATTTAAATTTACAGTGTTTATCACCTAAAAAATTCTTTCAGAAAATAATATTTTTGAAGAAAGTAGTATTTTGAAGGAGGAATGATGTTCAAATTTAAAAGGGAATTAAAAAGGGGCGCCTGGCTGCCTCAGCTGGTAAAGCCTGGGACTCTTGATCTTGGTGTTGTGAGTTCGAGCCCCACGCTGGTTGTAGAGATTACTTAAAAAAAATAAAATCTTTTTTAAAAAATTAAATAAATAGATAAATAAAAATTAAAAGGATTCTAAAGACAATTAAAGAGAGGGGCGCCTGGGTGGCTCAGTCGGTTAAGCGTCTACCTTCGGCTCAGGTCATGATCTTGGGGTCCTGGGATCAAGTCCCACATCGGGCTCCCTGCTCAGCAGGGAGCCAGCTTCTCCCTCTCACTCTCCCTCAGTGCTCTCCCTCTATTACTCTCTAAGATAAATAAATAAAATCTTTAAAAAAAAATAAAGACATTAAAGGGAACCAGAAGGTCCTCTACCTAGCTCCTAAAGACATGTTTCATGTTTACTATGTGTAAGCAAACTGGCTTATGACTTGGTCATTTTAGTAATTCTGACCATCTTCACAATAAATCCTAAACAGACTGTATTATATTATTAAGTATATATTCACTTCCCTAACTCTCAGTCTAAGAAGAAAGTATCTTTTAATGGGAACTTAAGCTTTGGTTCCCAAATTGTTCCATTTCCTGTACTGTGTATTGAATGTGTACAAGTAAAGGAACTATGTTAGGAAATTCTAAATTAAAATTTCACCAACAGATAAAAGGGGATGTGATCCATTACTACATGACTTTAAGGTATGCAAGTTAGGTAAAAGTAAGTTGATTGCTTATTTTTACTCTTATCTAAAATTAAGAGAATGTTTTTTAAATGATAGCTGAAATACCCTCTAAAGACTACTGGTACTTTGTTGGTATTTGTACAGAGCCAACCAAACCCTTATCATGACTAAAAATGAAATTAATTTCATACTAACTCAGTCAAATTAAGATAAATCAAGCATAAAAGTTACCACGGAATAGCCTAGAGAATTATCACAGTTATTCTTTCAAACAGATGAAATGTTTAACCTTTGAGTCAATGAGAACAGAAAAAGAAGTAAGGCATGTATCAAAATCTCAAGTTCATCAGAAATCAGAAAACACTATGAAGTGGATTTAAACAGACACTAAGCAAAGATTCTCACAAAACAGGTATCATAACCTGGAACACCTCACTCTATCATAAAATATAGTTTAAGAAAAGCAAAGATCTAAGACAATTCCATCACAGTACTACTTTAACATTCAAATAATTTATTTCCATTTTCCTGAGGCTTTTTATGTGTATTTTTATTGCAGTTGCCAATATCTATCAATTACATATTTTCTCACTACATCAATAGTCTCTTAACTTCTTTTTTATATATTGGAAACAAGAAAATACCTTAGCTGCAGGGATCTCTAAAAGAGCTCCAAGTTCTTCAAAGGTAATATTGTTATATAATTTGCTTGCAGACAACAAATTATGTTCAATAACAGCTCTGTCCAAGATGCTAGAACCTTAAATAAATATAAATAAGACAGTTATAAGCTTGAAACTTGTTTTACACGTTTTTCTAAAAAAGATTTATTTATTTATTTGAGAGAGAGAGTGAGTGGGAGGGAGGGGCACAGGGAGAACGAGAGAGAATCTCAGGCTGACTCCATGCTGAGCGGAGCCCCACATGGGGCTCAATCTCATAACCCTGATTGATCACGAACTGATCCAAAACCAAGAGTCAGACGCTCAACCAACTGTGCCACCGAGGCGCCCCTTGTTTTACACTTTTAAAAGACTCATCCTTTTTTTTTCTAAAAATTTCTACACATGTAACAACCCATAATCATTTTCTTTATTCCTTTTACCAAATTGTAAAAGTAAGGAAAATGCCTTATTTGGTAGAGTATGAATAATATACAACTAAATACAAATAACATATTTAGAAAATAAGTGATTGGCAAGTAGCTACTAACAGGCTGAATGGATTTAACCCGTTAGGTTTGGGGTTCTACTTCCTTAGGGTAGCTATCAGATTCATTAACTTTACTCTTCTTGCTATTAGCACAAACTTTGATTAGCAAGAAGCAGCAAAACCATCATGCAACCTGTTCTGCCAGCTTGACAAAGTCAATACGTATACAGCTCAGTAGAAATACCTCTCTCCTTTTTTGGGCATTCCATAAGCACCTTACTGTGAGGCAAAGATGAGAAATGTCTAGAAGGTAGGGCCAGCTAACCACGAGAGATCAGGTATGCATCCTCCCTTAAGTGAAATAACATAAGGCCTGACGAAGTGCTGGACATAAGGCCCCATTCTGAAGGTGTCTGACTGCTAGGCTCACCCAATTCTTTCTTTCTTTCTTTTTTTTTAATTTCCAGTTTCATGGAGATAAAATTGACATAGTATTGTTGTTGTTTTTAATTTCAATGATTTTTTTCAAGCTTTCACTGAAATTCCAGTTAGTTAACATACAGTGTTACCTTAGTTTAGGTATAGAATCTAGTGATTCATCACTTATATCCACTTATATCCAACACCCAGTGCTCATCACAAGTGCCTTCCTTAATACCCATCACCCATTTAACCAATCCCCCTGCCCCCTCCCCTCTAGTAACCTTGTTTGTTCTCTATAGTTAACAGTCTGTTTTCTGGTTCGCCTCCTTTTCTGCCTATTTTCATCTGTTTTGTTTCTTAAATTTCACATATGAGTGAAATCATATAGTATTTGTCTTTCTCTGACTTATTTCACTTAGCATAATACACTCTAGCTCCATCCATGTCATTGCAAATGGCAAGATTTCATTCTTTTTTATAAGGCTGAATAATATTCCGGTGTGTATGTATGTGTGTGTGTGTGTACACACACACCTCTTCTTTATCCATTCATCAGTCGATGGACATTGGGGCTTTTCCATGATTTGGCTATTGTTGACAATGCTGCTACAACCATCAAGGTACACATATCTCTTTGAATCAGTATTTTTGTATCCTTTGGGTCTTTGAATCAGTATTTTTGTATCCTTTGGGTAAATACCTAGAAGGGCAAATGCTGTATCGTAGGTTAGTTCTATTTTTAACTTTTTGAGGAACCTCCATACTGTTTTCCAGAGTGGCTGCACCAGCTTGCATTCCCACCAACAGTGTAAGAGGGTTCCCCTTTCTCTGCATCCTCACCAACACCTATTGTTTCCTGTGTTGTTAATTTTAGCCATTCTGACAGGTGTGAGGTGATATCTCCTTGTAGTTCTGATCTGTATTTCCCTGATGACGAGTGATGTTGAGCATCTTTTCATGTGTCTGTCAGCCATCTGTATGTCTTCTTTGGAAAAATGTCTATTCATGTCTTCTGCCCATTTTTTAACTGAACTGTTTGTTTTTTGGGTGCTGAATTTTAGAAGTTCTTTATATATTTTGATTAACCCTTTATCAGACATCACATATAATATTGTATTAGTTTAAGATGTACCACATAGGGGCGCCTGGGTGGCTCAGTTGGTTAAGCGACTGCCTTCGGCTCAGGTCATGATCCTGGAGTCCCGGGATCGAGTCCCGCATCGGGCTCCCTGCTCGGCAGGGAGTCTGCTTCTCCCTCTGACCCTCCTCCCTTTCATGCTCTCTCTCTCTCATTCTCTCTCTCTCAAATAAATAAATAAAATCTTTAAAAAAAAAAAAAAAGATGTACCACATAATGATTTGATATACGTATACATTGTAAAATGATTACCACAATAAGTCTAACTAATATCCATCACCTCACATGGTTAAAAGTTTTTTTTCTTGTGGTGAGAACTTTTAAGATCTACTCTCTTAGCAACTTTCAAATATAAAAACCTAAATAAATGGGAAAATAGGAAGACTTAATATTGCTAAGATGGCAACAGTCCCCAAGTTGATCTATGGACTAAGGGTAATCCCTATCAGAATTCCAGCTGGATTCTTTTTTTTTTTTTTTAAAGATTTTATTTATTTGAGAGAGAGAGAGAGCACAAGCCAGGGGGAGAGGCAGAGGGAGAAGCAGACTCCTGGCTGAGCAGGGAGCCTGACACAGGGCTCAATCCCAGGACCCTGAGACCATGATACGAGCCAAAGGCAGATGCCCAACCAACGGAGCCACCCAGGCGCCCCTCCAGCTGGATTCTTGGCAGAAACTGACAAACTGATTTTAAAATTCATTCTACTGGGACTCAGAGGAGCCAAAACAATCTTGAGGGGGAAAAAAAAAATTGGAGGACTCACACGTCCCAATTTCAAAACTTGCTATAAAGATAGAGCAACCAAGACAGTGTGGTGCTGGCATAAGAACAGGAATATGAAATAATGGAATAGAACTGAGACTCCAGAAATAAACTCTCACATTTATGGTCAACTGCTTATCAACAACGGTACCAAATAATTCAATGGGGAACTTACAGTCTCTTCAACAAATGGTGATAGGACAATTGGATATCTGCATGCAAAGAATAGAAGCGGACCTTTATCTTACACCATATACAAAAAAATGAACTCAAAATGAATCAAATGTCTACATGTAAGAGCTACAATTATAAAACCTACAGAAGAAAACAGAGCAAATCTTCATGACCCTGGATTTGGCAATGGTTTCTTAGATATGACACTGAAAGTAGAGGCAACAAAAAGGAGAAACACTGGACTTAATCAAAATTAAAAACTTAAATGTTTCAAAGGATACCATCAAAAAAGTGAAGAAACAACACACAAAATGGGAGAAAATATTTGCAAATCATCTGATAATGATCAGGTTTAGAATATATAAAGAATTCCTACAATTCAGTAGTAAAAGGACAAATAACCCAATTTAAAAATCAAAAAGGATCTGAACAGACTTTTCTCTAAATATATACAAATAGCCAGTAAGTACATGAAAAGCTGTTCAGGGAAATGCAAATCAAAATGATGAGATACCACTTCATACACACTAGGATGTCTAAATCAGAAAGACAGATCATAAACGTGACAGCAAATATGGAGAAATTAGAACCTGCACACACAGCTGGCAGGAGTGTAAAAAGGAGCAGCTGCTTTTGAAAACAGTCTGGCAACTTTCCAAAAGACCAAACACAGAGTTATCATATGTCCCAGTCGTTCCACTCCTAGGTAAATACCCAGAAGGATTAAAAACCTGTGTTCATATAAAAATTTTTACATGGAAGATGGCAGAGGAGTAGGAGACCGTAATTTCATCTCGTCCCAGGAATTCAGCTACATAGCTATCAAACTGTGAACTTAACCAGAGATCTAAGAAAAGACTAGCTGCAACTCTACGAATAGAAAAGCGACCACTTTCTGCAAGGCAGGACGTGCGGAGAAGTGAATCCGAGGTGATATTCGGGAAGACAGATCGCAGGGGGAGGGGGCCTCCATCAGCCACTACCGGCAAGTGATAGAGCCGCGGAGCACAAAATCAGAACTATTAGAAGTCTGCTCCAAAGCCAAAGAAACATTGAAAAAGAAAGCCAAAATGGGTGGCATCACAATTCTGGACTTGAAGCTGTATTACAAAGCTGTAATCATCAAGACAGTATGGTATTGCCATAAAAACAGACACACAGATTAATAGAACAGAATAGAGAACCCAGAAAAGGACCCTCAACTCTATGGTCAGCTAATCTTTGACAAAGCAGTAAAGAATGTCCAGTGGAAAAAAGACAGTCTCTTCAACAAATGGTATTGGCAAAATTGGACAGCCACATGCAGAAGAGTGAAATTGGACCATTTCCTTATACCACACACAAAAATAGACTCAAAATGGATGAAAGACCTAAATGTGAGACAGGAGTCCATCAAAATCCTTGAGGAGAACACAGGCAGCAACCTCTTTGACCTCAGCCGCAGAAACCTCTTCCTAGGAACATCACCAAAGGCAAGGGAAGCAAGGACAAAAATGAACTACTGGGACTTCATCAAGATAAAAAGCTTTTTGCACAGCAAAAGAAACAGTCGAGAAAAGCAAAGGACAACCAACAGAATGGGAGAAGATATTTGCAAATGACATATCAGATAAAGGGCTAGTATCCAAAATCTATAGAGAACTTATCAAACTCAACACCCAAAGAACAAATAATCCAATCAAGAAATGGGCAGAAGACATGAACAGACATTTTTCCAAAGAAGACATCCAAATGGCCAACAGACACATGAAAAAATGCTCCACATCACTCTGCATCAGGGAAATACAAATCAAAACCAGAATGAGGTATCACCTCACACTGGTCAGAATGGCTAAAATTAAATGACAGATGTTGGCGAGGATGAGGAGAAAGGGGAACCCTCCTATACTGCTGATGGAAATGCAAGCTGGTGCAGCCACTCTCCACAGTATGGAGGTTCCTCAAAAAGTTGAAAACAGAGCTACCCCACGACCCAGCAATTGCACTACTGGGTATTTACCTCAAAGATACAAATGTAGTGATCCGAAGGGGCATCTGCATCCCAATGTTTATAGCAGCAATGTCCACAATAGCAAAACTATGGAAAGAGCCAGATGTCCATTGACAGATGAATGCATAAAGAAGATGTGGCATAGGGGCGCCTGGGTGGCTCAGTCATTAAGCATCTGCCTTCGGCTCAGGTCATGATCTCAGGGTCCTGGGATCGAGCCCCACATCGGGCTCCCTGCTCAGCAGGAAGCCTGCTTCTCCCTCTCCCACTCCCCCTGCTTGTGTTCCCTCTCTCACTGTCTCTCTCTCTGTCAAATAGATAAATAGTCTTTTAATAAAAAAAAAAAAAAGATGTGGCATATATACAATGGAATATTACACAGTCATCAAAAAAAAAAACCCCTGAAATCTTGCCATTTGCAACAATGTGGATGAAACTAGCGGGTATTATGCTAAGTGAAACAAGTCAATCAGAGAAAGACAATTATCACATGATCTCACTGATACGTGAAATTTAAGAAACAAAGCAGAGGATCACAGAAGAGAGGAAAAAATAAAACAAGACGAAACCAGAGAGGGAGACAAACCATAAGAGACTCTTAATCATAGGAAACAAACTGAGGGTTGCTGGAGGGGAGGGGGATGGGGGATGGGGGATGGGGTAACTAGGTGATGGATATTAGGAGGGCCTGTGATTTAATGAGCACGGGGTTAAAACTGATGAATCACAGACCTGTACTTCTGAAACCAATAATACATTATATGTTAATTAACTGAATTAAAATTTTAAAAAATTTACATGAATATTTATAGAAGCATTAATAGCCCAGAAGTGAAAATAACCTAAATGTCCATCAACTGATGAGGAAATAAAATGTGGTACATTCATATATAGAATATTACTTGGCAATAAAAAGGAATAAAGTACTGATAAATGCTACAACATGGATAAACACTTTGCCAAGTGAAAAGGCTATATATTGTGTGATTCCACTTACATGAAATGCCCACCACAGACAAATCTACTGAGCAGAAAGCAGATTAGTAGTAGTATTATACACGTTTGGGAATATACTAAAAAACAATGAATTGTAATTAAAAAAAAATTACATCTCAAGATTGCTAATGTAGGGTTGTAATGCCAGTAAACAAAAATGTCCAAAAGAGATAAATAAGGAAAAACAGTAAGGCCTAAAATGGAAAAAGACAAAACATCTGTCCTCTCTATATAGTCCCATGTGAGAAATTTGAGAATCATCTGCATCCTCAGAGGTCCTAGTAAGTATCCTTTTTAGAAAAGCATCTTTTCACATTTTTTTTCACAGCCAGAAAGCTCAAAGTCAAATCTGAAGCTTGACTATATCAATCCTGGAAACTTTTTCTTTTTAACTATCTTTTAACTTGTCAGGTATCTCCTTGCAAAAAGAATTTAAAGCTGCTCAGGGGCGCCTGGGTGGCTCAGATGGCTAAGCGTCTGCCTTCGGCTCGGATCATGATCCCAGAATCCTGGGATCATGTCCCGCATCGGGCTCCCTGCTCCTTGGGAGCCTGCTTCTCCCTCTGCCTCTCTCTCTCTCTCATGAATAAATAAATAAAATCTTTAAAAAAAAAAAAATGGTTAAAGCTGCTCAGAATACATGGAAAAGAATTTAAAAGTAGCAAATATCAAAACACATACATACACACTATTTATAGGTGGGCCACAAATTTAATAAGCTCTCTAGCAGTCAAGATAAGAAAAGCCAATCAGTTCATCAACTCAAAGTGTGTTTAATAAGATAAAAAAACAACTGTTCAGGAGAATCACAACTGCAAGACTGTGAAGGAATTTTCCCTGAGGATTGCGTAACGAATATCCTATAGAAAAAAATACCTCCTTTGGACAGAAAGGTGAGAATCAACTAGTTTGCTTCTTAAAATATAAATTAAATGAAAAATTCAATAGGAGATCACTATAATCCCTTCAGTGATCCGGTTTAACCCAGGGCAGTAGGACTGGGTGAAGTGTATACCTTTCAGCAAATCCCTGCATAAATGACTCTTTATAGCTAAATTCTCTTTGATATATACTCATTGAATCCAAGGAAGTGAGTCCAACAAATCTGTTTATCTTGACTTTTTTCATGTTTCTGATGCTGTTTATATTTTTATTATCACATATGTTATTGTTTTAAGTACTTTAAAACCTCTGTAGACAAACATATATAAAGTGACTGATGTTATAAACAAGCAACTATTAAAAACTTTTCTGGAAAAGGTAGCCTGACAAAACAAATACATCCCTTAACTAGGAAACATGACACCAAGTTCTATTCTTACTGGCAATACTTTCACCCTGAATAACCTTAAGCAAGCTACTGTGCCAAATTTTACTCTATCTAAAATAGGACTGGATAATTATACTGTTAAAAACTGATGCTTAAAATTAATTAAGGTACTTATCAAAGGGTTTGAGTTTTTTAAAAACCAGGCACTAGGGGCGCCTGGGTGGCTCAGTTGTTAAGCATCTGCCTTAGGCTCAGGTCATGATCCCAGGGTCCTGGGATCGAGCCCTGCATTGGGCTCCCTGCTCAGCAGGAAGCCGACTTCTCTCTCTCCCACTCCCCCTGCTTGTGTTTCCTCTCTCGCTGTCTCTCTGTCAAATAAATAAATAAAATCTTTAAAAATAAATAAATAATAAATAAAAATTAAAAAATAAAAACCAGGCACTATTAACATAGGCTGTAATTCTGCCCTTACAATTCCCAAAAATGCATTATTCTACAATACACTTTCCAATAGGGCTATTTTTATAATTCAAACCCTATCTGTATATAATACTCATTTTCAGTCAATATAATATTCCTTTTTGGTCAAGTGTTATATAAAAATATTATAGGAAGATACCAAGATGCTTCAAATTTAACACACTTTCCACTAGTGTGTACCTAAATATTCACTCCCACAAATTTTTAAGACATGATCATTACCATCAGCTGTAGTTGCTTTTTGGTGAGGCATCAACATGGCAGCAAATTCTTGAAGTTGATTTCCTCTGATGATCCTGTCTAAGTACATTTTCTCTAGGATCCCATAAGCAGCAAGTTGCTGGCACCTTTCATCCTTAAAAAGAGTAGCTAGCATCCGAGAACGCTGCTGTCCTAAGGGAAACAAATGAGCATCAAATATTCTCACAATCTATTTCTCCAATAAGAAACTATGTTAATGACTCAATTTTTGCCTACTAAGATATAGTCAATTGTCCTGATTTGTAGCAGTTATGTTCTACAAAGTTGCTGCCCACACTGAATTAGTGAATACTCAATTGCTCATCCAAAAAGAATGAGTGGTATGTACTGACATATAAAGATTGCCAATATACAGGTAGGAAAAAAGCAGGTTACAAAAGTATGTGTATCATGATACCGTTGATAAAAAAAGAGAACACACACAGAACTTTTACACTGAAGGAATTCCAAGTAACCAGTAAAAGTTCTTTAGAAGTGGAAGCAGTACCATTTTATGTATTGCCTTTTCAGTAACAAAAATAAAATAAGTAAGAGCACTGCTTCAGGGGCGCCTGGGTGGCTCAGTCATTGGGCGTCTGCCTTCGGCTCAGGTCATGATCCCACGGTCCTGGGATTGAGCCCCGCATCAGGCTCCCTACACCGCGGAGAGCTTGTTTCTCCCTCCCCCCACTCTCCCTGCTGTGTTCCCTCTCTCGCTGTGTCTCTCTCTGTCAAATAAATAAATAAAAAACCTTTAAAAAAGATCACTGCTTCATAAAGAATGAAATGTGTAGTGTGAACATGTCATTAGGCTCTCAACTAAATACAGATCAATAAACATTCTAAAAACGATTTAGAAAAGCCATGGTTTAGAATTATCAGCATTTTTTCTCAATGCCTTTTCTGCTTTATAAGTTGAGTGATTTACATACTATAATTTAGTAAAAAAGAAGAATAGTTTATTTTTCTTATTTATCAAAAAAAAAGATAAATGTGAGATCTAAAACTAAGGCTCGAAGGTTAAAGAAAATCCCCAAAGCACTACATTATTATTAATCTCTAGATTTTAATTTTTATTTCCTTCTATATAATTCTCACTTAATTTCGTTATTCATTTTTAAGAGATATATTAGGCAAACTAAACTTCATATTATCTCTCTTAATTACTCCTAACACATGTGGGTAACAGACTGATACATGCATATTTAAAAATAGTTCCTTGCGGGGCGCCTGCGTGGCTCAGTTGGTTAAGCGTCTGCCTTCGGCTCAGGACATGATCTCAGGGTCCTGCGATTGAGCCCCCCATCAGGCTCCCTGCTCCGCGGAGAGCCTGCTTCTCCCTCTCCCTCTGCCTGCCGCTCTGCCTACTTGTGCTCTCTATCTCTCTGTCAAATAAATAAAATCTTAAAAATAAAAAATAAATAAATAAAAATAAAATAGTTCCTTGCTAAATCCTCTAGCAGTAATGAACCTGAAATTATTAAGCAAACATAACTGTTCATGAAAGCACAAATTACATGTTTACCTGCTGATGCCAAGATGGTACAGTGCAAAGCATGTTTTAAGGCCTCTAGTCTTTCACTTTCGTGCACTATTGTCTTGTAAGAGAGCTCATTGTACCTTTGTGCAGCTTCAATGAATTTTCTTCTATAATCAAGAACACGTGCATAGCATACCTATAGGGGGAAATTTTTCAATTAGGGGAAAAAATTAAAAATCAAAGCAAAAAATAAAAGATAATTTCTAATATATAACATCATTTATCAGATGTTCTGGAGAATCTTAGTGTAGTAGGATTCTTCAATACAAAATTAATCCCAAATCAACTCATCTGTTACCTTATAATGTATCTGTAACTGTTCATTGGTGGATTCATTCTGAAGCAATGATGCTCGATTTATGTAAGCCTCTGCCTGGACTGGGTCATCATCTTCCAGATACAGCCTAGCAATCTTCAGGTAAGTTTCCAGCTTATAATCTACATTGTACTGCCTAGGATGTAACAGATAAACACAGAATGACTAAGTATATTATCAAGAAAATTTTTAGGAGTTGGAGAAAATACATTTTTTTCATTATATATTTTGTTAATATAAGAGAATCAAATTTTTACTGCATTGGAGAAAATGTAAAAAATATTTCCAAATAAATTATATTGAATTTTTATTATTTTTATCATGATTGTTCCATTGTATTTTAGCTTCTTTCAATCCTCGGATAATCTCACAAGTCAAAGAACTTAAAAGAAAAAATGCCCAGTTGAGAGGTGTATCATATACTGCTGTTGGGGCTATAATATGAGTAAACCATCATGGAAAACAATTTGGCAATATATTTTCCAATGACCCTTTGAATCCTTTAAAATACATATATTCCTTAACTACTACATTTTACTTCTAGAAAATAAATCCCAAGAAAATAATCAGGGATGTGCACACATACATACAAGGAATATTCATTTGTAAAGTTACTCATAAACATCTTAACAGGAAAAAACTGGGAATCACCTATTATGATACTTATAATAAACTAAATTGTGGTACATAAAAGATGGTAGAATAATATACAGTTTTTATAATCATTACTATATAATAGTCATGTATTTTTACTAAGTAAAAAAACAGGATAAAACAGCATGTAAGACACTATTAAGATGTATTTCTATACATACATATGAAGATAGTAATAGCAATTATCTCTAGGTGTTGAGAGTACAGATGGTTTTCATTTTCTTCATCTCAGTGACCACATTTTATGCAAGAAATGTACAACTGAACACCTCACATAATTCAAAACTCAGAAAATTCAAGATTAATCCTTACAGAAAAATTAATCTTTTTTATTACCAGCAAAAGTGATGCCACCATGTGGCAAGAACAGAGTTTACAGTTTACATGGCCCAAGTTCTGAAATTCTTTACTTTTTAAATTTTTTTATACTAATTTGAATTTTTTCATACTAATTTGAATTTTTTCCACAAGTCATATATTACTAGCATTTTGTACTCTACTATTTCCATTCACAACTCAAATTTACATTAACTGCTATAAATAGCACTATACTTTTTTGAATTTTCCAATTTTATGCCATCTACTAAATTTAAAATTACTGTAATTATCAGAATGAATCCTTGTTTAAAGAAACAAATTCTCAATCGTTTATCCAGATTCTACTTTTAATCACTTTTAGGTTAATTTGTTTAGAAAACTGCTAAATTTTCAGTTCTCTGATATCCTCACAGATACAGATAATGCTACAGGACATTCAAAATGATAATTACTGTCACTACAAAGAACAATATCTAATTTTATATTTATTTCAACTGCCAGTGAAAGTAAATCAATTGCCCGGTACTACGAAGAAAATACTCCACACAGAATGAGACCAAAGCAAATAAGAAAGCCCAGACTTTTCAAACTATCAAAGAAAAAAAAAAAAACAAATGAACAGGAACGCTTGGAAAGCAAAATTCAACATCCACATAATGAAGCCTTTCTCATAAACTGGCTGCTTTTTCAAGGAGCAGAACTGTCTAATAATTTCATAATAAGCAATGCACAAAAAGCAAGATGCCTGAACTAGTGTCTGCCTTATCATTCATCACAAATATTAATGAAGACAAAAAAAGAATTCCTCATTTACCTGGTAAAAGAGTAGAAAAGCAGCTGAAATTTTTTTAAGTCATTCACAGTTGGTATTTTTATACTTGTCAATTGAAAGGGGAAGCGTATTTAAAAAACATAACCAATAATCTCATATCTGCCCTCCTTGTACAATGTACTTGGGAGGAATGCTTCATAAAGAACTAGAGACGTTTTTAAAAATACTTATCAAAAGGTAAGATTAATTGAATAAAAGTTATAAATTATCACCTTAATTCTTTCTAATTGTTTCTCCCTCTCACTTAGTCTAGCATCCCAAACCCAACAACCCATTGAACCCACTGTGACCTCTACACCACTGAACTCATTACATTGTTACTGTCTTTTTCCCCTTAAAGGCCTCACTTCACCCCTTACCTAGTTTAACCCCTATGGTCAATCACTGTTAATTATTGAATATGCACTCATCTACCTTGTCCATCTCTTGCTGTCACACTTGTTGGGCAACATCGTAACTGTGATTAAACCTAAGTTTGCCTACTCCTTTCCTGCACCCATGTAGCTGAACTCTGATGGAGAAAAACACCTAACCAATCTGAATGATCTCATTTCAATCACTAAATCTTCAGATGAGCCCTTATTGCTGCCAAGTATATTCCTAGTTTACTCACTCTCCTAAAGAATTTTTTCTCCTATTTTTGTCTTCCCTCAACTTCAACACTCCCACCCCCATCCACATCTCCAGCTGATGAACGATTCTGACCTCACTAAGAATACTGAAGCCATCAAAGAGTACTTGCGCAAACTCCCCCAGCACATGGCTAATACAGCACCCGCATACTCTGTATTGCTGGCTGTTACTGTAGATTACTGGGGGCTATTCTGCCCATCGGGGAACATGTGGCAATGTCTACAGACATTTTGATTGTCACATATAGGGGCAATGATGCTACTGGCATCTAATGACAGAGGTCTGGGATGCTGCTAAGCATCTTGCAATACACAGGACAACCCCAACAAAAAAGAATTAGTCCATCTAAAATGCGAACAGTGCTGGGGTTGAGAAACTCAGTCACAGATGAATTATCTATGCTTCTATCTAAAGCCTATCCCTCCACTAGTTTCCTTCCCCTCTGTCTACTCCTGCCAGAATCCTCTCTCTTACTCCCCCGTATCAAATTTTTGCTTTCCGAAAAATCATAAAAGAAAAAATAATCTCTGCTGCTTCTACCCCATTTCTCTGCTCCCTTTTGTGAAAACCTCTGCAAAGAGTTGCCCATACATACCATCTCCAATTCTTCTCTTCCCATTCCAATCACGCTTTTTCATTCTTACTATTTCACCAAAACAGCTTTTGTCAAGTGTCTCAATGACCTCCACATTACTAACTCCAATGGCTAACCGTCATTCCTCATCTTACTTGTCCTAGCAACACCAGAGCTGATCACTTGCTCCTTGATACGTTTTCCTCATTTGGCTTTTAGGCCACCACACTCCACATTCTTCTGGTTTTCTTCTTACCTAAATACTTCTTACTTCCTCTTGCCCCTGACCTCTTAATGCTGAGTGCTCCAGGAATCATACTCAGTCCTCTTCTCTATATTTCCTCCCGTGGGGATCTCACTGATATAATGGCTTTAAATTCCATCTATATAGAGATGCCTGAGTGGCTCAGTTGGTTAAGCGTCTGCCTTCGGCTCAGGTCATGATCCCAGGGTCCTGGGATCGAGCACTGCATAGGGCTCCCTACTCCGCGGGGAGCCTGCTTCTCCCTCTGCCTGCCGCTCCCCCTGCTTGTGTGTGCTCTCTCTCTCTCTCTCTCACAAATAAATTAATAAAATCTTAAAAAAAAACTTAAAAAAAAATAAATTCCATCTATATATCAATGACTCCCAAATGTAGCCCAGATCTCTCTCCTAAACTACAGACTAATATATTCAACTCCCTACTAGATACTTCCACTTGGTTATCACATGTCCAAAATGGAACTCTTGATCTTCACTCAAAACCTCTTCTTTACTACTCAGTAGATGGCAACTCCATCTTTCCAGTTGTTCAGACCAAAACCAGGATTTATCTTGGCCCTTTTTCTCATACTCCATATCTAAGCTACCAGAAAATCCTTAGCTCTACCTTAAAAACATACCCAGAATCCAACATTTCTCACAATCTCCATCTTCTCTGCAGTAGTACATAAGCCTCTTAACTCATATCCTTACTTCTATCATTACTTGCCTACAATTATTCTCAACCCAGTAGGCAGAATGATTTTCTAAAATATAAGTCAGATCATGTCACTCTTCCATACAAAATCCTCCAATGGCTCCCCTTCATTTCACTTAGAGAAAAGCCAAAGGCCTTACAATGACTTACAAGAACCTACATAATCCAGTCCTCAGTACTCTCTGATCTCAGCCCCCCACCTTTCCTTGGCTCACTCCATTCCAACCACACTGGTATCCTTGATCTTCTGAGAACACTCCAGGCATGCTCCTGTCTTAGCACCTTTACATTAGCCATCCTCTCTAAGAGGATCTCCTAAGAGTCTTCCCTCAGCTCATAGCCATTCCCTTACTTTCTTCAAGTGTCTGAGAAGTTGTATCTGGACCACCCTACCACTCCAATCACCCTATTTAATGATACAACCTGTTCTCCACTTTCCCTTTACTTTTCTCTATAGCACTTATCCCCTTCTAACATACTGCAAAATTTTTGTATTTATTAAATTGTTTATGATATTTCTTTCATTAGAATGAGAAAAAACATAAGTGAACAATGATAAATATCCTATATACATCTCCATCCAATATCCACTATTTACTATACTTTTGTCCTGTTTCCAAAGGAATTCCCACCAACACTTGGGCTGCATTTCTCCAATCTTCTTCTTTCTCATATATGGATGCAAGATGCTGTCTTATTGAAGCAACCTGGAATAGTAGGTAGACATGTTAAATTATTTCAACTGACATTAGTGACTAAAATAAATGGAGGCTAAATTAATCTACTGTGATAATGCTTTCACTCAACATATTAAGCTGACAAGTAAATAGTACTAGTTTAACTAGACCACCCCAATTTTTTTTTAATGAATTTTGCATTCACAGAATATCAAAATATTGAACTGAAATAACATATTTCTGCAATGTGGATTATGGCAATAATTTAAATATTAAATTTTACTTTTATGTTAACTGTATATATAATGCTAGCATTTTCCTATGATTTTAGCCTTATTAACAATTTTTCTGATTCTTAAAAATTGTCTAAAGAGTAATATTTGGTTTGTAAATCAAACTGTAATATCCAAGCAAATGTCAGCTGGAGTTACAACATCCTAATATTTAGTTTTACATTGTAACATGCTGTTTGGCACACTGTTTTGTCAAAAATAAAACTGGATGATCATCTCCTTTAAAAATGTCATAGTATCTCTCAAAATAACTGCTGCTATCTCATGTTCAAATATCACTGCTCTAGATTTTTACCTGCTCCTCAAATGAAATGACTCTAGGCTGGATCTTTTCCAAGGTGAAATGATAGATTTCTTTGGCTGTGCTATCAGGCAGGTTAGGGAGATGTGTACAGAAATCAGTCAGCAACTGTCGAGAGATCACGAGACTGACATTCTCATTCACCACTTGTCAAAAAAAAATAAGAGATAAGAAAACATGAGTAATTTATAAATTTTCATTAAGCAATCAATTTTTACCTAAAATTAACATTAAGAACAATATAGATTAGTACAACCTTCACTGCATTATTCAGGGACTTCCATACCCATATCATCTTATATTACAGAATCAGTTTTCCTTATGCTGAATTATTTGATTACATAATGACTACACTAAAACAGTAAAAATCCCATAATTTTCCTAAGAAACAGAAATGGCTGGGGAAAAGTTTCGTTTTACATTTGAGAATTTTATATTATTCCTTCTCTTCCTTATTGTTCTATAAAGGGAAGGCACAGAAACACCTATATTTTTATGTATGTACTTATATACCACCTGGTGACAAAAAGGAGTTAAAGAAGAAACAGATAATTTTCATGAAATTTAAATAAAGCAAGTAGTGACAGTTACCGCCACTTGTATTTTCCCAATAAAAACAACAAATAAGAACTGAAGTCAGCACTAGATGTACAGACCTATTTAATGACATAATTCATAAACATGTATGAGTTTTTATTACTGTATGTGATAAAGGATGAGAGCTCTGAAGCCTCGCTGCTTCCACCACTCCCGATCAGATGCCCTCCAACGTTTCTGTTTGCTCCTTTGAACAATGTGGCTAAGGCTGCTGAGAAGCTTAAATGCATTATACATAGAGCACTTTAAACAACATGGGGCACAAAGCACTCAACAAATGTTCATTATTATTATCACTATTATTATATTTTAAAACATGCATCGTGCTTGTGACCACTGCTCAGATAAATTAAGTCTGAAATCAGCAGTTACTGGGAAAATAAATGATTGTTCAAAAACAGTTCAGCTGATGTAAATGATTTTCAGTAGACTGCTTTTCATTGGTTCACTGGATTCAAAGTTTATATAAAGATCAAAGTTTAAAGATCAAAATCACTATTCTTGGGGCGCCTGGGTGGCTCAGTCGTTAAGCGTCTGCCTTCGGCTCAGGTCATGATCCCAGGGTCTTGGGATCGAGCCCCGCATCGGGCTCCCTGCTCCGCGGGAAGCCTGCTTCTCCTTCTCCCACCCGCCCCGCTTGTGTTCCCTCTCTCGCTGTGTCTCTCTCTGTCAAATAAATAAATAAAATCTTAAAAAAAAAAATCACTATTCTTTTGCTACTACAATGCAATATTCTCAATAAAACCATTCCTAACAGTTTTTCTGAAGCGACGGCCAGTTCAACACACATTGCAGGCCCCAATTTTTTGAGGCAGTAATTTATGGCAACCTGTAACAAGCTTGTAATCAGTTTGTGATATATTAATCATAATTCATTTGATACAGCTGAGAAAACACTTTCATTACAAGTGTCATTAGGCACTTACGACTGTTAGAAATTCCTACATAAACTAGCACTTCTCATGAGAATGTGTGTGAAAGCACGCTGTACACTGTAAAGCACTCTCAAGTGTCCTTAATATTGTTAACTCAGTATCAATTCCAGCCTGAATTTTGAGTCATTTTCAAAATAACTGGATATGTTTGAAGTCAGGGAGTAGGTGAGAATGTCTTGAAGAATGGAAATGTCTAGTTCCCATTCAAATGGAATGTTCTTAACGTTAATAACGGTCAACACCTATATAGCGCTTATTATATGCCGGGTACTATTCAAAGCACTTTACTTGGTGTATCAACTCATTTAACCTCCCAACATTTCTACAGGGTAGCTATTACATCCCCATTGTATAGACAAGGAAATGGAGGCACAAAGGAATTAACTTATCCAAGAACACACAACTAATAAAACAACAGACCAGACTGAATCTAGACTATTTTCCTTATCATTATGCTACACTGTCTTTCATCCGTTACTGTATCAATTACTGTAGAAAACCTTAATTGGTAATGTAACTCTGAAGACAACTTACTGAAAAATTATCGAGTAGTAAAGCTTAAATTCTAAAATGAATTTCAATGTATATTTAAATTTAATCTCAATGAAAATTATATTGATAACTTGACATAAAACAAGCTTGAGCAAGCTTTGAAGTCCTAACTCAATAATACAAGGCAAACATGGAATCTTCATTCCACTTACTTGCTTCCACAAAAGCTTTCAAAGCTTCTAGTTGTTCTGCCCCAGATAACTGAATGGCTTTTTCCAGGATCTGACGATACCTAAAACAACACCAAATAAAAATAATGTTCGGAGAACACCATACTCTAATGCTAACTTTGATGTTTATTCATTTCTATTTATCCTGGTTTCTTTCATAGTGCTCTAGTTTGTGGTTTTCTTTATAGTACACCACAGATTTTTCTGTTGTTTTAAGTTCCTAGTCCATCGTAAGAAACACTAAATCTGTAATTCTAAGGTGTCACTTCTAGTTTTCTTTACATTATACCACAATTTTTTTTTTTTTTTTTTTTTACGTTTTCAAGCCCAGGAGCACCTGGCTGGCTTAGTTGATAGAGTATGAGACTCTTGATCTAAGGGATTGTGAGTTCAAGCCCCACAGTGGGCATAGAGCTTACTTCGAAAAGGAAAAAAAAAGTTCTCAAGCCCATCACAAGAAAACGAATCTGTAACTCTAAGTTACTGGATCTAAAGTGCCACTTTTTCTTGAAAAAGTTTTAGTTTTAAATTTAAACTAAAAAGTCAACTTTTGGGGTGCCTGAGTGGCTCAGTCGGTTGGGCATATGACTTGATTTCAGCGCAGGTTGTGATCTTGGGGTTGTGGGATCGAGCCCCCCCCCCCCCGCCACGGCTCCATGCTCAGCACGAAGTCCACTTGGAATTCTCTCTCTCCCTCTGTCCCTCCCGACACTTGGGTGCAGGCATGTGCACATGCTCTCTCTCTCTCTAATAAATAAATGAATGTTAAAAAAAAAAGTCTCTTATGCTTTGCCTTTCTCTCTTTAAAAATAAATAAGTCAACTTTCTTTCAAATGCCTTAAAAAATAAGTTATATTTCCTTCAATTGTGTATTACACAGACACACAAGAATGTTATTTGAGGTGACCCAGAACCTCCTCTTGTGGGCCTAATGAAACTAGGGTCACCAACACTAGGATAGTGTTGATGAGGCAGTGAAACCAAGTATTAGGGACTGAATGTCTTAGTGTGTACAAAACAAACTCCACCAAGCCAAATGCACTGACAGAACACATCTTATGCTATCAGACAGTGCCTATATATTCTTTATTTGCAATCACTTCTAATAACTATTCTGCCTAATATTCATGACCACATAAGATTCAAATCAGCACTCTAAAAAGGATGGGAGAGAGGCGTCTGGGTGGCTCTGTTGGTTAATTGTCTGCCTTAGGCTCAGGTCATGATCTCAGGATCCTGGGATGGAGCCCCCAATTTGGGAATCCCTGCTCAGCAGGAAGTCTGCTTCTCCCTCTCCTTCTGCCCCTCCCCCCCCACTCGTGCGCTTGCTCACGCTCTCTCTCTCAAATAAATAAAAATGTTAAAAAAAAAAAAAAGATGGGGGAAATGCTAAAAACAGGAACAATGACAATTATTAGGCAATGGCAAATTCATTCCTAAAATATAAACTCTAGGAAGACAAGGATTTTTGTTTGTTTTGTTGACTGCTATACACACAATGCCTAAAGCAGCATATCACAAGCATTCAAATATTTAACGGTATTGGTAAATAATAATACAGTATTTTATTTCTTAAACTGAGTGGTGGGTACACAAGTATTATACTATTTTTTATCCCTTCTGTCTTAATAGTAATATTTATTAGAAGCATTAGTTAATGCATTTTACAAACCTAATAGTATCAATTATTCAGAACGTCATCCAGAATATAGTCAAGAAATAAAAATATACAAATAGGAAAATATATATATACAAATAGGGCCCAAACTCATTCAAATTTATAATTTGTATTTTGTAGGGCACACCCTCAAGCTACCATTCAACACTTACTGATTCTCAACCCATACAGTATTCTCTGAACCCTGGTTATATGATTTCTCAAAAACATGATGAATCAAATTGACTTGTAAGAAAGATAAACTGACAGGGCGCCTGGGTGGCTCAGTTGGGGGCGCCTGGGTGGCTCAGTTGGTTGGGCGACTGCCTTCGGCTCAGGTCATGATCCTGGAGTCCCTGGATCGAGTCCCGCATCGGGCTCCCTGCTCAGCGGGGAGTCTGCTTTTCCCTCTGACCCTCCC